>NW_027208271.1:0-365277 GCF_964237555.1 Oryctolagus cuniculus
AGAGAAATGACTAGACAAAGGAAAAAGGGACTCTGGATGTCAAGGAGAAAGTTCTTCAGAAAATTCATGAAAAAATAATTAAAAATAGGGCTTTGGGTTTTAAAAATACAATAATCTTTCAGAATAAATAAAAAATATGTTATGAAAAAAAAAGAAAATCACAATATTTGATCTTTCTTAAAATTAGCTTTACTATTTTATGTCCTTTTCATTTTAAAGTACGTTTTTCAATTAGAAGGTGATTTTTCATGAGGACACACACACACACACAGAGTTGTTGGAATTGTGATGGCATTTCTTCATATTTTAAAATAATAAATTTGGGGAAATTCATGTCTTGAATTACTGAATTTTCTTAGCTTTATTTGTCTGAAAGTCAGGGTGACAGAGGGAAAGATAGAAATGAATCTTCTATCTGTAGTTTTACTCTCCAAATACTGGTAATAGCCAGAGCTATGTGAAGCCAAAAACAAAACAAAGACAAAAACAAAACAAAACTCAAAAACACAATGATCTATCTAGATGTGCCACATGGGTGGCAGGGGTCCAAGCACTCAGTGTATCCTTTCTATCCCCTAGACACAGTAGTAGAGAGTTATATCAGATGTGGAGGTGGGATTTGATCAGAAGTAGACTAATATGGGACATTAGCACCCCAAATGGCAACTTAACCCACTGCATGACAATGACCACACCAACACTGAGTTTTATAGTCAATGCATGTATTATAACTTTCCACTTCATTTGGATCTTCTTTATATACTATCAGGAATATTTTGTTTTTCATACTATGGGGTATTACATAACATTTGTTATTTGTTACCAAGTATTTTATATTTTTAATGCTTTTGTAAATAATTTTATTTCATTTAATTTGTTCTTAAAACAAATTTCATTGAATCTTGCATGCTCACCTTCCTTGCTGGGGTTTCTTCTAGTACATTCAGTTTATTTGATATTTTCCTAATATTCTCTTATTATCATCCAAAAATCTTTTGAGAAAAAATCATTTAAATTCCAGATATTAATGTGTCCTTATTTTCAAATTATTTTTCTATTGTAATCTGTTTTATATTTCACTTATATTCTGCTGTAATCTCTATATGTATTTGGTTGTGCAAATATGGGGTTGTTTTCCTGTTTTTTTTTCAAATTGTCTATTTTTAATTTTAAACTGTGATGAAAATGTATATTATCTATGAATAAACGGCCAGGGCTGTGGCTCAATAGGCTAATCCTCCACCTGCAGCGCTGGCACACCAAGTTCTAGTTCCGGTCGGGGTGCCAGATTCTGTCCTGGTTGCCCGTCTTCCAGGCCAGCCCTCTGCTATGGGCTGGGAGTGCAGTGGAGGATGACCCAAGTCCTTGGGCCCTGCACCCACATGGGAGACCAGGAGAAGCACCTGGCTCCTCGTTTTGGATCAGCGCAATGTGTCGGCCACAGTGCACCGGCCACGGTGGCCATTGGAGGGTGAACCAATGGCAAAAGGAAGACCTTTCTCTCTGTCTCTCTCACTGTCCACTCTGTCAAAAAACAAATACCTATGAATAAACATAAAAATTGTGTATCTATTTATGGGACACCATGTACTATTTTGAAACATGCATATATTGCATAACATTCAAATCAGGGTAAACAAATCTATCTCCTCAAACATATTATTTCTTTTTTTAAAAAAAAATTATTCATTTGAAAGGCATATTTACAGAGAGGTAGAGAGAGAGAGAGAAGTTTTCCATCTGCTGGTTCACTCCCCAAATGGCCATAATGGCTGGAGCTGGGCCAATCCAAAGCCAAAAGCCTGGAGCTTCTTCTGGATCTTCCATGTGGATACAGGGTCCAAGGACTTAGGCCATCTTCTATTGCTTTCCCAAGGAATAGCAGAGAGCTGGATCAGAAGTGGGACAGCTGGGTCTTGAACCAGCACCCATATAGGATGCTGGTACTGCAGGCAGTGGCTTTACCTGCTACACCATAGCATTGTCCCCAAACATATCATTTCTCATGGTGAAAATACCCAAAGTTCTTTCTGTTAATTTTCATTTGTTTTAAAATTTCTTATGGTAAACAAATTTCATTTATTTCATAAATACAGATTTAGGAGCATAGTATCTAAATAAACATTTAATATTTATTTAAAATAAAATAAGCATTATCATTATGCATTGTCACTCTACTGTGCAATGCAACAACAGAACTTTCATCCCCAATGTGTGGTGTAGGATTTTACTATCACTTGTACCATTTACATTTCCCTATCCTCTCTCGCCATAGTCTCTTCAGACTCTGATAACTATCCAAATACCCCGACTTCTGAGATCAGCTTTATTATATTTCACATATGAGTAGAAGTTTGTGACTTATTTTTCTCTTCCTACCATGCTACCTAGATCCTCCTAGTAACAGATGTGTTTCCTAATAGGGCTTCAGACTCTGACAGCTCCCACGTACCTCCCCATGATGGCCCCTGGAGTATGCTGGGAAAACTGGGAAGCACTTGCTGCAACTCTGATGGAAGTCTCATTCAAGAGGTGACAGTGACAATGAGTTCTGTACATTGAGCATGAATCAGCAAGGCTCTGCTAGAGTGCTAGAACATACACACCCACAGGACACTCATGGGCTTATTTTATCCACATGCACAGTGGCACAGCCATTAACTACACAGGGGAATGCAGTCCAGGTGGGGAGAGCAAGAAACAGCTGGAGTACAACAGGAGCTAGAGTTTGCCAACCTACAGAAAACTGACCAGTCTCTTGCTGCCTCTGCAGGGGCCAGAAGAGAACAGGAGGAGAGTAGGATTTGGAGAGATGGGGCTGCTCTTTGTGACAGGGATGTCCGCCACTCTGAGTCAGGGTCCTCACAGTGTGCAGATATCCTAGGTACTCTCAACATCAGCCTCAGTGTTGGGTGCATGAGTGTCAGGAAAAGTAAGAGTGATCCACCCCTTAACCCCTCTCCTGCATCAAGAAAATTTAGGTCCCTGTTTCTCCTATAGATTGTACAGCTCAGGGTCGCAGGCATGCTGTGCTCAGTTATACTCTCCCCTTTCCACCATTCCAGGAGGACTCCCTGGAGCCCAATGTTGACAGCACGAGAGAGATGGGGCAGTATTAGAGCAGAAGGCATCAGATTGGATCAGCAGGGCTGGTGTGAAGACTCTTATGTGGAGGAGGTTTTACCATTGTATTACTCAGTTCTTATTGAAGGAATGGAAGCAGAGTATATGAACCTTAGGAAGATGTAGTAGGTTTGTGTGGGGACTCACTGCAAAAATTTTGACTCAAAATTAAAAGGGCTTAAAAAGTTGTTACAAAATATAATTGCATTGGGGGAAGGAGAATGGGTTGGAGGTAGAGGCTTGCAGGAACCTGGGACCTTGTATAACAAGTGATAGAAGGCACTGGTATATCTGGTCACATGGAATACCTACCGTAGATCTTATTTTTCACCTGTTTCCGAGACCCCAAGATCCATCCCTGGAGATTTTTGTTATTCTGTGGGCTGAGGAGGCTGACTTTGGCCCTAGTATCTGTGGAGTGTACCATTGTGACAGGGCTGGTTCCATGATGTCACTGTTGCCCAGCACCCCTCTCTCTGTGTTCTACTGCAGTTAGAGGCTTACTGACTTGGAGGTTTTTTTTTTTTTTTTTAGTTTAAGAAGCTCATTCATCACAGGAGGACACAGGTGACTGCAACCTGTTTTCTTCATTTCCTGCTGAGTTGGGGACAGTCCCTGCAAGGTATGTGGCCCTGATTTCTCCTGGCTAATGAGGAAGTTGATATTTGCTGTACCCTCAGTGGAGTCCACTGTATACTGCATATGAATATAGTTGTTTCTGACCCTGTGGGATGGGTTCAAATTTCCCTTTGATATGGATCTGTGGAGGGACATGAGTCCCTGGGGAGCCATTGTAGTCAACAGTGATCTCAGAGCTGTGGGTGCACCAGACTCAGAGACTTCATGACCTATAATGGGATGGTGATGGCCCTTTATGATGGAAAATGTGGCTGCTGGAGGATACTCACAACCCAATCTGTGTGAGGAGCAGTCTTCCTATGTGTCAAGGAAGTTGGACAAAGACCCTAAGTCTGATGCTCCCTCTGTCCCTATACTTTAAAGAAGTCACCTTTCTGGAAACTAGACTCCAGGTGTCATACACCTGTCTGTGGACCTGAATCTTCCTTTGATGAAATGGACAAGAGCTCTGTGAGGAGTAGTTCCCTTCAGTTATCCAGTATTGCTTTATGTACAGATTTTTGTCCTGTAGCTTTTAGCAGATGTGGGCCCTGAAGGTGTAGTAGGCAAAAGGGTGAACAGACACCATAGCCAAAGATGAGCAGTTACAGACCTGGATACTCCACAAAGGAGGAAGAATCCAACCTTGTTCTATGCCTGTGGTCACAGGGCCCTGGGATCCCTCAGGACAGACAGGTTGCCCTGCTGCCCCAAGACTCTAAGTGCCTCTGGTCATTCACCTGAGTCTTCTTGTTGGTTGAAGCATTACAAAGGAGGGAAGCAGGTGGGGCCTAGGGAGGAGAAGGATATGAACTGCTGCCTAGTCATAGACAGTTTGGAGGTCCTACAGTGAGTCGTCTGTCTGCATCTCACCCAAGTAGTGAGACCATTTTTAGAAACACCTGCCTTAGATAAGATGGGTCTCCACAGGGTTGGAACCCTGTTTCTGGCTGCCATCACAGTGCTCATCCTGGTGAACATTAGAGTAGAGCTGACTGACCCATTGAGTGACCCAGGGTAACTGGCAGGGATGGAGCTGGATGTGAGGTAGTTGTGGTTTATGCAGTGCTGAGGCCTCTTCTGCATGAGGGGAGGGCCATTCTGAGGTCTCACTCTGTGCCTGATGGAGCTTGCCTTTTTCTGCACCATTATATAGGTTGTGTCCCAGGGTTAAAGGCATCTATTCCTTAATTGTGGCCAATGGTCAGAAAGGAGCCAGTGGGTCCCTGAGTCTCAGGGGGTCAGTCTAAAATCTATTAAGGCCCAAGGGGAGCCACCATCTTTGAAAAAATATGATCCAGAGAATAAGAATTTCAGGGTAGGCCTTGTAAGTGTGCTTAAGACACAAACAAACATGAAACTGTTCTTCCTATCTGAGACTACAGTCAGATTATGCAGGTTTCCAAAGCCTGGTGTTTTCCTGGTGTAGTCGATGGAATCATTACAATATAAGATGGAGGTGTCTTCTAACTTGATGTAGGATTATGAGGCAGCTTTGGTTTTTTTCTTTGATGGATATGCAGGGATGTGCCTGTGTTATGTTTCTACTTATCTCAAAATCTTCAGTAAGTTCTTGATAATTGTAAAACTTGCTCTGAAGTGTTTTGTGGGAAGTTAGAAAGTCAAAGATAACAGTTTAGTTGGCTGGGAGAGCAGTGCAACTTCCTATCTGAGATAGACTGTGGGCTCCTGAAAACTATCCAGGACAGTTTGAAGGACAACTCTATACTCATGAGGGAAACTATGGGCATTAAGATGGCAATGTATTAGGGTTCTCTGTCCCAACTCAATATTGTAAAGGAGGAAAGACAGGAATCAGAAGGATTCCTGGGAAACTCAGATTTAGCTGAGGTAACCATCAAGAGGGGCTAAATTCCAGAAATTATGGTAGATGATATTGACAAGTAATGGTTCAAAGATCATGAAAAATAAGAAAAGCTATATTTTAGCAGATACGGGGTGCACAATAACCTATGAGTCTTTCTAGTTTAATGACTAGATATGTTAACATGATTTCGGGTATGTAAGTTTTTATCACTTGAACTAATGGTTCCATAAAACATAGGCACTGTTAAGAATTCAATAAAAATGCTAATATACATGTGCTTATTTCCAAACTGAAGTAATTTTTCTCATTTGTTCTCAAGCCTCATAGTGAGCAGCAAGATAAAATTGCCTCAAATACACAAATATCATACAAACTTGAATTTATTTGGTTTAAATTTTTATTTTCTTGAAAGGCACATACAGATACAGAGAAATAGTCCATCCTCTGGTTCATTTCTCCAAATGTCCACAATAACAAGTGCTAAGTCAGATAAGTCATGATAGAGGAATTCAATGAGTGCCTCGCATGAAAGGAGCAAGGAGCCAATCACTTGAGTTATCATTTGCTGCATCCCAGAGTGTACAACAGCACAAACCAGAAGTAGGATGTAAACCCAGGCATTCATGTATCAGATGAAGGAACACCAAACAGTGATTTAACATCTCTGCCAAACATCCACTCAATGGTGAGCAAAGTGACATAAAAATATGAGGCCATCCTGTAATAGCAGACTGGATGTTGTAGATCAGGCAAGATTAGCCAGAGCTGGCCCAGATCAGCAGCACTGTCCACCAGACCTCCAGTACAAAATTCACACCTAAAATACTTTTTAAAAATTTCGTGGCACCAGGTGCTGTCATTTCAAGCAATTAGGATTGCCAGCTTTATCAAATAAAAAGTGCAGAATGTTTGGTCTAATTGGATACATACAGTACATTGAAAAAATTTTTGAATACCATAGTGAGCAAATTCTCAACATTATCATTTTTGTCTGATATACTGAATATACACTGGAGTAACATTAATAACTTTGAGAATTAATTTTTTTTTGACAGGCAGAGTTAGACAGTGAGAGAGAGAGAGGGAGAGGGAGAGGGAGAAAGGTCTTTCTTTACCATTGGTTCACCCTCCAATGGCTGCTGCGGCCAGCGCAATGTGGCTGGTGCAATTTGCTGATTCAAAGCCAAAAGCCAGATGCTTCTCCTGGTCTCCCATGCGGGTGCAGGGCCCAAGGACTTGGGCCATCCTTCACTGCACTCCCGGGCCAGAGCAGAGAGCTGGACTGGAAGAGGGGCAATGGGGATAGAATCCGGCACCCCGACCGGGACTAGAATCTGGGGTGCCGGCACCGCAGGTGGAGGATTAGCCTAGTGAGCCATGGTGCTACTCAATTTTCTTTTTTAAAGATTTATTTATATATTTGAAAGTCAGTATTATACAGAGAGAAAAGGAGAAGCAGAGAGAGAGAGAGAGAGAGAGAGAGAGAGAGAGAGAGAGAGAGAGATTCACTGCATTGGTTCACTCCCCAATTGGCTGCAATGGCTGGAGCTGGGGTGAATTGATGCCAGGAGCCTGGAGCTTCCTCCAGGTCTTCCCACACAGGTGCAGTGGCCCAAGGACTTGGGCCATTTTTTGTTTTCCTAGGCCATAGCAGAGAGCTGGATTGGAAGTAGAGCAGCCGGGACTTGAACTAGCACCAATGTGGGATGCTGGCACTGCAGGCAGTGACTTTACGTGCTACACCACAGCACCAACCCTGAGAATTAATTTTTAAATTTAATTTTGTGGAAGCACATAATATCATTTTCATGTCATAATTGACTTTTCCATTCTTTAACATTATGCTGCATATCTTGATCAACATCTTTTTTTCTTAAAAAAAGAGCTTTATTATATATTTTTATTCTGTGCTTCAATACTACATAGCATGATTTCACTTATTCTCATACTGGAAGAATGTTTACCAACATTTATTTACAGAAATTTTATTTATTTATTTGAAAGACAGAGTTACACAGAGAGAGGGGAGAAGAGAGAGAGAGAAAGAGTGTGTGTGTGTGTGAGAGAGAGAGATATCTTCCATTCACTGGTTCACTCTCCAGTTGGCCACAACAGCTGGTGCTGTGCTGATCCGAAGCCAGGAGCCAGGAACCAGGAGCTTCCTTTGGGTCTCCCACTTGGGTGCAGGGATCCAAGGACTTGGGCCATCTTCTACTGCTTTCCCAGGCCATAGCAGAGAGCTGGATTGGAAGTGGAGCAGCCAGATCTCAAACTGGCACCCATATGGGGTTCTGGCACTGCAGGCCAGGGCATTAACCCACTGTGCAACAGTCCTGGCCCCCAAATTTTATTTTTTTTAAGTTTTATACTTAATTTCAAAGATAGTTATGACAAACATCTAAATAAGTATACATCTCAAATCTAAATTTATTTTGCCAGGGATTCCAAGGTAGCAGAATAGAGAAAGAACAGACTACACTAGGCTAGAAGAAAATAATAAAAAAAAGTGAAGAAAGTGCATTTGCAGGAGTGAGTTGGAGGGAAAATTGCAGTGAAGATTCTGTGGAAGGAGGAGAGACATTGTGGATCTGTATGGAAGGTGCAGATGTGCAGCAATGTGTACAGACATACCACATAACCCCAGAACCAGAAGCCAAGAGCTGGAGAAAGTACCAGCTTTGGAGGGTGACGTGTGATCAGACTGCAGCACCGTATAACACTGGTGATATAGTTGGAATGAGAGCCTAGTAGACTACACTTTGCATCTGGCCCGGAGACCTGAGGAGAACAGGGTGCATTCTCACCCAGGAAAAAAATGGGGCATGATTCTTTCTACCCACCTCTCTCCCTCACACACACAACAGTGCCTGGAAACCAACTGAAAGAGGGTGGGTGCCATTTTGTACATAAGTATGTAGCAGCTATAGCAGCTCTTGTGCACTTGCCCAGAAACTAGCAAGGACAGATGCCATCTTGCCAGCTCCCTGCAATGGGGGCAGATAAGGTGCCATGCTGATATTAGCAACAGTTGAAGAGACTCTTGTATGTGCCCAGTAACTGGTGGGAAGAGTGTGATTTTGAAATGATTAAGGCTGCAGCCAGTGTGTATTGTGCACATGTGGGATCCAGGGATTTTACCAGAGGGAAAAATCCATATTTCCCACTGACTTTGAGTCTGCTGGTTTGACAGGGGCTGGGCACCCATGTACAACTAACTGTGAGGTGCCCCCAGCTTCTCAGTGTATTGCTGGCACTGGGTTCAAACCTTATGATAAAACAAAACAAACTACAAAAAAAAAAAAAATTACAAGGGTGGGATGCCTAATTTGTTTTCACAATAAACTGTGAGCTCAGCAGCTCACTACTTGCCTGCTATTCTCATGGTAAATTTGTGAGATTCCAAAGACTGGGCAGGCAGGCACTTCTGACCTTGCTAAGGACAACTCTTTGGAGAAAGGAAGCATTTTACACCCCCAATTCCACTGAGACTACACTGATTGCCTATTAACCCATCTGACTTCTCACAGCAGGTCTAATTTAAACATGTGGTAAATGAAACAATAAATTATATCAAGAATCAGCAATAAGATTAAAGGGTTGATCTTTAAAGAACCCTAAGGCCAAAATAACTGCTTTTATTTATATCTCCTGGGTTTTAATTTGGGAGATCATCCATTCTACCTTGCTGAGGGAACAGGGGGGTATTTCTTCTCTTTGCAACAGGACAATAAGGTTAATGAAAAATGTCCCAGGATTTCCTTGGACCTGGGGAACAGTCATGTGGGTCCTTTCTTGAACGATGAGCACTTCTTTGCCAGGATTGTTACAAAATGTGTAGTCTACCTTTATTTTTCATTAACAAAACTGTTTTTTTAAATATGATTACTGGCCTTAAATTTAAATAATTGTGTTGCACTAAAGATCAACTTTAAGGCAAAAGGATCACAGTTAATGTGCTCATGGTGGGGACCATACTTCCCACTCTGTTTCTTAAGCATAGTATTAAGGTCCAGCATGGGAAATTAGTGCACTGTGACTCATGTTGTTAATTTAACCATTAACACTCTTATGTGTGACATCAGTGACGACCCAAGGCTCTTGACATGAGCTGCCTAGGCTCTGAAAGCCTTCTGAATCTAAAGACGCTGTCAATTCAAACAAGGCCATAAGCAAAGTGAAAGTTCTCTCCACCCCACAGAGAAAAGTAGTCCTTCTTTGATGACCATTTCTTTCCACTGGAGTCTCACCCAGGGAGGTTCTCCATGCAGGGACAACTTTTCCCACAAGTGTCCTGGCTTTCCACACCTGAAATACTCTTGTGAGCCTTTTAGCCAGACCAGAAGACCAGGATGCCTTTAGGGCTAATTCTGAGGTCACAGAGTGTTATTTAGAGCAATTGCCATTCTATGAGTCTGCTGTATGGACTGCTTCACATATTGGAGCATTTACTCCTCTATAATACTATTAATTCTGTTGCTATGATCAGTTTAACAATTAGTCCCATCTATATGACCACTTTAAAACTTAATCCAATCCAATAGGCTCATTTTAAAACTTAATCTAGGGCTGGCACTGCAGCTCACTAGACTAATCCTCTGCTTGTGGCACTGGTACCCCTGGTTCTAGTCCCCGCTGGGGTGCCAGATTCTGTCCCGGTTGCTCCTCTTCCAGTCCAGCTCTCTGCTATGGCCCGGGAAGGCAGTGGAGGATGGCCCAAGTGCTTGGGCCCTACACACACATGGGAGACCAGGAGGAAGCACCTGACTCCTGGCTTCAGATCAGCACAGTGCGCCTGCTAGTGGCCATTTGGGGGGTGAACCAACAGAAGGAAGACCTTTCTTGCTGTCTCTCTCTCTCACTGTCTAACTCTGCCTGTCCAAAAAAAAAAAAAAAAAAAAAACCTTAATCTAATCTGTATAATTATATTAAAACTTAAGATGTCACTTTCACTATCTAGCCTAAGGGGATTTGAGATCCCATGGTGAAGTAAATTTAGTTGTGAAGTTACAATTTAAGCTCTTATTTTGGCTATGCTATTATGTAGAGAATGTTAGCCACTCCTTTCATAAGATCTAAAAATCAGACTGTACATCTTGGAGAATCCCTCAGCACAGAGTCAGTTTCCCATCTTAAAGGGAATAGAGAGAAATGAGGGAACAGCAGTTACAACCATTAAATAACAGCTTATGAAAATATTCACTAGGATGTCCAATGCCTTTTATAAATTTTAATACATATGTTTGGAAATATCTCTTAAATATCTAACACAGTGTAGCTTGCTTAACCAGCAAACTTGAGCACACACATATGAAGCGTTTTTAGTTTCTTTCTACCAATAGATTTAAAACATCTTACAAAGAGCTTTAGGTCACATGAATCAAATGTACCTTTGATTAATTTTAGCAGTTTAAATTTATGAGCAATCTTCCATTTATAGGCTAATTAAGACAGAGCTCTTACTAAATTTTCCTATGTAGGTGTACAGTATATACACACATATAGCACAACATACAAGACAGAAAAATGGAGCAGTTTTGTTAATAGTTTCCTAAAATCTTTAGCTGTTTTTTATTATCATCAACCATTTAGAATTACTTGCTGCTCTTAATAATCTAAATTAGCCAAACTTTTGTGAAGTTGGAACCTGTAGAACATGATTGGCTTTATCTGTTTACAGAACTGTCCCAGAGTATTGAACACAATAGAGGTCATGGAAAAAGAGGTCCTTTTAAACCTAAAATGATACATTTAAACATAGAACCAACAATGTTTTAGTTTCATGAGCAGCAGATATGGTATATAAAACTGTGGATGATAAAAAATTTTAAGTAGCCATGTTTAAAATTACAAACCTATTAACCAACAAGAGGTGCTTGCTTACTCCATACAATATTTTTTTAAAAAGCACTTATAGGATTTTGTAAGAGAAATAACCCTTTTAGGCCTTTGGGCCTTTCTCGTTAAAATAACCATCATATCTAGTAACACAAGATGATTAGACTTTAACCTTTAGACATTTGTATTGGTAGCATTTTATATTATCAAAACTTAAAATTTAGCACCACTTCATATCTTGATAGTACTTCTAATACAACCCAAATAGCCTGATGATTTGGTGTCTCTACAAGATGAGAGACATGTCCTTTGATATTTCCAGGGGCCTATCTGGAAATACCAAAGTCCAAAATTTTTGGAACTGAATTTTTGAATGCCTGCCAATAATGCCAAGAAGGCTCAAAATCCAAAATATCTGGTCAAAATAGGATCCCTTTACATCATGACATCATATAGATAAAATTTGATCATTGTTACAAGGTGATTATATGCGTTTCAGAATAAACGTATATTTTAAACAAATCATAACCCAAATAAAAATTCAACTGTTTTAAACAATTAGAACCTAGCAGAGATATTAAGATAACATAATAGATTAACTTAACACAAAATCTGCATCTCTTTGGTTGTTCCAAAAGTGGTAAATAAAACCTTAAATTTAAGAGCTTGTATATTGAATCAAATCCCATAACTTGGATGTTTTAACAGAGTCAGAACTAGGGAAGAGAGAATAGCTTACTGGAGCTGGCTAGAAAACTGAGCAGAGTCACTGATTAAACAAAGCTATCAAAAGGAGATGCTGCAGGTTTTTAAATAGTTTTTTAGCAATATTTTGGAATATTTACTAACATATGCATTGTAAAGTCTTCATTGCTGTAACAGAGGATCAGATTTTAGTTCTATGTCAAATAGACGAATAGATATACATTTTGAAATAACCCTCTAGGATTCCCCACATTAAGACAACACTTTTTAAAATACAGTAACACATCAAATTTCAAGCCTAGTTATTTCCAAGTGGTGTTGAACTATTTTCATATGGACAATTTATGAAAACATGTTAGCAAGCCCAAGTGGCTTTTCTATATAGACACATTCATCTCATTAGCTTTACCCAATTTTACATTTAGCACTTACACCTAAATGACTTATGATGCTGATAGTATATTATATTATATTATATTATATCTCTATCTGAACTTAATCAAAATCAAAACTGCATTTATCTATAACTAGTACTGATTACTTATTGCTGTTTTCATCATTGATTACCCATTTCTATAGCACTGGAAACCTTTTAAAATATATATTGCAAAATAAGTTTGGCACGTTACAAAGCAATAATTTTGAAGGCAGCGATTCTGCTGGATTCAAAGAGAGAAATTTTCTTGGTATTCAGTTACAAGGCGGGGATAACTTGTGACAGTAACAGTAACTATAGGGTTAAATTGAAAAATTTTTCTCATCTGTGTCTGTATTTGGCAGCAGCAGGTTGGCATAGGAGCCTGAAGAGCCATGGCAGCCCAGGTTGGGGCTGATGGTAGTGCCCGTTCCAGCAGGAACACCAGAGACAAGTTTTGGGGAACATGTCCATTTATTAACAACCACATACGCTTTTTAAAGAGCAGGGAGAAGGAGCATAACTAACTCAGGGGAACACTGACTATAGGACAGAACTGATACTGATACCAATATGCCTCTCCACTCAGCTTTTCTGGGGGGCCTAAAGGGCCAGGACCACACCTCGGAGCAGTTTACCTGATTGGCAGAAGGTGAGGGTGGGGAGACATGTGCCTGGGCTCAGGCTAACTGCTGGGATGACCCAGAGAGATCTATTTTCAATTGACTTTATACACATATGATTAACTCTATGTTAAGTAAAGAGTTCAACAAATGGTATGAAGAAAAGAAAAAAAAAAAACTGTCCCTCAGCAGTCAAGACAAGGGATGTTCAAGTCATTGCTTCTCAAAGTGTCAATTTCACTTCTATATATTTCCTTTTAGGTGTTCTATTATATATCACAGATCAGGGAGAACATATGGTATTTGACCCTTTCAGATTGGCTTATTTCACTAAGATGTTTTCCAGATTGACTCATTTTGTTGCAAATGACTGGATTTCATTTTTTACCACTGTGTAGTATTTCATAGAGTACCCATGAATATATAACCTATATATTATATAGGTTTATATATAATATATAGGTTTATATATAATATTATTATATATTACTATTATATTATATATGTATAATAGTAATATGTATAATAATTATATAACCTATAATTTCTTTATCCAGTCTTTAGTTGACCAGCATTTAGGTTGATTCAATGTCTTAGCTATTGTGAATTGAGCTGCAATAAACATGGAGGTGCAGATAACTTTTTTTTTTTTTTGCTGATTTCATTTCCCTTTGATAAATTCCCAGGAGTGGGATGGAAGGGTTATATGGTAGGTTTATATTCCCATCAGCAGTGGATTAGGGTATCTTTTTACCCACATCCTCACCAGCATTTGTTCTTTGTTGATTTCTGTATGAAAGCCACCCTAACTGGGGTGGGGTCAAACTGATTGTGGTTTTAATTTGCATTTCCCTGATGCCAGTGATCCTGAACACATTTTCATGTGTCTGTGGCCATTTGGATTTCCTCTTTTGAAAAATGTCTGTTTAAGTTCTTTGCCCATTTCTTTTTTTAAAGATTTCTTTATTTATCAGGTTTGGCACTGTGATGTAGCAGGTAAAGCTGCTGCCTACAGTGCTGGCATCCCAAATGGGCACTGGTTCAAGTCCTAGCTGCTCTACTTCTGATCTAGCTCTCTTCTATAGACTGGGAAAGCAGTAGAAGATGGTCCAAGTCCTTGGACCCCTGCACTCACGTGAGAGACCCAGAAGAAGCTCCTGGCTCCTGGCTTCAGTTCAGCACAATCCAGCCATTGCAGCCAATTGGGGAGTGAACCAATGGATGGAAGGCTTCTCTCTCTCCCTGCCTCTCCTTCTTTCTCTATGTAACTCTCTCAAATAAAATAAATAATTCTTTAAAAAATGTATTTACTTGAAAGAGTTACATAGAGAAGGAGAGGCAGAGAAAGAAAGAGAGAGAGAGAGGTCTTCCATCTAGTGGTTCACTACCCAATTGGCATCAACAGCTGGAACTGTGCTGATCTGAAGCCAGCAACCATGGGCTTCCTCCAGGTCTTCTGATGTGGGTGCAGAGGCTCAAGGACTTGGGCCAACTTCTACTGCTTCCCTAGGTTATAGCAGAGAACTGGATTGGAAATCAAGCAGCCAGGACTTGAACTGGAGTCCAAATGGGAGGCTGACACTGCAGGCAGTATCTTTACCCACTACACCACAGTGCTGGCCCCATTTGCCCATTTCTTAACTGGGTTGTTTGGTTGGTTGTTATGGAGCTTCTTGATCTCTTTGTATATTCTGGTTATTAATTCTTTATCAATTGCATTGTTTGCAAATAATTTCTCCCAATCTGTTGATTTTCTCTTCACTTTCCTGAGTGTTTCTTTTGCAGTATAGAAGTTTCTCAATTTGATGTAATCCTATTTGTTAATTTTGGCTTTGATTGCCTGTGCCTCTGGGGTCTTTTCCAAGAACTCTTTGCCTGTGCCAATATATTGCAGGTTTCCCCCAATGTTTTCTAATAATTTGGTGGTATCAGGTCATAGATTTAGGTCTTTAATACATTTTGAATGGAATTTTGTCTAAGGTAGGGCTCCTGCTTCGTACTCTGGCATGTGGAAATCCAGTTTTCACAGCACCATTTGTTGAAGAGGCTGTCATTCTCCAGGGATTGGTTTTAGCTTTTTGGTCAAATATAAGTTGGTTGTAGATGCTTGGATTGATTTCTAGCATTTCTATTCTGTTCCATTGTTCTATCCATCTGTTTTTCTACTAGTACCAGGCTTTTTTGATTATAACTGCCTTGTATTATGTCTTGAAATTTGGTATTGTGATGCCTTTGGCTTTGTTTTTATTGTCTAATATTGCTTTAGCTATTTGAGGTCTCCTGTATTTCCATATTAATTTCAGCTTCATTTTTTTCTAGATCTGAGAAGAATGTCTCTGTTATGTTGATTGATATCACATTGAATGTAAATTGCTTTTAGAAGAATGGATATTTTGATGATACTAATTCTTTCAATTCATGAACATGGAAGATTTTTCCATTTTTATTGTATCTTCTATTTCTTTCTTTAATGTTTTGTAATTCTCATCATAGTGATCTTTGACATTCTTGGTTAAATTTATTCCAAGGTATTTGTTTATTTTTGTAACTATTATGAAAGGGATTGATCTTAGAAATTCTTTCTCAGCTATAACATTGTCTGTGTTTACCCAGGATGTTTATTTTTGTTTTGCTGTTGTTTTCTCTTTAAATTTTCCCTGAGACTGCACTCCTTCCACTTTTTTAAAACTATCTTCTACTAGAGTAAAGCAGCAAGCTCCCTCCCTACTCTGCCATCCAGAGTAATCACATTGCTTTTATGATACTCAAATTAACCAGTATTTCTTGTATTTTTTAATTTAATAAGTCAGGCAGAAATGAAAGAATTTCATTGTGATCAAATAAGAGTGCATCAAACAATTAGACAAAAAGCTTACCATTGTGGGCTAGCATCGTGACATAACACAGAACATTGTTACCTGCAACACTGGCATAACACATGGGTGCTGGTTTGTGTCCTGGCTGTTCCACTTCAGATAGATCCCTGCTGATAGACTGAGAAAAGCAAAATCTTCTGAATAGTACAGATGAAATCAGAGGAAAAATGACCCCACTACATGAGAGGCCTGAACAATGCTTCCTTTGCAGTTATGTGCTCCAGTAGATGCTATGAGAATGCAGTGTGGCCTTCATGCCCTGTGGGTCACACATTTTCTGCAGGCTGAAGAGAGCTAACTTATATTTGGTACCTTCTATGTGCAAAGAAGTTCAGACATCTCTTACTTGCCACTTTACCTAATTAGCTTCACCTGGAGCTCTGGGCTCTCCTGTCTTAGTTGGTTGCCTGGATACCCAACACATTCTGTGTCTACCTCCATCTTTGGGGACATATGAGCACATGGGAGAGTGAACACCTTCTGTGTAGCATGAAAGTAGCCATGGATGCACATGGGCATGTGTGAGCACCTTTGTGTACCAGGCACACATTGATGCATGTAATTTCTATGTGTAAACACATTTTTACCAGGCACATGTCTGTGTATTCACATGTACGCAGGAGTACCTTCTGTGTACCAGGCACACATCCATGAATGCACATGTGCTTGTGTGAACACCTTTGTGTACCAGGCACAAATCTGTGCATGTACATGTCTGTGTGCCAATACATTTGTGTACCATTCACATGTCTGCATGCACACACATGTATGTGTGTGTGTATGTTAGCACCTTTGGGTACTAGGCACATATCCATGCATGCACATGTGCTTTTGTGAACACTTCCATGTACCAGGCACACATCTATGCATATAGGTTTGCCTATATGAACCCCTATGTGTGCCAAGCGTCTTTACATGCAGCAGCCTCCCACCCTCCCTCTGAGGGTGATACTACTATTTTTTCCATTTTTTAGATGATCAAAAAGAAGAGGGTAAGCCATCTTGACTAAGATCCCTCAGCTGCAGTGAGGAACCCAACACTTCATTGTCCAAGCACTTAAGCCCAAGTACTTGAGCCCCAGTGTAGACCACTCCACTCACATAGTAAGTGACATATCAAATAGTCCTTGCCCCCAACTCATCTGTATCCCCAACACTGATCCCTAAACTCTCAGGAAAGGAGTCCCTCTTGTTGACTATGTCACTCCCATCAGTGACAAATATTTGTCAAAATGAGAAATAAATTGACAAATTTTCTCATCAGCCATTTTGTTCAGTTCAACAAAGTTTGGTTACTGCCTCACTTCACTCAGGAAACCTCTGGTCCAACAATCTCTCTGTCCAAATGAGAGCTTCACCGACGTGCTGATTCCCCAAGCTGCCTGCAGCATCAGACCTCACCCTCCTGCCTATTCAAGCTCTTTTCGCTCTTGACTTTTACTGTTGCCAGACTCTTCTCACCACATAAGGTCAAGAGGCTGTCTCCTAACACAAGACCATAAGGCACAGATTCTTAACTTTCTCCCACTGTCCATGGGCCACACTTCTTAAAACCTGAACTTCTTTCATGATACCCCTCTCTTCTCATTATAAACAAGAATCTTAAGTCCAAATTCTTGGCCCTGAATCCTAGCCACCTTCACTCAGTCCCACTCACTTTCCTTCCAAACATCCTTCCCTCAGCTTAGCTGTCACTGCCCCAGCTCCACACTTGGCTGTGCCCTGGACAATGCTACTGCCTCTCTGACTTCTGCTAGTCAGGCTTCCACTCCCTTAAACCATTCCCTACAAGGGATTTCTCAGGTATCTCAGATCTTGTACTCACACTTTTGCACATGAATTTACTTCTTAGAAAGTATTATTTAATAAATTCAGTTGCTTTCTAAAGTAATTGAGATCATTCTGAGTTTTATTATCTTTGTGTAAACTTGCATATAATTGTTATTGCCATTTTGTGGCATTTAATGTAGTTTTAAGATAATAACTTCACAATGCATATTTGCAATTCAAAATTTAGGAGGAAGGCATTGTCATATTCACTTTTTACATAAGACACATGAGCTCATGGGGTCTGCGCTATGGTGCAATAGGTTAATCCTCTGCCTGCAGTGCTGGTGTCCCATATGGGCACTGGTTCTAGTCCTGGCTGCTCTTCTTCCAATACAGCTCTCTGCTGTGGCCTGGGAAATCAGTAGAAGATGGTCCAAGTCCTTGAGCCCCTGCACCTACGTGGGAGACTGGGAAGAAGCACCTGGCTCCTGGCTTGGATTGGCACAGTTCTGGCCATTGCGGCCATTTGGGGAGTAAACCAATGGAAGGAAGACCTTTCTCTCTGTTTCTTCATCTCACTGTCTATAACTCTACCTCTGAAAGTAAATAAATAAATTCTTTAAAACTAGACACATGAGCTCTCAAAGAGGTTAAGTTACTATCCAAGATCACACAGCTAGTAGATTGTAGACCCAGGAATTGAACATCAAAGGCAGTGTTAAGATGGAAGTTTATAGCAACCAGTGGCTACACCAAGAAACTTGAAAGACATCAAATAAATGATCTAAGGATGTATCTCAAGGACCAAGAAAAACAAGAACACACCAAACCCATACTTGGAGGAAAGAAATAATTAAAATTATAGAAGAAATAAACAAAATTAAGGCCAAAAAATATAGAAAAGATCAGTGAAATGAAGAGCTGCTTTTTGGAAAAAATAAAAAATATGCACCATTGGCCCAACTAACCCAAGAAAAGGAAGAAAACCCATATTGAAAATTGGAGATGAAAAAGGATTATAATGAATATCACATATAAAAAAAGAATCATCAGAGCCAGCACGTGGTGTAGCAGGTAAAGCTGCCACCTGCAGTGCCGGCATCTGATATGTGTGCTGGTAAGAGAATGATAAAATAATATCACTTATGAACATAGATGCAAAAATTCTCAACAAAATACTAGATAATCGACACATCAGAAAGATCACTTACCCAGACAAACTGGGATTTATCTCTGGTATGTAGGGATGGTTGAACATACACAAATCAATAACTGTTGTACATCACATTAACAAATTGAGGAATCAAGGCTATATGATTATCTCAGTAGATACAGAGAAAGCATTTGATAAAATACAACATCCCCCAAATAACTGGAAGTTATATGAGGGCAGAAGCCATTTTCTCCCTTTCATGTCTTACATCATCCCTCACTCCATCCCAACATCAATGGTGGTAGTTCAATATATATGTTGTCTAATATGTACCATAGCAAGTAAATTAAATGTGTTCCTAAAACTTATCGAGATTTTCCTGCATGCTAGCCTCTGTTTTAAGCACTTTAGAAAGATTAACTCCGCTATTTCTCACATAAATCTTAAGAATTATAGAATTTTATTACCCACATTTTACACATGAGAAAACAGATTCATTAAGTAAGCCTGTTAAGGAAAAGGAAACTGGCAGAGCCAGAATAAAATCCCAGGTGGTTGAGTCCATGTTCCATGCTACTACTCAACATTGGCTCTGAAGGGACCTATTTACTGAGCTTTGTAACTGTGTGGCCAGGTTCTAATAACCTGAATTCTGTTTTGGAAGAGCTCAGTTCTTTGTTTCAGCTGAAGTTTTTGTAATTTATTCTTTCCCATAAATATAGAGCATAATCAAGCCATCTGCAAATGTAAGAAATGTGCAGCTCTGGCAACACAGAAATTCAGTTCCTTGGGGTTGCATTCCCATGGGCATCAGTGAGGCTGGCAGGAAAGCTGTCCAACCCCAGGATGGCATAGTGTGGGCTGCCACAAATGAACTGCAGCTCTGCATCTCAATGTTCATTCTCTTCTGTTCTCCCTCATCTCTCTCTCTGCCCCTCCTTGCCAATATGAATCAGGAATTGTCATTTCTCTGAAGCAGCAATGCTTAACATACTGTGAGGCCTTCACTGGGATTTAAAATTGGGAATGTATACCATTTTGGAAATCTGGAAAGCACATAATAGGAAGCTAAAAATGCAGCTGGGGAGGAGGCAGAGGGTGAGTGTCCTCAGCAGCTGCTCTGAACCCTGACTGCACATTGGAATCACATGGAACACAATTATAAAAATACTATGCCTAGTTCCCACCCCCAGAGACTCTGACCAGATTGAACTCAGGTTTACCCTGGAGATCAATGTGTTTTAAAAGCTTCCTAGATGATTCTAACATTCACCAGGGCTGAGAATGTCTGATCTAGGGTATGACTGTTGTGGTCAATATTCATTCACAGATGTCTTTCTTCAAAGGTGAACAGAATCCATGTTATGAATCACCAAGTTCAATTTGTATGCATCACTGCAATCTCAGAGACATTGTGTGTGCTTTGTTCTAAGCCTGGTGTGCCCAGAGGAATCATTCATTTCTGGAAGTATTGTAATCTAGAATCCAAATTCCAGCCCACCTGTTTGTCTGAATGTGTGTCTCCCTTTATTGATGAGTCTCGGATACCTGGCCCAGGCAACCATCATGGCAGCAATGTCTTCTTTTTAAGCAAGCACATGCTAGAGTAGGTCAGGTCTGGCCAGCACTCACTACAGGACAGTTCTCCTCTCTGAGCCTACAAAGAGAAGGAAGTAGGAGACTTTGAGCATTTTATTTCAACCTAAATGTAAGCTTCCCTAGGGATGTGCTGGACCTGGTTATTACTGACTCATTAGAGTTAATTGTGTGTATTTTCCTCTCCTCTTCACTTTCAGTGCTTTTGTGTTGGCAGTAGGTATATATAGACCAGAGAAATATGCAATAGCTTCTTTTTTTCTTCTGGGAGTTTGATTGTTAAACATGAACATGCCACTGCATTTACCCAGAAATAGCTCTCTAAAGAGAAGTGAAATGTAGGCAGTGATTTCTGGCCTTCAGTCTCCACATTGCACCTGTTTCTGCAATGCGCTCACCACCTTTTCTCCAAAGACATCCAGGAATTATCAAGTTTCTTTGCACATCACATGTATATATAATCATATCAAAATTATCTGAATATTTATTTAGAGTAAAGTATGAAAGTCTTAGAATGACTCAAAATGTGACATTATCAGGAAAATGTGCATTTTGACAAGGCTTACACATTTAAATAAAATGATTGAGTCTCACAAGGAAATATGAGACATCAATCAATGTATACAGTGAATTTGGGAAGAGGCTCTAAGGCCTTCCCAGCATCTATGCAACTGCCTAAGTGGGAAACTGTCATCTCTGCCAAGTGTGTAAGACAACCCTATTTATTCTCCAACATGAGTCAAGCCACTTTGCCTTCCTTCTGTGAGTCAGAATGCTTCTCTACAACCCATTCTGTCAGCTACCTTGAACTTCACTATTCTTGTGTCATCACAACAAGCTGTTGAGGACATAGACCAAAATGGGAAGAGCTGAAGTTCAAACCCTGCAGTTCTAATGAAGTTGGTACTGTGGATTCTATTAGTCATGATATCTGGCTGGCATCAGTGTTACTACTTCATAGAAATTCACCATGGTCCTTCAATGCATGGAACTGAACATGTCTTGGGATTCCTCCCACTTCCTTCTCCCAGGATAACAGTAGCAACTACTGGCAGTCAATTATGAACCAAGCACTGTTCTATCTCCTTTACATATATCTTATTTAATTTTCCCCCAAATTCTAATTATTCCCATCTTACATATGTAGAAAATAAGGCATAGGTTAACTAAGTAATGATCTCAATTAAAAGCTGAAAACTACAGAGGGAATTTGGGTTTTTGAATATGGTTGTCTGACTCCAGAGCCCATTCTCTCAGCTATCCAATCACACAAACTCATATATTGATATTTAATTATAGTGCTTGCAGTCTGTTGTTTTAGGTATCATACACTACTTGGCACAGAGTGACATATCTGAAGACCTTGTCAAATTCCTTTTTTAATATTTGTTTTATTTATTTGAAATGCAAAGAGAGATGGAGAGATAGAGATCTTTCATTCACAGATTCACTCCCCAAAGGCCAGGGTTGGGCAAGACTGAAGCCAGGATTCACGAGTTTCTTTCAGGTCTCCCACATGGGTTCAGAAGACCAAAGTCTTCCACATGGGTGCTGCTTTTTTAGGTGCATTAGCAGAAAGTTAGATTGGAACTGGAGCAGCTGGGATTTGAATCATTGGTCATAGGATGCTGACATTGCAGGTGGCAGCTTAACCCAGTAGGCCACAATGCTGATCCCTTCTCATCTTCTGACATGCTGTCAACATCTCTGCAGGGCAACTTCCTTTCCTGGTGAAGGTGGATGGGATACGACAGCTCAAATTTTTCATTTTGTTGATTTTGTTGATGCATGGAATCTTTGTGCACACTTTTTTTTTTTCCTAGAAATGAATTTAATGACAACACAACATATGAAAACCTATGGGATACAGCAAAAGCAGTGTTTAAGTTTAGAGCAATTAGCACCTGCATCAAGAAATTGAAAAGGCATCAAATAAATGATCTAACAGTGTACCTCAAAGACCTAGAAAAATAAGAACAAACCAAACCCTAATTAATAGAAAAAAGAAATAATTAAAACTAGAGAAGAAAGAAAATTGACACAAAAATTAATAAAATGAAGAGCTGGATTTTTAAAAAAATAAACAAACTAACCAGAAAATAAAGGGAGAATACGTAAGCATTTTTTTAGAGTTATTTATTTTAAATTTTAAATTGTGACACAAAGAGAGCATGCTCCCATCCATTGGTTCACTACACTCCTGAAATCCCCACAATAGCCAGGAGGCCAAAAGTGGGAACTCAATCCAGGTCTACCACGTAAGTGGCAGGAACTTGACAACTGGCCTGCTGTCTCCCAGGGAGACAGGAAGCTGGAGTTGGGAGCTGGGAGTCAAACCCAGGCACTCTAATGTGGGAACCTAATTTTCTAAGTGCAATGCCAAACACTCCTATTTAATTTAGAGTAACATATTCCTAGGGATGATAAAGAGTAGACTAGGAAATGTAGCACTCCACATTTAACATGCAACTATTAAATCACTTACTGTCCTCATCACCTTTCTGAGAAATGGTGGTAGTAATGGATGTCTTTCCTAGCTTGGGCAAAGCAATATAAGAGATCACCTTCAAAACACAAAGGTAAATTTATACAATTACTATGCTGATTTTGGGGACAGATTATGTGTGACTTGTGTATTTCTAAAGCAGAGAGATTAGTTAGCCCAATTAATAATTACTCAAATAGGGAGACAGTTATCTGGATACTCTATTGTTAAAGAGTACAGATGGACAGTCTAGATGTGATGTGGCCATTAGGACACTCCTGGAAAGATGCTTTCTTTTGCTAAAGAGCTGAGAATATTTGCATGTTATTTACCTACCTACTTCCAAGTTCTCATATTTGCTGTTTGTTTACCACCAGAGGTGGTAATATCTGAATATTACCCTTTTTCTATAGTGACTAGGGAAATGATACAGGAGTTAGCTCCTGCTTTGTGTGTATGAATATCTATTTATTTGTACTTGTATTTAACCTAGCCCCTAAAACTGTTATGGTTGACTAAATTAGAGACAGTAAGTATGCCCTACATATTAGCCACTTAAAATAACATTTGGCACCCTAACTAAGCAGTGGTTGAGTCAGTGTTGCAGCTCACAGGCCCTTGCTGCATGGCTACCTCTGTTCCCATTACTTAAGTAGAAACCTGCATATGGTTTCACTTCTTAAGAATACCATGTGCTATGCTGATCAAAAAAAGGTTCACATTTCCTTGGTTTTCCTCTTCTCATTTCTAATCTAGTGTGATGAAAAAGTCAGTGATTTCTTTTTGCCTATATTAAAGATGACAAGTGTTTGATTCTACCAGAATTAATTTGCAACTGAAAGGAAACATTTCTTGGAACCTTTCATTATTACAGTTTAAACTTTCTTTTAAAACATAACTTTCTATAAGTTAAAATTAGCATCTTCATAGATACTAGCTAAGTCACTTAATCAAATATTAACATCAAAACATGATATGAGGAAGTTGAAAATTTATTTATGTTTCTTATTTTGCTGTAGAGCTGCTGCTTCACTGCATAAAACAGCACCAGCAAATGCAGTATATTGCAAAAATTACGATAGTATTGTTCTTTCTCTGGCACTGTACAACTAACAAAAACTTGTGTATTCCCAGTTACTTCCAATGGAAAGATTACATATTTTGATCCCAACCCAGGGATGAGTATAAGCAAGTTACAATATTACATAATGCTTAAGATAAGAATGTTATCCTTGAATTACATTATTTGTAAAACTAGTTTTTACCACAGATAACTTCATGTATTCTGAATACCAGTGCCTAGGGCCTAGTATAAAAATCACAAGGTACTGTGAAAAAGATGCATATTGAGTTTATCTGCAATCATTACAAAGTTAGGGTATATTTTCTTCCAGTAGCAGAGTTGAAAGTAGTATTTCTTCCATCAAGATTGCTTAAAGTTGCAGAAGCAAGATTATGACCCTAGAATCCTGACAGAAGAGGCAAAGCAGCTTCAGAGAGCAGTGATGAGGATGAGTTGTCTTTGAGCCAGGTGATTAAATCCCTCTGATTTTTGCTGATGTTGGTTATAATCTAGCTGGTCCAGCTGTTACCTCTGTGCAAGCCTTGGCTGAGAATTTCCTGAGGAAGATCTGGACCTCACAGAGCACAGCCAGCAACTTTTAAAATAGTATGAATGGAGGCACAGTCTTGATAATACAGAACTTTGCTCTTGCCAATAAAACCATTGCAGTACCCCCTGACCACCCAAGGCAGTCCCTGGGTCCAGCACCCACCAGGAGTCAGCTGAGTATCAGAGGCAAGAAAAAGGAGGTAACATCCACACAGGTGACAAACAAGGGTCTATTTTCCTTCCTGCTTACCAAGCTGTCCTGAAGCTCCTTGTCAGAAATGCAGTAAGGCTTAGCCTCTGACAACCAGTCTTCAAATGGGGTGATAGTGTTGTGGGGAAAATATCTCGTCTGAATCCCGAGTGCCCCTGTCCAGGTCACAGTCCCCCAAAAGCTTGGAAAAACAAAGGGTCAGCAGGCCAGTGTCCTTCCATCAGGGAACCCCAAAACCAAAGACCTTGGAGCTCAGACAATAGTGAGAAGAGCAGAAACAGTTCTTCATGGAGGCAAGGGGCATCTGAAGGGCCCTGATGGCTAACTCAGCCCCCAGGTTGGGTTCAAACCCCACTGGGAGGGGGTAAATTACAGAGAATAACCCTGGACTTACCCTGGCCTGTTCTCTGGAGTCGAAGGCAACTCCCAGGTCAGACATCAACCTTCCAGTTACCTCTACTCTGGCCACTAGCTTCCCTAGATATCAAGGAGCAGACACAGTCCCAACAAGCAGGGATCATGTTTGCTGATGCAAGTTGAGAAGAGGCCACATAAAACGCCATACCTCCAAAGCCCAAGAAATTGGCCATGTCCAAGTCAACAGTTCCCACCATCTCCTGAGACAACCTGGTGCATGAGTGAAAGTGAAACCAGATGCACACCTTGGTGGTGAAGGTCCTGATGGCACTGCTGAAGCAGTAAAGAAGGAAGGCATGGACATCGCCAAGATCAGAAAGAATCATCACAAGAGCTGCAAAGCAGAAGCTTTGAGGCCTTGTTGGCAACTAGGGCCCCAGGAGTAAGCAGAAACAGAAGCTGATTGCTGGGGAGGTAGAGATGGTGCTGATTCCCAAGAGCATGCCTCTAGGACTTCCAAGGGGAAATAAAAAAGAGTGCAAGTGGCAATGGCAAAGAAAAAAGGAAACGGGTCTAAGAATCTAATCTAAGAAGGAAAGACAAAGGACAGGACAAAATGGAAAAGAAGAAAGCAAAATGAAACCCTTATCCAAAGACCCCAAGTCATCATCCAGAATAAGGAGATGGCAGACAAGTAGGTATTGTGCCGTAGGTGCACAACCAAGTGGTGACCATCCTCATGTCTATGGGCTGGAACTACATTTTTAAAATCCTGTGTCTCATAACAAAGTCTGGCCAGCTTCAGGAGCTCCATGCTGGGCAAGCTAGGGAGCCATAGGGGAGGCTGGTCCTGTGTTACTTTTCCTAACACAGTATGTTTTGTATAGATGTGCTCAGTGTGTGTGTGTGTGTGTCTGCATGTGTGTGTTTACTCATTAAAGCCAACATGCCCAATGACCTCAGGACTTCCCATCACCCTGCTTTGCAGAAACAGCAAAACCAGCCTGCAGCTCATCCTGCTCTACTTTGTCTCTGATTGATCCTCAAGCTTTCTCCTTTTTTCAGTTTTATGTTGTTCTTTTTAAGAATTTGGAAAAATCATTAAAAGAAAAAATCATTCAGTAACTTGTTTTACTGAATATTAGAGCTCAACAACACATCACACTGTAGGATCAGTTGCTTGCTCTCATGATCATGTGGCTGATGGGAACCTGTGACTTGCTGCCAATGCCCAGAATTGCCAAAGGGAGCATCATAGCATAGATTACAAGCCTAAGGAAAAATCACAATTAAACCTGTAAATATGACTTCTATTAAATATGTATCATTTTTGCACCATCAAAAGTGGAAAATATCTAACTGAACCCTCATTAGATAGGAACCATCTATATTACATTTTTCATCTCTTTCCAAACTTTTTTTCTTTCTTTCTTTCTTTCTTTCTTTCTTTCTTTCTTTCTTTCTTTCTTTCTTTCTTTCTTTCTTTCTTTCTTTCTTTCTTTCTTTCTTTCCTTCCTTCCTTCCTTCCTTCCTTCCTCTCTCTCTTTCTCTCTCTCTCTATCTCTCTCTTTCTCTCTCTCTTTCTCTCTCTCTCTTTCTCTGTCTCTCTCTCTCTTTCTCTCTTTCTTTCATTTGATAGGTAGAGTTAGACCGTAAGAGAAAGAGACAGAGAGAAAGGTCTTCTCTCCGCTAGTTCACTCCCCAAATGGCCACCACTGCTGGAGCTGTGCCTATCTGAAGCCAGGAACCAGGTGCCCCCTCCTGGTCTCCCATGTGGGTGCAGGGGCCCAAGCACTTGGGCCATCCTCCACTGCCCTCCCAGACCACAACAGAGAGCTGGAGTGGAAGAGGAGCAACTGAGACTAGAACCTGGCGCCCACATGGGATGCTGGCACTGCAAGCGGAGGATCAACCAAGTGAGCCATGGTGCTGGCCCCCCAAACTTCTTTTTCTAAAGACTTATTTATTCATTTGAAAGTCAGTTATACTGGGGTTGAGGAGATATCTTTCATCTGCTGGTTCACTCCCCAGAAGGCTGCAATGGCCAGCACTGGGCCATGGAAAATGTGTATTATACAAAAAAAGTATACATGGATTTCAGGTTTTCGCACAAACAAGATCTATTTGCAGGAACTCCAGCCATTTTACAGGTATGTAAACTGTAGTTGATGTACTGTGATTATCTGGGAATATAAAGAATTATTCTCTAATGGATGAAGCAATAATTTACTAATCAGAACCAATGTGTATCAGGCACAGGAATGGAAATACTTGTAGCCCTTAGGCACATGGGAGTGGAAACACTGGGAGGTAGACAGGGTCTGCACATACAAGGTTTAGAAAGAGAGGAGGAGATCAATAGGCTGTAGATAAATCCATGCTAGAGAAAATTATAGCCTGATTATATTAGAATGAAACACTAAAAATCAATCAGCACAACTCCTCAACAATTAAAAAGAAAAACACATGGCGGGCACTGTGGCGCAGCAGGTTAATCCTCCACCTGTGGCACCAGCATCCCATATGGGCACCAGTTCTAGTCCTGGCTACTCCTCTTCCAATCCAGCTCTTTGCTATGGCCTGGGGTAGCAGTAGAAGATGGCCCGAGTGCTTGAGGTCCTGCACCCACATGGGAAACCGGGAAGAAGCTCCTGGCTCCTGGCTTCGGATCGGCACAGATCCGGCCATTGCGGCCATTTGTGGAGTGAACCAATGGAAGGAAGACCCTTCTCTCTGTCTCTTCCTCTCACTGTCTGTAACTCTATCTCTCAAATAAATAAATAAAATCTTTAAAAAAAAGAAAAACAGGAAAGTATATAAAATAAAAGCAGGCAAAATGATATAGTAGATATAAAATTTGTTTTCACTCTTCTTAATAGTCATAAGATTAACCCTACAATAAGTAAAGAGTTTAACAAATAGTATGAGGAAGAAATGTTCCTCAACAGTAGAGATAAGGGCTGTAAATAATCAATGAAGCTTAAAATGTCAATTTCACTCCTATATATTACATTTTAGATGCTCTATTATATACCACAAATTAGGGAAAACATATGATATTTGTCTTTTTGGGGCTGGCTTATTTCACATTGAGATGATGGTTTCTAGTTGCATCCATTTTTTTGCAATAGACAAAATTTCATTATTTTCACTGTGACTAGTATTCCATAGTGTATTTATGTCATAATATGAAATGCTATTTAAAAATATCACAAAGGATATACACATTATTGTTAACAAAATTAATAAACTATGAGTAAAAGTAATTAAGGTAACACAGGGAAGAGTAACACTAATATCCAGTTTCAGGTATTAAAACAATTCTTTACAGAGTATATAGCATTGTCAAGATGCTAGAAAAATTTTGTAAAACTCTTATGAGTACAAATTTTACTAGAGATCAAAATCCACACACTTTAAAATCAAATTTCCAAAACACAAATATAAATTTTCAAAATCCAATATAACAAATGTAAAATAGGAAAACTCCAAATTAAACCAAGAAAGCTGAATCATAATTTGAAGACTACCAACCAATAAAAGTTACAGGAGTAAAACTTCAATTATAGAAACAAAATATTCCAAACAATTTAAGGAATAAAAAAAAGCCTATGTTTCCCAGATGTACCGAAGTATAAATAAGCAGAGAATATTTTCAAGTGTCTTTTAGAAAGCCAGCATTACATTGATAATGATGCAGATAGACCAGAACCTGAAATATGAATTAAGTATAAGTCTCTCTTTCTTAAACAGATGCATATATCCTTAGTATTTTTATAATAAATAAAATCAAATATGAAAATATAATGAATAACAAGTGCCACATAAGAAAAAAATGAAAAAGGTGGTTAACATTTCTAAACCAGCACTGTCTAGTTTCCAGGTAGGTGAAAAACTTGAAAACTTGAGAGAAACACATGATCATTGAGATTAAATGTTAAGAAGCTTTTAGAAATTAGCATGTAATTAAAAATCTGCTAGCGGCATAGTAAAAACTCAATGGCTTTCTTATTTGGATTAATATTGTTTAAAAGGATTCTATAACAAACAACACAATTAATACGGGATCATTGATAGCTTTTTCCCTGTAAGTAAACCCAGACCAGGATGCCTCCACTGTCTCCAGCTTCTTACTGGGGAGTAGTCAAGGGAAGGGGAAAGAGCAAAAAGAAAAATAAGGAGTAAAGATCAATTTCTAAACAATAAATTGCCAATAAATTGGAGATATTTATTTAGAGAGGATCCATAAAATCTAAAAACAAATAGAATTGAAAACTGATTTTAATGAGATTGTGAGAAAGATCAATATTTTTAAAACCTACTAGATTACCATGCACCAGCAAAAAAACAAATGAAAAATATTAAAGGTCAGTAGGCAGAGTGGAAAACAAATATTGACAGAAGAAAAGAAAAAAAAAGAATTAAATCATGTGATGTCTTTAAGAATTCTTCAAATCAACATTAAAAAGTATTACAAAAGACCCAACAGAAAAATGAGCAGAAATATGAGGAAAAAGAAAGGCCCAGACATGAAGCATGTTACCACAAGCTCCAGGCAGGACCCGCCAGGGAGAAGGATGGGGTGACACTCGGCGACCCTAGTGAGTAGCAGGAGCGCAGAGGTGAGAGGCCCTCCTGCTGATCCCATCCAGCACAACCTGAGGTTCCAGGTCCATGCTATGGGGGAATGCTGATCAGCTGCATCTTCTGTGAAGCTGCCTGCGCTCAAGGCCATGCAAGCTGTCCGTTCAGGCATGGTGACGTCCACGAAAAGTCATCACGTGGGGTCTTGACATCACAATCTTTCAGTTATGAGGTGGAGCGTGGAGAGGGAGAGGTCTCTGCTGCCGCGAGGCTCCCGAGGCTCGCAAGGGAAGTCGGACTCTGCTGCTCTCCACCTCTGCTCAACCGAGAGGCTGGATATCTAGGAAGCTGAGAGCCGACATGGTGAGTGTGTGGACCGCAGTGTACAGAGGGGGAAGGCGGAGCCAAAGGTCAGGAGGGTAAGTGCCTCCAGAATCTGTGGGCGCCATATTGGCGCTGGTACAGGGCCTCTCTCAGTCCCCTCGGATCCATGGGTTGGGGGCTGGACTGGCACCTGCTACCCCCATGCCCTGCTCCTTCCCTGCTAATGAGACTTCTCAGCCCCCGGAGCCATAGATGAGTAGCTGTGTGGCAGCCGCTCCGCGTCACCCCAGATGTTGCTGTGAGGACGGGGTACTCACTAGGGAGAATGCGGGCTCTGGGTATGGGGTTCATGTGGAGCAGGAGCTGTCATTTATGCGGCCCTCCGTTCCTCCTTCCTTCCCCATGGGAACCTGGTTCCCACTAGTTTTCTAAACCCGTTGGCTGCAGGGTCTCTTCCAGGATGCTGACTTCTTCGCATAGTTTTTTTCTAGGGGGTATCACTTTAGTTTTCTTAACAATAACACAGCAACATTGATTGGGTAAGGAAACAACAAAAGTTTTATTTATCCAGGTTTTAGAAGGGCAGGAGGACCCTGTAATTTGGGAATTATCATCTTAACCCTTACAGGCTCCCCTGACAGGCTGCCATCTGTATTTTCACTTTCAAAATAGAAATTTTGGCTGCTCAAATTTATGTGTGTTTTTTTAAAAAATATTTCTGTTCCATGAAAGCCTTCCCAATCCTGAAGGTATGTCTAGTTTACTAAGTTATTTTGGATTTATATTTTAATAAAGGAGTCAGTTTCTTTTTGCTTGCTTTAATTTTTCAAGATTGACGGAGTATGATTGACAAAATTTGTGTATATTCAAGGTATACAACCTGATGTTTTGATATGTGAGGGGGCTTTAAAAGTTATGCACAATTTATATTATCTTTAATCACATTTTTTCATAAACTTTTTGGAGTCCTCTTGTACATATACATTATGAAATGATTAGCAATTAACAATCTAACACATCCATCACCTTACATCGTTGTGTTTTTAAAAGAATACCTAAGACATTTGCAAGTACTGAGTATATAACAGTGTAATCATGTAGTTATTGTGTTGAATATTAAGATCTTGAGTTAATTTTATCTCATACCTGCAAATGTGTGTTCAGCTAGCATTTTCCCATTTCCTTCACTCTCAGCCTCGACAACCACCATTCTGTTCTGTGATTAAGTGTGACTTTCTTATATTCCACATATGAGTGAGATTGTGTGGCATTTATCTTTCTGTGCCTTATTTCAAATAGCCTAATGTACACATTCATATTTTTGGATCCGTGTTTTGACAAAATGGCAGGATTTCCTTTTTAAGGTTGACTGTGATTCCTGTGTGTGTGTGTCACATTTTCTTTATTCATCTGTTGACAATGTTGTTTTTTCTATATCTTGTTCTTGTAGCTAATGCTGACATGAATGTGTAGATAGAGGTGTCTATTTGAGATACTGATTTGATTTCATTTGGATACATATGCAGTAGTGAGATTGTTTTGTCATATGTTCTATATTTAATTGTGATTGAAGAACTACATAGTGTTTTCTGTATTGATGTACCAATTTACATTCCCACCAACAATTTATTCCCTTTTTTCCAAATCCAACAACCCTTTTTTCCACATCTGGTCCAATGCTATCTTTACTTTTGGATAATAGTCATTTTAACATATATGATGTGATAACCATTATGGTCTTTTTTTTTTAACAGGCAGAGTGGACAGTGAGAGAGAGAGAGACAGAGAGAGAGGTCTTCCTTTTGCTGTTGGTTCACCCTCCAATGGCTGCCATGGCCAGCACACCACGCTGATCCGTTGGCAGGAGCCAGGTGCTTCTCCTGGTCTCCCATGGGGTGCAGGGCCCAAGGACTTGGGCCATCCTCCACTGCACTCCCTGGCCACAGCAGAGAGCTGGCCTGGAAGAGGGGCAACCAGGACAGAATCCGGTGCCCCGACTGGGACTAGAACCTGGTGTGCCAGTGCCACAAGGCAGAGGATTAGCTTAGTGAGCCATGGTGCCGGCCACCATTATGGTCTTGATTAGCATTGTAGTCTTGATTAGCAGTTGTTGAGCCCCTTTTCAGTTATCTGATGGCTACTTGTATATCTTCAGCAGAAAAGCTGAACAATCCTTTATGTTTTTTATTGTAATATTTTGAGTTGCTGTGTTCATTGTATTACTCCCTTAATCAGACTGAGGTTTTCCAAAATTTTCTTCTATTTCTTGTTTTATCTGTTCAGTTTTTCCTTTAGTATGCAGAATGTTTTTTAGATTTTTTTGTAGTCTAATCTTTGCTTTTGTCACCTGTGCTTTTAGTGTCACATCTAAACAGTCATTGTTGAGAATAATGTCAATGAATCTGCTTCTATTTGTAAGGAGTTTTAAATTCTCAGGTCTTCTTTGTATGTCTCCAATTCATTTTAAGTTGAAATTCATGACTGGTGTAATATATATCAATTTTTGTCATGTGGATGTTCAATTTGCCTCTACTTCAGATGTGGTCACTGAGCACTGAGTGGCCACTTGGTAACTGTGGTGTCACTTGCTGGACTCAACACCCACCATGATATGCCTCTAGCTGGGCAGGAAGCAGGCAGAAACTGTCAGACTCCAGTTTTTCCCTAATCTGCCTGTCCCCCAGACCCATTCTACTATGCTCTGCTTCTCTTCCCTGACTGCATGAAGAGACCTCAGAAGTGAGCATGCACAGAGAGACACATGTGAAGCAGTGTGGAATGCTGGGGAGAAGCAGGGACTATCTAGTAAAGGGGCTGGACTCAGAAGGCTCTGTCTCATTTCTCTGAAAGCCTTGGATATATGGAAGCTCTTCATAAATTCATAGAGGGATCCACATTTGTCATTGTGTTACAACTGTGCTTAGTATGCCCACATCCCATATTGGAGTGTTTCCAATTACAGCTTTCTGCTAATATGCACTTTTAGAGGGAGTGATGGCTGAAGTATGTGGGTCCCTGTAACCCACATGAAAGACTCATATCATCTGGGAAGCACAACTGATGGAGTCCTCAGTGCAGAGTGGTTGGACATAAGGTATTACTTTGCTGTAGTGTGTATTTGTGAACATAGCAAATTCCATCATGAACTTCTTTTTTTTTTTTTTTTTTGACAGGCAGAGTGGACAGAGAGAGAGAGAGAGACAGAGAGAAAGGTCTTCCTTTGCTGTTGGTTCACCCTCCAATGGCTGCCACGGCCGGCGCACCACGCTGATCCGATGGCAGGAGCCAGATACTTATCCTGGTCTCCCATGGGGTGCAGGGCCCAAGCACTTGGGCCATCCTCCATTGCACTCCAGGGCCACAGCAGAGAGCTGGCCTGGAAGAGGGGCAACCAGGACAGAATCCAGTGCCCTGACCGGGACTAGAACCTGGTGTGCTGGCGCCTCAAGGCGGAGGATTAGCCTAGTGAGCTGTGGCGCTGGCCCATCATGAACTTCTTTATGTCAAACAATGATGCCTAAGTAGAGGCATTTAGGCATTTTTCAATTAGTCTATGCAGCTGCCATCCATCCCCACAGGAAAGGGGCACAACTGGAATACTCCCAGTCTTACCACATGGATGCAGGAGGTTTTTTTAAACTTTGAAAATTCATTTTACTCACATTAAAGTTACAGAGATCTCTCATCCACTCTTCTTTATCCAACTGTTCACAGTATCTGGGACTGAGTGAGGTTGTGATGTGAAAGCATCAGTTTTTTATTTTAAGATTTATTTTATTTATTATTTGAAAGTCAGAGTTATACAGAGAGAGAAGGAGAGACAGAGAGAGAGGTCTTCCATCCACTGGTTCACTCCCCAATTGGCCGCAATGGCCGGAGCTGTGCTGATCCAAAGCCAGGAGCCAGGAGCTTCTTCTGGGTCTCCCATGTGGGTGTAGGGGCCCAAGGACTTGGGCCATCTTTTACTGCTTTCCCAGGCCATAGCAGAGAGCTGGATAGGAAGTGAAGCAGCTGGCTCTCAAACAGGCGCCATATGGGATGCTGGCGTTTCAGGCCAGGGCGTAAACCCGCTGCACCACAGTGCCAACCCTGAAAACATCAGGTTTTGTGATGTGGAGATCCCAGAATTCAGTATGGTTGATAGGGACCTAAGTAATTTGAGCTATCATCTGCTGCCTCCTAAGGTGCACTTTAGTAGGAAGCTGCACTGGAAGTGGAGTGGGTCTCAGATGAGGATGTGGGTCTCAGAAGAGACATATTACATGCAGTTCCCAATGCTCACCCCTCTATATTTTAAGAGGACTCCTACCACAGTCCAAACCAACTCTCCTGGCACTGATAACCATAGTCCCTGAAGTTGAGCTGTGCATATCCTTACCCCCTAGAAAATACCCAAACATGACCACCAATGGAGTGTGCACAGCAGCAGCTTCATACTGTGCTTTCTTGCCACTCAAAACTATGCAGCTGGCATTGTGCCACAAGGAGCTGTTCTCCCTGAAATCTCTTCATCCATTTTTCCATAAGCTGGTACACAATCTGGCCATCCACATCAAAGTTATCATTAATGGATGCTGTTTTGAAGGGGGATCCCAAGTTGGCTCATTTCAGGTAAACCTCATGTGTTGCTCCAGACACTCCTTGATACTGATGTGGCTCCCTTGGCACAGTAGTTCATACACCCCACAAGCTCCCCTGCAGGTGTCAGTCACTTATTTACTAGACTCATAGTCTAGATAATTGTGGCCTTATTGGGAACTGAATCAGGCATCACTGCATCAGCGGCTTGTTCTGTGGCTTGCTGCCAACATGAATTTATCAGGAAAAATATACTGTCCTTATTTTGCTACATGCCGGTAGTGTTGGCTCTTGATGGTCTTCCTCTCAGTCCCCTCCTAGATATTATCTCTGTGTCACTCATAGTTCTGTTCTCCTGAGTGGCTACTATTCCTAAAGACTGGCTGAAGTTCAAAGTCTTGCTTTTATCTCAAATTGGTAATTTATCTCTTTTTCTTAAGGGGAATTGCAATCCCAGGTCTTCTTGTGAGTTCAGTTGAGGCTTCTGTTGTGACTGCATCATGGCTCAGCTTCTCATTTGCTGATCTTGCTTTTTGCTCCAAGCAGTCTTTTCCAATAAATCTCCTGAAAACTGCTGTGTCAAAGTCTTTCTTATCCAAGGGGAGATAGTTAGAAGAATCTCAAACTCTTTCTAGCTACCCAATAAATTGTTGTTATTCCTTTCCTTGTTATTTGAAATTCAGAGAGAGAGAGAGAGAGAGAGAGAGAGAGAGAGATGGGTTGATTCCATATTTACTCCCCAAATGGCTGCAATGGACAGTGCTAGGCCAGGCTGAAGCCAGGAGCAATGAACTTCATTTGGGTCTCCCATGTGAGTTCAGGGGCCCAAGCACTTGGCTATCTTCTGCTGCTTTCCCAGGATCATTAAAAGGGAGGTAGATCAGAAGTGGAGCAGCCAGAACATGAACCATTGTGCATATTGGATGCCTGCACTGCATATGGCAGCTTAACATGCTGTGCCACAATGTCAGCCACCGTTGTAACTCTTTAGAGAGTAAAATAACTAATTTCAAGAGATTTCCTAACATGTTTCCCACTCTCTCTCTCTCTCTCTCTCTCTCTCTCTCTCTCACACACACACACACACACACACACGGAATTAAAATTTATAGTTGAATCATGAGTAGAAAGATAAATTTATATCACATTCTAAGTAAGAAAAATGGCTAGGATTGACTTTTAAAATGTCATTTTATTAAAGTGTGTTCTAATTGGCCTACTCCAGCAAAAACAGAACCTTGTTCTTTACTGATTGATTCTCTTGGATATTATAATTTTTTGTCTCTGTATGTATTAATCTCAAACTGGTGAAAGTGTTGACAGTTTATATTCCTGTAGATTAGAAGTAAACCTGGAAAAAGCCAATGTATTATGAATTTATAATCTTAGACATTAATGCAGCAGAGGTTAAGACCTTATTAACCTGCAGAAAGTCAATGACTTTTTAAATGAATTTTTAAAGATTTATTTATTTATTTGAAAGACAGAGTTACAAAGAGGCAGAGGCAGAGAGAGAGAGAGAGACAGAGAGACAGAGAGACAGAGAGGTCTTCCATCTGATGGTTCACTCCCCAATGGCCACAATGGCTGGAGCTGAACTCATCTGAAGCCAAGAGCCAGGAACTTTATCCTGGTCTCCCACATGAGTGAAGGGGCCCAAACTTGGGCCATCTTCTACTGCTTTCCCAGGCCATAGCAGAGAGCTGGATTGAAAGTGGACCAGCCAGGACTTGAACTGATTCCTATATGGGATGCCAGCCCTGCAGGCAGTGGCTTTACCCTCTATGCCACAGCACTGGCCCAGTCAATGACTCTCACATCTAAGTTAGTAATTAGGCATTTTTTTTCCTATTATAAGTCCAAGTTTCTTATATACATGTTGAATTTGCATTTTTCTCTTTTCTGTTTACTTTCTTAATGCATTAAATAGAATTTTGTCAAATGCTCACTATTATGTGAGAAGGGCATTTTCAACAGTGGTTCTGCATGAGAAAGTGTAGTAAATATTGGTTTCTGAAGGTCAGCATTGTGATGGGATGGTGCCCAAAGCTTTATGGAGGCAATTGGAAAAGACAAGTTAACACTCTGAAGTTAGCCAAGCTCTAAAATACTAAGGCCAAAAATAAAGTTAATCATCCACCTGTGGTGCTGGCATCCCATATGGGCACTGGGTTCTAGTCCTGATTGCTCCTCTTCCAGTCCAGCTCTCTGCTGTGGCCTGGGAAGGCAGTGGAGGATAACCCAAGTGCATGGGCTCCTGCACCCGCATAGGAGACCAGGAGGAAGCACCTGGCTCCTGGCTTCGGATAGGTGCAGCACTGGCCATGGTGGCCATTTGGGAAGTGAACCAATGGAAGAAAGACCTTTCTTTCTATCTCTCTCTTTTATTGTCTAACTGTATCTGTCAAATAAATTTAAAAAAATATATTTCAAAAAAATATAAAATGCATGATGGCTTTTGTACTTAAAATATGTTCAGAGTCTTTCATGGCAGTTAATTGACATTAACTGTTATTTTGTACCCTTGGAACTATATGATGGAATATTTTATTTTCATATTTCAAAGTTAATATCAAGATTCTCTTTTTTATTTTGTTTAAGGAATACAACTTCATGCATTTAATACATACAGATTTGGGAACATGATGGTTTTGTCTGTGATTCATTATAATCATATTGTAATCAATTGGCATTGATTGTAACATGGTGCTGTGAAAATAATAGAATCACTGCCATTCAAGTTTTATTGATTGTGGGCTTGGGGAGATTCCAAAAGGGAGGAAAGAATAAGTTGAAACTCTACTGATTTTTTTTTTTAATTGGAGCATTGTGTAGCATAAAACCACTGCCCCTCAAGCATTCTTCAGCCACACACCTAGTTCTACCAGATTCTTCTTTTAACATGTTCTATGATTCCATTTATACAGAAAAGGCAAATATATATGGAGAGATAGCAGATTATGACTTACATGGATCTGGGCTGGGGTGAAATTGAAGAAAGACTTCAAAAATGCTTGTGGGAACTTTTTGGAGTGATGGAGATTTCCTAAAGCTGGATTGTGGTGATGGTTTCCCACCTGTATACATTTACAAAAAGTCATGGAACATTACTGGTAGAATGCATGATTATTTTATGTATAAGCTATACATAAACTTTTTAACTTTCTAAAAGTATGATATTTTTACCTTTAACAGAAGAGAGAATAATTAATGTTTTAATTTTATCTAGACAAGTAGTATAAAATATCAAAACATTATATAATATACATCTAACAATAATATCTAACCATAATAACTAATAACATTTTTTCTGTCTGTATGTTAATTTGTCTGATCCAACCAGCCTATGAAGCAAGTACAATAATTGTTTTCATTTTCCAGATGAAAGGCACTAACATAGTTTTATATTTTGCCTAAGGTAAAACACATCATAGTTGGTAGAGATAGAATTCGTATCCTAACAATCTCTAAAGTCTGGCTGGCAATATCAGGTAGGATGATGCCATGGATATGTCATGTGTTCTTCCACCTTAGAGCTTTTACTCATGCTGTTTCCTTTGGAAGAACACATTTACATCCCTTTCTTCCTGTGATAACTTTTACTCATTTTGAAGTAGAGCTTCACTGTCTGTTTTCTGGAGGCATTTTTATACCCTGTTTGTATAGGACAGCTTCTCATCATGCAGTGCCCTTGCACCTGAACTCTGCCTTTCAAAGCAGCTATTGCTGTATGCAATACGTCTTCAATTTCTTGATGCAGGCACTAACTGCTATAAACTTTCCTCTTAACACTGCTTTTGCTGTATTCCATATTTTGAAATGCCTTGCTTTGTTTCTAGGGATTTTTTGATGTCTCTTTTGATTTCAGTCTCCATTTGTATATTTTTTTGAGTTAGTTAATTTCCAACTTCATTCCTTTGAGTTCAGAAAAGACACATAGTATGATTTTAGCTTTTTTTTTTTTTAATTTGTTGAGACTTGCTTTATGGCCTAGCACATGGTATATCCTAGAAAAATTCCATGCACTGATGAAAAGAATGTGTTCTGCAGCTGTGTGATGAGATGTTCTGTAGATATTAATTAGATCCTTTTGGTCATAGTGTGGATTAGCTCTGTTGTTTCTCTGTTGATTTTTTTGTCTAGTTGGTTTGTCCACTCATGAAAGTGGGGTGTTGAAGTCCATCATTATTATTGTTTTGGAGACTATGTCTCCCTTTATGTACATTAACATTTATTTTAAATATCCAGTGCCCTAGCATTGGGTGCACATATCTTCACTATATTCACATCTTCCTGTTGAATTGATTCCTTAATCATTGCATAATGCCATCCTTTGTCTCTTATAACACTTTTTGTGTTAACCTTGTCTGTATTAAGTTGGCTACTCCTTTTCTTTGGCTTTTTAGTGTGGAATAACTTTTTCCATCATTTCACTTTCAGTCTGTGTATATCTTTGTTGATGAGGTTTGTTTTTTTGTACAGAGCCAATAGATGGGTCCTTTTTAAAATTGATTCAATCAGGCTGTGTATTTAATTTTAGAATTTAGGCCATTTACATTCAAGATTATTATCAATAAGTATCAGTTTGTTCTTGCCATTTCCCATAAATATTCCTATTATTTGATTTGGATTTCTATTATACTTTTACTAGATTTTCTGCCTTTACATTCTTTCTTGATGTGGCTATCTTTCTCTGTTTCCGTATGTAGCACATCCTTAAGTATCATTTGTGAAGCTGTTTGCTGACAAACTCTGTTTGCTTTGAAAGGTCTTTACTTCACCTTCATTCATAAATGAGAGCTTTGCAGTGTACAGTATTCTAGATTGACAGTTGACAGGTTTTTTATTTTAAGTACTTGGACTATCTCTCCATGATCTCCTAGGCTATAGATTTTCTGAGGAGAAATCAGTTGTAAATCTAATTGCAGATCCTTTCAAGGTAATCTAGTATTTTTCTTTTGCACACTTTAGGACATTTTCCTCATGTTTTACTTTTGAAAATTTACATTGTGTTACAATATTTTCTGATAATTGCTTTCAGGAGTTCTTTGTGCTTCCTGTACTTGGATGTCCCCACCTTTCTCCAATTTAGGGGATTTTTCTGCTATTATTTTGACTGAATAGGCCTTCTAATCAATTCTCTCATTCCACACCTTCAGCAACTCCTCAGACATATGTTTGGTTGATTGATAGCCTCCCATAAGTTTCAGACATTATTTTCAGTTTTTCTAATTTTTTTCTGAGCTTTTTATAAGGCTTTTTCGTCAAGCTCAGATTTTCATTCTTCTGCCTCAATAAGTTTTTAAGGCTTTCCACTATATTTTTTGTTTGACATATCAAATTCTTCATTTCTGGTATTTTCAGTTTGATTTCTCTTCAGTATCTCTATATGATACCATAATTGGTCACCATGTCATGTATGGATTTAACTAAAATATTTGATTCTCTGTGTTGTAAGTAATCTTGTGATCTTATGAATTCCTTTTCAGGCAATTCATCACCCTCTTCATTTTCACATTCTAATAGTGAAACGTTGTATGTGTCATGTTGTCTTCCTTGTTCATGCTTCTTGTATTTCAACATTTATTTTTAGGCATTTGTGGAAACACTTGTTGGTTTCCTCCTCTTAAGGCTTTTATCTTTGAAATATGCCTCTTGATTTAGTGGAATGTCTGCTCCTTCACATATACAAAGTGTGTGCTGGGTGGGGTCATGGGGTTTTAGCCAGTGCTTGAGGATGGGACAAGAGCTCAGAGTGTCTCCCAAATTAGGGTTGGTGGATTTCCTGTATTGTCAGGAGGGAGAGAGTTGTGATCATGTTGGCTGGTGTTATCACAGTCTCAACCCCTCTCTGCCAAAGTTAACAAACTGCCCAGGATGAGCCCTCAGTGTCTTTGTACCCCACCCATGCAGGTGCTTGAACTGCAAAAAGGAATGTGGGCTCCTCAGTGTGAGTGCAGGACCTCTATGATGGCCCACTCCAAGCACTCAGGGAACTCTAAGCCTCTGAAGCCAGATACAGTGATTGCCCAAAGACCTTGCCATGCCCCACACTCTATTGCACAATCACAAAATTCCCACAGTTGCATAGAGCAGGGGATCCACTCTCAGCCCTATGAGCCTCTCCCATCCATGGAGAGAGCCACAGTACTCCTAAAGCTAGCCACATGCCTAATAGAATTTGATTGGTGCTCTGCCTTGGCACATTGAGTCCAGGCACCTTGATAGAATGAGGGGACGGGAGCATTTTACAATCTTAAGTGGGTGCCCCACCCACAGCATCCCTCCAGGCCACAATGAAATTCAGTGGGGACCACAAATTTATTCTTCCTATAAAATCCAGCAGGTACATATGGGCTGCAACAGTCTCTATTCACTTTATTAGGATGGTGCCACTTCCCTGATAGTTACTGGACACCCTGTGGGGTGATCTAAGGAAAGCAATATGCTCTCCTTTCATGGGATTTGGTTGTCATCCCCCCTCCCTCTCACTAGTGCTCCAGTCCAAAATCAGGTCAGTGGGGTCTGTGAGGTTCTCTCTAAGGCAGTATATCAGTGATATGGACTGCCACAGTTCCCCTCACCTTGCTTTTAGAAATGGTGTCTCTGCTCCCCAGCCCACTGGCTGTAGGAGTCATTGGCAATGTCCTGCTCCCTGCTGTGTGATTGTACCACCTCTGCTGCTCCATGGGGTCTCTCTTCTTTCTGTAGAATTTCCAGAGCAAACTTCTTTGTAACTGTCCCCTGGGAACGCGATTCCTCCCTTTTTATTCCCATGGTCTAAATCAGCACAGCTTTTTCCTATTCAGCCACCTTGCATCTTCTGTTTTCTTCCTCTAATCACAATGGTTTGGGACATTTCCTGGATAGATGAAAGATTTGTGTTTTCCACAATAACTAGTTTTAGGCATTTTTGAGCCTACAACTTTGTGTTTAGGTACTGTTTAATATTTTTTGTAGAATATTAAAATTTAGGTTGGGTGACTTAGAAATTAAAAGGTGGAAGTTGTAGATTCCAAATCCATAGAGATCTAATTTTCTTATGTTAAAATCTGTAGCTCAGAGATACCATATAGAGATCTTCAATCTCTGCTGAAAAATTATAAACTTCCTTCAACTTAGATGGAAAATGAGGTTAAGGATCACATGGAAGAATATTGAATAGTTTTCTGGGGTTGGCATTGTGGTATATAGCAGATTAAGCTTCCACCCATTTTGCTAGCATACCCGATGGGCAGAGGTCCAAGTTCCAATTGCTCAATTTCCTACCCAGATCCCTGCTAATGGTCTCAGAAAAGCAGCAAAAAATGGTCCAAGTATTTGGCCCTTGTCACCCATATGGGAGATCTGGAGAAACTTCCTGGCTTCAGGCTGGTCCAGTGCTGATGTTGCAGTCATTTGGGGAGTGAACCAGTAGATGGAAAAATCAGTATCTCTCTCTCTCTGTGTCTCTCTCTAACTCTGACTTTGAAATAAACAAATAAGTCTTTTTAAACAAATGCATGTTCTTTTCCTACTGCCCAAGCATATGGAATACATTTAGGGAGAGTGGTCAAAATTGTTATTCTTAATTAATCTACCTTGAAGAAAATGAGGAAGAAATATTGTGTTATCAGCCTGGCTTAATTAAAGGTCTGCATACTTGTAATGACTCTTTTGGGGGTTATATCAACAAGTATATTGTCTGTTGCCCAGTGGGAAGTTTTGAAAGTAGGCTACGAGCAAACTTGTTATGATCTCTTCCAACTTATCCACTATTTCTGGAACTTACTGTGTAGGAGTCCAAGAGACAATCAGGAAAAAGCAGAGGGCTGGGCACTTGCTGAGTTCTCTGACTACTTGGTAATTACTAATGTTCACAGACTCCTCTATTGTTTTCATTTGATTCTATTCCATCTTTCCATAAGTTTGGGGTGTGGGGTGGGGATTACTGTTTCTCTTGCTCAACTTTGTAAATTCCATTTCTGGATGGTGTTTGCAGAGGCCAATGAACAGAACTGAGGACACTTGCCTTTTAATGGTGATTTTTAAAAAAGATTTATTTATTTATTTGAAAGTCAGAGTTATGCAGAGAGAGAGAGAAAGGAAGAGAGAGAGAGAGCTCTTCCATTCACTGTTTCACCCCCCCCCCCAATTGGCTGCAATGGCCAGAGCTGTGCCAATCCAAAGCCAGGAGCCTCTTCTGGAGCCTCAAGGGGTGCAGGGCCCAAGGACTTGGGCCATCCTCTACTGATTTCCCAGGCCACAACAGAGAGCTGGATCAGAAGTGGAGCAGCCAGGACTAAAACTGGCACCCATAGGGGATGCTGGCACGGTAGGTGGCAGCTTTACCCACTATGCCACAGTGCCAGCCCCTTAATAAAGATTTAATGAAGCTTTCAGATACTGCTTTTATTCAGTCCTCTTCCTTGGTCAAGTGCCTTTTTCTTCAGTGTCTCAATTGTGATAAGACTCACCATATTTTCCTATCACTACATTCCTTTCTCTGGTTCACTGATGATGGCCTTGCTCCTCTATGTGGTGAGACAGGTAAAAGAGTCTGAGAATCTGGTTCTCCTGAACAATCTGATATGTCTGCAGGTCCAAATTCAAAGGTGGCCAATTCTTAATGCAGTGTTCTTGTCATGAAACAATCTGCAGAGATCCAATTAGAAGTTAAATGAATGATAAAATATCTGATGTTTCCTTGAGAGCGCCCCTTTGGTAGGCATTGGTAAATTATTTCTCCACCACCTGCTCAAGCATAGTTGCTTCCAAACAAGCAAAGAAGAAATACCTTAGGAGCTGTGTTAAGTGCAGACTCCTGTGCGTACTTGGTGCATCACAAGGTCCACCTGATTCTGATCCAGGTACTTCTCAGATACTACTATATAGGGAAGGTCCCATTGCCTTTCAGGGAGCCACAAATAACCCACAAACCATCACTCAATTAAATTTGAGACTCTTTTATGATATTTTTGATAAGCTGCCTAGAAATAGAAATTCTCTTATACCGAAAATATCTCACATCACCCAAAGTGATCCCAGTGTTCTTCCTTTTTATTACTGGTCATTTTCTCACTATGATGCTCTGTCTCCCCCTTCTCTTTGCTCACTATTCATCATATTTGCTTTGCTAAGGCATCTCCTCTTAATTCCTATCTTTGCATATGAGGTCAGGCTTGGCTATCTGCCTCTCCTGATCCAGTCCCTCCTTTCTGATTTGAATTTTATCAGGTCTCACCTTACAAAGTCTGAAAGTATGCTTTTTTTTTCAGATGCAGGACTTAGTCTTTTCACAGGTGTAATTCCTTGGCAGGTGCAAATCCATCTACCTATGTACAACCCCAAGTTTATGTAGTCCTCTGCAAGTGTAAATAATTTTTTTCTTGAAAGTATAGAGAAGTAATAGTAAAATTTGAGCTGTAATTTGATTTAATATCTTGCTGTAAAGTGAAGGGATTCCACTGAGAATCTCATGAACCTCATTTTCTTACACCCTTGTTTCAGTTTATGTATTGGTCTCTGCCTGCTTGAAAATTATCCAAATATGGGGCTGGTGCTGTGGTGTAGTGGGTAAAGCTGCTGCCTGCTGTGCCACCATCCTATATGGATGCTGCTCCTATTCCCATCCAGTTCTCTGCTATGGCCTGGGAAAGCAGTACAAGATGGCTCAAGTCCTTCAGCCCCTGCATCCACATGGGAGACCTGGAAGAAGCTCCTGGCTCCTGGCTTTAGATAGGTGCAGCTCCGGCCATTGCAGCCAACTGGGGAGTGAACCAGGGGATGGAAGACCTCTCTTTCTTTGCCTCACCCCTCCCTGTAACTCTGACTTTGAAGCAAATAAGTATATCTTTTTTTAAAAAAGAAATTATCCAAATATTGGTAGTGCCCAAACCCTAGGTATTTCTCCATAAATGGGAAGACTATTCCCGCCCTCTACCCTAAATAAGGGCTTGCATTTCTGTCCCTGAAGCAATATTTTCCTATAGTGCCCCCTTTAGCTTCCCTGACTTTGTGAAGTGCCATCCTGTCTCTTTAGAGCAGAGTATTCTAATACAACAGAAATGGTTTTCAGATGTGCAAGGCTGACTCAGGCATTGTTCTCACTCCACAGGGAATTTTGAGCTCCATATTTTCTTTGTGTTTTTCTTCTTGCTGCAAGAAAGCAATCTCCCAGGCAAGCCTGCAACACTGATTCTGTGCATCTCCTCATTCTTCATCTGGAAAATTGAGCCCAGGGTGACTGTACTGGAGTGTCAGCTTTTTCATTTATTTATATATTTTATTTGACAGAGTTAGAGAGAGAGAGAGAGAGAGAGAGAGAGAGATCTTCCTTCCATTGGTTCACTTCCCAAATGGCTGTTATAGCCGGAGCTACACTGATCCGAAGCCAGGAGCCAGGTGCTTCCTCCTGGGCTCCCATGTGGGTGCAGGGGCCCAAGCACTTGGGCCATCCTCCACTGCCTTCCCAGGCCACAGCAGAGAGCTGGACTGGAAGAGGAGCAACCGGGACTAGAACCTGGTGCCCATATGGGATGCCAGTGCCACAGGTGGAGAATTAACCAAGTGAGCCACAGCACCAGCCCCAGCTTTTTCATTTAAACATCATTTAAATTGCATGTTGTGCTTCGTTCATTCTCAGGATCCCTATAGCTACAATCAGTATCTATTGGGTTACTTTCAACATTGATCTCCAGTCTTCAGAGAGCTAAATTACAGCTCCTCTGTTTTAGATTCCTAGGAAGACCATAGCTCTTTATATGAAGTCTGGTGTGTTAAAACCTGGAATTAGGCTGGCACTGTGGCTCAACAGGCTAATCCTCCACCTAGTGGCACTGGCACACCAGGTTCTAGTCCCGGTCTGGGCACCGGATTCTGTCCCGGTTGCCCCTCTTCCAGGCCAGCTCTCTGCTATGGCCCGGGAGTGCAGTGGAGGATGGCCCAAGTGCTTGGGCCCTGCACCCCATGGGAGACCAGGAGAAGCACCTGGCTCCTGCCTTCGGATCAGCATGGTGCGCTGGCCGCGGTGGCCATTGGAGGGTGAACCAATGGCAAAGGAAGACCTTTCTCTCTGTCTCTCTCTCTCTCTGTCCACTCTGCCTGTCAAAACAAACAAACAAACCTGGAATTAATACATCATGAATCATTTGAAACACTACTGTCTGGATTTTCAGCTGTGAGATAAAAAGTACTTTGCAGGGCCAGCACTGTGGCCTAGTGGGTAAAGCCACCACCTGCTGTGCTGGCATCCCATATGGGCACCAGTTCAAGTCCCGGCTGCTCCATTTCTAATGAAGCTGTGGCTTGGGAAAATAGTAGATGATGGCCCAGGTCCTTGGGCCCCTGCACCCGCATGGGAGACCTGGAGGAAGCTCCTGGCTTCAGATCAGCATAGTGCTGGCTGTTGCAGTCATTTGGGGAGTGAACCAGTGGATAGAAGACTTATCTCTCTCTGTCTCTGCCTCTCTGTAACTCTTTAAATAAATAAATAAATCTATCTTTAAAAAAAGTACTTTGTACACATGCTTTAATGGTTTCTGCCAAGTTGGTAATAAATAAACAGGGTTGCTTATCTTTGACAACATTGTGGAATCCGATTGCCCCAGCTCAAATTGCCATTTTTTTTGTCTGACAGAGGATGACCTCAATTTGCCTTTGAGGCACTTCTGTCCCATCAATTATACTTGCATCAGTGGGCTGAGTGTATCAGCCAGTGTTAACATTGTAACCAAAATATACTGTAAGGAACTATTAACTTAATTGGAAGACTGCAGTCTAAAATTCTTTTTTTTAATTTATACATTTCATAACTATGGGAAAGTTATATTTAGATGTCATAATAACCATGAAAACATTCTTCACAGAAATCTGGTTAGCAAATATGGTTATTTCCACAGACAGAAAGGCAAAACTAAAACAAAACCTCTTTATTTATTTATTTATTTATTGATAGGCAGAGTGGACAGTGAGAGAGAGACAGAAAGGTTTTCCTTTGCCGTTGGTTCATCCTCCAATGGCCGCTGTGGCCGGCCACTGTGGCCGGCGCACCATGCTGATCCGTTGGCAGAAGCCAGGTGCTTCTCCTGGTCTCCTATGGGGTGCAGGGCCCAAGGACTTGGGCCATCCTCCACTGCACTCCCTGGCCACAGCAGAGAGCTGGCCTGGAAGAGGGACAACTGGGGCAGAATCTGGCGCCCTGACCAGGGCTAGAACCCAGTGTGCCAGTGCCGCAAGTTGGAGGATTAGCCTATTGAGCCACAGCACTGGCCACAAAACCTCTTTGAATTCTTACTTTGTTTCTCCAGTTGGAGAAAGAAAATAAAGGCTAAAATAATAGCAAAAAAGAACCTTCAAGAAACAGTTTGTACAGAGACAAAAACTCAGTATTTCATGATTTTCTTTCTTTTCCCATTCTAAGGGAATCCTTTTCCAAAACAGAACCGAATCTATTTTTCTCTTAGGTAAAAATCAAAGAAGTGAGACTCTCTAAATTTTCAGAAACATTTTAGATCATTCTATGAGTTACTGATTTTCACGCTAAGCTATATATGTATTTATTAGGTGTGGGTGATCTTAAATAAAAGAAAATTAAGAACATGAAATGAATCAAAAATCTTTCCAAATACAAGGCAGCTAACACCACACTCATGCAAAAATCATAATCCTGTATTCAGAGGTACTTTGTAACATTTGCAGTTATCAGGAAGCATGGATAGAACTGTATTTCAGTAAGAAAGACACAGGAGGAGGGCTGAATAGTCTTTCTGAAGTCTAGATACAAACTCTGAAGAATGGTGGTTTGTTTTCAGAAGATCACACACCATATGTGATTTCTCCACCCCAAAGGAAATATAGATAAAGTATACACATCCCTGCAAAAATGGAAGAGCTAAGAACAGATTCCTGATGATGCAGTTATCCACAATAGGCATATGCCAGAACATCTGGTCAGGACTTTCTTTTCCCGCCTTGGGATAAGACAATATAGAATCAAGTGACAAAAAGCTAGCTAAAGCAATTTTGAGCTTTGCTCTAATTAAAACAAAGAAAGTCCTGACCAGATGTTCTGGCATATGCCTATTATGGATAACTGCATCATCAGGAATCTGTTCTTAGCTCTTCCATTTTTGCAGGGATGTGTATACTTTATATAATGAGTACTCAAACAGTATATTTCACTTTGTGTTTCTATGGGGGTGCAAACTGTTGAAATCTTTACTTAATGTATACTAAACTGATCTTCTGTTAAAAAAAAAAAAAGAAGAAATTAGCAATTCCCAACTTGACTCTCACTGGGATTAAACATGACAATAGGTCTGATCTGATTTCATCATCATTTAAAACATCATCTATTATTTTTCACTTTATGTTTCTGTGTGGGAGCAAACTGTTGAAATCTTTACTTAATGTATGCTAAACTGATCTTCTGTATATAAAGAGAATCGAAAATGAATCTTGATGTGAATGGAAGGGGAGAGGGAGTGGGAGAGGGGAGGGTTGCGGGTGGGAGGGACGTTATGGGGGGGAAGCCATTGTAATCCATAAGCCGTACTTTGGAAATTTATATTCATTAAATAAAAGTTAAAAAAAAAAAAAAACAAAAAAAAAACAAAGTAGTAGTTTTTTTTAAAAAAAAACTTTTTTTAATGATATACTTAATTCTACTAAATTAAATATTCCATAAAGTACACTAGGAAGACAAGGTTAAAAGGAGAATAATTTCCAAATACTTGATTATTTTGACAGGAAATTTCTTGTTAAGGCACTACACATCTTTGGTTAAATGATTAACTATTTAAATCACTTGAAAAAAAGAGGTAATACAAAATGCACAGGTTTTATTCTTCTTTTCAAACACACACATTTCTCATTTTTAGTTTCTAGTATTCCAGTGTCTACATATCTCTGGATTCCTTTTAACTCATCAGAAAGCTGTATGGATACCCATGATATTTAGATCTGAAAATTGACAGCATCCAACTGAAGAATAACACAACCAATGCAATACCAGCTATGCACATTATCTTTTGCTTTCCAATATCCATGTCAGAAGTAGCAGCTTCACATAAAAGTACCATCCCTAAGGTAATCCCACCATTGAACAGAAGAACGATGTGTGTTTCAGCCACACACTGGGCTTGGCTGCTTCCATGGACATAATTCACATGTCCTATGTGAGGATTCTTATGAGCATTTGGTGGTCCTCTTATATGGTTCCACATTTGACCAGATGTCATAGCAAGCACAAAACACAAAGCTTCAAAAGCCCATCCAGTTTTATTAAAGATAAATTCCATATTGCTTCTTCGAAGATACACAAGTCCACCATAACAGCCAAAAGTAATCCCAACATAAGGGGACCAGCATAATTTGGGGGTCTATTACTCTAATATTGACATCAGTTCTGTTTGCAATCCACCAGGCAATCTGCTCAGCTGAAAAACCACGCACCTGCAACTCATATGTATTGCCCCATTTGGGTTTCCCTTTTGCAGGAAAGTTGATGAAAGTTGGAGCCGAATTCATGTTTAGCATTTGAAATACATCAGAACCTTCATCAAAATCTACCATGGCAAAAAAATATCCTGTTGGTAAATGCACTGGAATATCGCCAAGGGTTTGCCAGGATCTGGAATTCTTCATCAGCTTGTTTGCAAACAACACTCTGTCTATGAAGTTGGAGAGCAGTGAACATGACAATAACGGAGTAATTTCTTGGTGGAGCTTTAACAAGACGACAAAACTTGTCTCCATTCATTCTTTTTTTTTTTAAACTTTTATTTAATGCATATAAATTTCCAAAGTACGACTTATGGATTACAATGGCTTCCCCCCCCATACCGTCCCTCCCACCCACAACCCTCCCCTTTCCCACTCCCTCTCCCCTTCCATTCACATCAAGATTCATTTTTGATTATCTTAATATACAGAAGATCAGCTTAGTATACATCAAGTATGGATTTCAACAGTTTGCTCCCACACAGAAACATAAAGTGAAAAATAATAGATGATTTTTTTTAAATGATGATGAAATCAGATCAGACCTATTGTCATGTTTAATCCCAGTGAGAGTCAAGTTGGGAATTGATAATTTCTTTTCTTTTTTTTTTTTTTTTTACAGAGGATCAGTTTAGTATGCATTAAGTAAGGATTTCAATCGTTTGCACCCCCATAGAAACACAAAGTGAAATATATTGTTTGAGTACTCGTTATAGCATTAAATCTCAATGTACAGCACATTAAGGATAGAGATCCTACATGAGGAGTAAGTGCACAGTGACTCCTGTTGTTAACTTTACCAATTGACACTCCTGTCTATGGCATCAGTAATCTCCCTATGCTCCAGTCATGAGTTTCCAAGGCTATGGAAGCCCTCTGAGTTCTCCGATTCTTATCTTGTTTAGACAAGGTCATAGTCAAAGTGGAGGTTCTCTCCTCCCTTCAGAGAAAGGTACCTCCTTCTTTGATGACCTGTTCTTTCCACTGGGATCTCACTCGCAGAGATCTTTTGCCAGAGTGTCTTGGCTTTCCATGCCTGAAATACTCTCATGAGCTTTTCAGCCAGCTCCGAATGCCTTTAGGGCTGATTCTGAGGCCAGAGTGCTATTTAGGACATCTGCCATTCTATGAGTCTGCTGAGTATCTCACTTCCCATGTTGGATCACTCTCCCCTTTATTTACTCCATCAGTTAGCGTTAGCAGGTACTATACTTGTCTATGTGCTCCCTTTGACTCCCAGTCCCTCCACCATGACCAACTGTGAACTGAAACTGATCACCTGGAACAGTGAGATGGCATTGGTACATGCCACCTCGATGGGATTGAATTGGAATCCCCTGGTATGCTTCCAACTCCACCACTTGGGGCCAGTCAGCCTGAGCATGTCCCAAATTATACATCTCTTCCCTCTCCCATTCCCACCACCATGTTCAACAGGGATCACATTTCAGTTAATTTTCAACACTTAAGAATAACTGCATCAATTACAGATCTAAACCAGTCATATTAAGTAGAACAGACAAAAAAAACTACTAAGAGGGATAATGTATTAAGTTGTTCATTAACAGTCAGGGCTATGCTGATCAAGCCACCGTTTCCCATAGTGTCCACCTCACTCCAACAGGTTTCCCTCTTGGTGTTCAGTCAGTCGTCACCGATCAGGGAGAACATATGGTATTTGTCCCTTTGGGACTGGCTTATTTCACTCAGCATGATGTGTTCCAGATTCCTCCATTTTGTTGCAAATGACTGGATTTCGTTGTTTCTTCCTGCGGTATAGTATTCTAAAGAGTACATATCCCATAATTTCTTTATCCAGTCTACAGATGGATAGACCAATGGAACAGAATTGAAACACCAGAAATCAACCCAAACATCTACAGCCAACTTATATTTGATCAAGGATCTAAAACCAATTCCTGGAGCAAGGACAGTCTATTCAATAAATGGTGCTGGGAAAATTGGATTTCCACGTGCAGAATCATGAAGCAAGACCCCTACATTACACCTTACACAAAAATCCACTCAACATGGATTAAAGACCTAAATCTACGACCTGACACCATCAAGTTACTAGAGAACATTGGAGAAACCCTTCAAGATATTGGCACAGGCAAAGAATTTCTGGAAAAGACCCGGGAGGCACAGGCAGTCAAAGCCAAAATCAACTATTGGGATTGCATTCATTCTTATTACATGTCTTTTATTGGTCCATTCCATCAGCTGACTAACCTTTTCAGATAACACCATCTCCGTCTTTCTTTGGGCAGAATCCAAAGTGTGGGGAGCAACTCAGACTAGACTGTTACTGGAATTAAGACTTATTCTATGCATCTACTCTCCCACAATATGGCGCTGGGAGAGGAGGAAACAGCTTCTACACAGCTGCCTCCAGTTCAACCAATAAACTGTAGGACCTGCTCCTGATTGGAGGAGAGCAGCGTACTCGGCGTGTGGGTAGCAGAGTTGGGATTGGTGGAAGAGGACTATAAAGGAGGAGAGAGACAACACGCACAGGGAACATCTATCTGAAGGAACACCTGAGCAGCCCCCGAGAGAGCCAGCCAGCGGTGTGCCGCTCCCCTGCGGAAGTGGGGAAAGTGGCACGGAGGTGGAAGGGTTGGTAGCCAACCCGGGAAGAACCAGCAGCAAACCCGGGAAGGGCCGAGCAGACAAAAGAACAGCACAGGGTTCTGTGTCGTTCCTCCATGAAGACGGGGAGCGACATAATTGTGCCGTGACTCGGATAGGAAACCTAGGCAGGGTCTAGTGTCGTTCCTCCATGAAGACAGGGAGTGACACAAAGGAACCTCATAAATGAGCAGCAGTGCCACCAACATGGTTGCAGAGCCGCACCAGAACCACCGAGGCACTGCCATGTTCACAGCTCTCCCTTTCACTAGCGAAAACTTTCCTCTGACTGGGACTGAAGGTGGGGCGTGAGAACTGCAGTCTAAAATTCTTAGGTCAATTATAACGCATTGATTGAGAGTCTTCAAGGAATAAGGTTCATAGTCAAAGACATCTCTACCTGTGTACTAAATGATTTTGCTCCCTCTTGAAGCAATCACAACAGTGCATAGGTGCTCTGAAATGCTGCCAGACTGTCCCAATGATGATATCTGCCTATCATGTTTATTTTGATTTCTGTAGAGTGGATAAATCATATTACTTTCTCTCCAGAGGGAAGGGAATGACAGGGTCGGGGAAGAAGAGTGTTTTGGATGGTTTTGTGTTTAGCACACATGCCAGGATTTAATGTCCTTTTGTTGTAACAGTGTTTCCTCTCCTGCCAGCACACACCTATCAACATTTTTCACATTCTGGCCACACCAGTGTAAATGCTGCCTGCATTTGTGAAGTACCTGTCACAGAAAGGTAATTTAAATGTAGTACCTTCCCTGGTGGAAATGTACTTATTCTGAGCATGGTCACTTACTGCCTGAGCACTTTCAATTGGTGTTCAGGAAGAATATTGCCTTCCCAGAGAGCCCATTTTTTCCAGTACAGTACTGAATAAACTCTTTACCCATAATATAGAGCATATTTATTTGGTGTGTGTCACTAAAAACTCAAATATATAGACAAACATAAATAAAATTAAAGAGGAATATGCATGAAGCAATGGTCTAGGAATCAAGGAGCCTCAAAAACTGATTATTTCTAATTATGCAAACAATCCTCTTATCTAATGCAGTAGAGCCCTATCTGAGATAAGAGAGTCTAATGAGGGACAGTTGATAAGGATGTTCACTATATCCTGTCTCCGACCCTTGTGTGACATAAATCACTTGGTTTCTTTCAGCATCCACATCCCCATCTATAGATTGGGTAATTGTGACCCCACCTTAGGGGGACTTCATAGATGTTGTTGTAGTCAAGCATGACAGTGAGTAGAAAAATTCTTTATAAACTGTGCAACCTGCAAATGTATTTATTCAGAAAGTAAGTGATTAGTGAACTGATTAATCTGTCAAACATTTGTTGAGTGCCTGCGTTGTGACATAAACTGTGTTGATTACTGCAGATTCTGTATTCCGTATTCCAGGGGGTTGGACCCCATTGTTAGCAAATAGATCCATGGGATATTGGATGACAATACTAGAATAGAGGGTTTCTGAGGGCATCCCCAGAGGGTGAAGAAGGACACTCTATCCCCTTTGGATGTTGGAAATAGTTATTGGAAAATGCTATAAAAAAGTCCAGCTTTTTCCAGTGCTTTCATAGAAGGTATTTTTTTTGCTTCCTGTAGAGATGTCTGCACTCTAACAGTTCATCAAAATGGTAGTTTTGGCTATAGGAGTGATGCTGTGATACCAAAGAGGATGAGAACAAATTGGACCTGAAGCTGAGACTATGGCTGCTTGTGGGCACCTTGACCTGGCAGTATGTTGACACCATGGCGCAGCAAGAAATACTTTAGTCATATTTAATGAACAATGCAGGAAAACTGGAGAAATTTTCCTGAGGATGCTCCACTTGAGGGCTTGTTGGGAGTCCTGAGATAATAAAGAATTATGAGCTATTGCCCTGAAAATATCATGGTGGGTAATATTGATGTGAGCAAACAGGCCAAACCATGACCAGCCAATCCTCTGCTCCATGACAATTGTTTAAAACACTGGCTTGAGAGATGAAGAAGCCGGTATTCAAAAGTATTTCAGTGACTGTTTTTTTTATTATTATTTTTAAAAAGCTTTATTAATACATAATATTTGTACATTTTTATGGAGTACCATTCAGTATTTTTTTTATTTTTTTTAAATTTTATTTAATGAATATAAATTTCCAAAGTAGGATTTATGGATTACAATGGCTTCCCCCCCCATACCGTCCCTCCCACCCACAACCCTCCCCTTTCCCACTCCCTCTCCCCTTCCATTCACATCAAGATTCATTTTTGATTCTCTTTATATACAGATCATCTTAGTATACATTAAGTAAGGATTTCAACAGTTTGCTCCCACACAGAAACATAAAGTGAAAAATAATAGATGATTTTTTTTAAATGATGATGAAATCAGATCAGACCTATTGTCATGTTTAATCACAGTGAGAGTCAAGTTGGGAGTTGATAATTTCTTTTTTTTTTTTTTTTTTTTTTTTTTTTTTTTTTTTTTACAGAGGATCAGTTTAGTATGCATTAAGTAAGGATTTCAATCGTTTGCACCCCCATAGAAACACAAAGTGAAATATATTGTTTGAGTACTCGTTATAGCATTAAATCTCAATGCACAGCACATTAAGGACAGAGATCCTACATGAGGAGTAAGTGCACAGTGACTCCTGTTGTTGACTTTACCAATTGACACTCCTGTCTATGGCATCAGTAATCTCCCTATGCTCCAGTCATGAGTTTCCAAGGCTATGGAAGCCCTCTGAGTTCTCCGACTCTTATCTTGTTTAGACAAGTCATAGTCAAAGTGGAGGTTCTCTCCTCCCTTCAGAGAAAGGTACCTCCTTCTTTGAAGACCTGTTCTTTCCACTGAGATCTCACTCACAGAGATCTTTTGCCAGAGTGTCTTGGCTTTCCATGCCTGAAATACTCTCATGGGCTTTTCAGCCAGCTCCGAATGCCTTTAGGGCTGATTCTGAGGCCAGAGTGCTATTTAAGACATCTGCCATTCTATGGGTCTGCTGAGTATCTCACTTCCCATGTTGGATCACTCTCCCCTTTATTTATTCTATCGGTTAGTGTTAGCAGGTACTAGACTTGTTTATGTGCTCCCTTTGACTCTTAGTCCTTTCATTATGATCAATTGTGAACTGAAATTGATCACTTGGAATAGTGGGTTGGCATTGGTACATGCCACCTTGATGGGATTAAATTGGAGTCCCCTGGTATGTTTCTAACTCTACCATTTGGGGCAAGTCAGCTTGAGCATGTCCCAAATTATACATCTCTTCCCTCTCTTATTCCTACTCTTATGTTTAACAGGGATCACATTTCAGTTAAATTTCAACACTTAAGAATAACTGTGTATTAATTACAGAGTTAAACCAGTCATATTAAGTAGAACAGACAAAAAAAACTACTAAGAGGGATAATGTATTAAGTTGTTCATTAACAGTCAGGGCTATGCTGATCAAGTCACCGTTTCCCATAGTGTCAATTCCACTTCAACAGGTTTCCTTTTTGGTGTTCAGTCAGTTGTCACCGATCAGGGAGAACATATGGTATTTGTCCCTTTGGGACTGGCTTATTTCACTCAGCATGATGTGTTCCAGATTCCTCCATTTTGTTGCAAATGACTGGATTTCGTTGTTTCTTCCTGCGGTATAGTATTCTAAAGAGTACATATCCCATAATTTCTTTATCCAGTCTACCGTTGATGGGCATTTAGGTTGGTTCCAGGTCTTAGCTATTGTGAATTGAGCTGCAATAAACATTAGGCTGCAGACCGCTTTTTTGTTTGCCAATTTAAATTCCATTGGGTAAATTCCAAGGAGTGGGATGGCTGGGTCGAACGGTAGGGTTTTCTTCAGGTTTCTGAGGGATCTCCAGACTGACTTCCATAGTGGCTTGACCAGTTTGCATTCCCACCAACAGTGGGTTAGTGTCCCTTTTTCCCCACATCCTCGCCAGCATCTGTTGTTGGTAGATTTCTGAATGTGAGCCATTCTAACCGGGGTGAGGTGAAACCTCATTGTGCTTTTGATTTGCATTTCCCTGATTGCTAATGACCTTGAACATTTTTTCATGTGCCTGTTGGCCATTTGGATTTCCTCTTTTGAAAAATGTCTATTGAGGTCCTTGGCCCATCTCTTAATTGGGTTGTTGGTTTTGTTTTTGTGGAGTTTCTTGATCTCTTTGTAGATTCTGGTTATTAACCCTTTATCTGTTGCATAGTTTGCAAATATTTTTTCCCATTCTGTCGGTTGTCTCTTCACTCTCCTGACTGTTTCTTTTGCAGTACAGAAACTTCTCAATTTGATGCAATCCCAATAGTTAATTTTGGCTTTGACAGCCTGTGCCTCCCGGGTCTTTTCCAGAAACTCTTTGCCTGTGCCAATATCTTGAAGGGTTTCTCCAATGTTCTCTAGTAACTTGATGGTGTCAGGTCGTAGATTTAGGTCTTTAATCCATGTTGAGTGGATTTTTGTGTAAGGTGTAAAGTAGGGGTCTTGATTTGTGATTCTGCACGTGGAAATCCAGTTTTCCCAGCACCATTTATTGAATAGACTGTCCTTGCTCCAGGAATTGGTTTTAGATCCTTGATCAAATATAAGTTGGCTGTAGATGTTTGGGTTGATTTCTGGTATTTCAATTCTGTTCCATGGGTCTATCCATCTGTTTCTGTACCAGTACCATGCTGTTTTGATTACAACTGCCCTGTAGTATGTCCTGAAATCTGGTATTGTGATGCCTCCGGCTTTGTTTTTGTTGTACAAGATTGCTTTAGCTATTCGAGGTCTCTTGTGCCTCCATATAAATTTCAGCACCATTTTTTCCAGATCTGAGAAGAATGTCTTCGGTATCTTCATTGGTATTGCATTGAATTTATAAATTGCTTTTGGGAGAATGGACATTTTTATGATATTGATTCTTCCAATCCATGAGCATGGAAGATTTTTCCATTTTTTGGTATCCTCTTCTATTTCTTTCTTTAAGGTTTTGTAATTTTCATCGTAGAGATCTTGAACGTCCTTGGTTAAGTTTATTCCAAGGTATTTGATTGTTTTTGTAGTTATTGTGAATGGGATTGATCTTAGAAGTTCTTCCTCAGCCATGGCATTGTCTGTGTATACAAAGGCTGTTGATTTTTTTTTTTTTGACAGGCAGAGTGGACAGTGAGAGAGAGACAGAGAGAGAAAGGTCTTCCTTTGCCGTTGGTTCACCCTCCAATGGCCACCGCTGCAGCCGGCGCACCGCGCTGATCCGATGGCAGGAGCCAGGAGCCAGGTGCTTTTCCTGGTCTCCCATGGGGTGCAGGGCCCAAGCACCTGGGCCATCCTCCACTGCACTCCCTGGCCATAGCAGAGAGCTGGCCTGGAAGAGGGGCAACCGGGACAGAATCCGGCGCCCCGACCGGGACCAGAACCCGGTGTGCCGGCGCCGCAAGGTGGAGGATTAGCCTATTGAGCCACGGCGCCGGCTCAGGCTGTTGATTTTTGTGCATTGATTTTATACCCTGCTACTTTGCCAAAATCTTCTATGAGTTCCAATAGTCTCTCAGTAGAGTTCTTTGGGTCCCCTAAATAAAGAATCATGTCATCTGCGAAGAGGGATAGTTTGAGTTCTTCCTTCCCAATTTGTATCCCTTTAATTTCTTTTTCTTGCCTAATAGCTCTGGCTAGAACCTCCAGAACTATATTGAATAGCAGTGGTGAGAGTGGACATCCCTGTCTGGTCTCAGATCTCAGTTGAAATGCTTCCAACTTTTCCCCATTCAATAGGATGCTGGCTGTGGGTTTTTCATAGATTGCTTTGATTGTATTGAAGAATGTTCCTTCCAAACCCAGTTTGCTTAGAGTTTTCATCATGAACGGGTGTTGTATTTTATCAAATGCTTTCTCGGCATCTATTGAGAGAATCATATGGTTTTTCTTCTGCAGTCTGTTAATGTGGTGTATCACATTGATTGTCTTGCGCACATTAAACCATCCCTGCATACCAGGGATAAATCCCACTTGGTCTGGGTGGATGATCTTGCTGATGTGTTGTTGCATTCTATTGGCGAGAATTTTATTGAGGATTTTTGCATCTATGTTCATCAGGGATATTGGTCTATAATTCTCTTTCAGTGCTGCATCTTTTTCCAGCTTAGGAATTAAGGTGATGCTGGCTTCATAGAAAGAATTTGGGAGGATTCCCTCTTCTTCGATTGTTCTGAATAGTTTGAGAAGAATTGGAGTTAGTTCTTCTTTAAATGTCTGGTAGAATTCAGCAGTGAATCCATCTGGTCCTGGGCTTTTCTTTGTTGGGAGGGCCTTTATTACTGTTTCAATTTCTGTCTCAGTTATGGGTCTGTTTAGGTTTTCTATGTCTTTCTGGTTCAGTTTAGGTAGGTTGCATGTGTCCAGGAATCTATCCATTTCTGATAGGTTTCCCTGTTTGCTGGCATACAAGTCCTTGTAGTAATTTCTGATGATTCTTTTTATTTCTGTGGTGTCTGTTGTTAACGTTTCCTTTTTCATCTCTGATTTTATTGATTTGGGTCTTTTCTCTTCTTTTTTTAGTTAGTTGGGTCAATGGGGTATCAATTTTGTTTATTTTTTCAAAAAACCAGCTCCTCGTTTGGCTGATTTTTTGTAATGTTTTTCTTGATTCAATCCTGTTGATTTCTTCTCTGATTTTAATTATTTCTCTTCTCCTACTAGATTTGGATCTGGTTTGCTGTAGGTTTTCTAGATCCTTGAGGTGATTTGAAAGCTCATCTATTTGGTGCCTTTCCAATTTCTTGATGTAGGCACCTATTGATATAAACTTTCCTCTTAACACTGCTTTTGCTGCGTCCCATAAGTTTTGGTATGTTGTGCTGTTATCCTCATTTACTTCCAGAAAGTTTTTGATTTCTCTTTTGATTTCTTCTATGACCCAGTGTTCATTCAGGAACATGTTGTTCAATCTCCATGTGTTTGCGTATGCTCTAGGGATTCCTGAGTTGCTAATTTCCAACTTCATTCCTTTATGGTCTGAGAAGCTGCATGGTATGATTCTAATTCTCTTGAATTTGCTGAGACTTGCTTTATGGCCTAGTATGTGGTCAATCCTAGAGAAGGTTCCATGTACTGCTGAGAAGAATGTAAAATCTTTAGCTGTAGGATTGAAAGTTCTGTATATATCTGTTAGATCCATTTGGGCTGTAGTGTCGTTTAAATCTACTGTATCCTTGTTGATCTTCTGTCCTGTTGATCTGTCTATTTCTGAGAGTGGAGTATTGAAGTCCCCCAGTACTATTGTATTGGGGTCTAAGTCTCCCTTTAAGTCCCTTAACAAATCTTTTAGATAAACCGGTGCCCTGTAGTTAGGTGCATATACATTGATAATTGTTATATCTTCCTGTTGAATTGATCCCTTAATCATTATGTAGTGTCCCTCTTTGTCTCTCTTAACGGTTTTTGTGGTAAAGTTTATGTTGTCTGATATTAAGATGGCTACGCCCGCTCTTTTTTCATTTCTGTTGGCATGGTATATCTTTTTCCAGCCTTTCACTTTCAGTCTGCATGGATCTTTCTTGGAAAGATGTGTTTCTTGTAGGCAGCACATAGATGGGTTTTGTTCCTTAACCCAATCAGCCAATCAGTGTCTTTTAACTGGGCAGTTCAGGCCATTCACGTTCAATGTGACTAATGATAAGTGATAACTTTGCCCTGCCATTTGCCAAAGATAAGTTCTAATATATGCTTTGAATTCCCTGTGATCTTTTGCTGTGAGGTTTCCTTCCTTGGTTTCCTTCCTTTACCTTCTTTCATATTGATGACCATGTTGCTGTGTTTCTGTGTGTAACACATCTTTAAGCATCTTTTGCAGGGCTGGACGAGTGGCAACAAATTCTCTCAATTTCTGTTTGCTATGAAAAGTCTTTATTTCACCTTCATTCACAAATGATAGCTTTGCAAGATATAATATTCTGGGCTGGCAGTTTTTCTCTCTTAGTACCTGGGCTATATCTCGCCATTCCCTCCTAGCTTGTAGAGTTTCTGATGAGAAGTCAGCTGTGAGTCTGATTGGAGATCCTCTGAGAGTAATCTGACGTTTCTCTCTTGCACATTTTAGGATCTTTTCTTTATGTTTCACTGTGGAGAGTTTAATTACAAAGTGTCGTGGTGAGGATCTCTTTTGGTCATTTTTATTAGGGGTTCTGTGAGCTTCCTGTACTAGGATGTCTCTGTCCTTCTCCAAACCCAGAAAGTTATCTGCTAGTATCTCACTAAAAAGGCCTTCTAATCCTTTCTCTTTCTCCATGCCTTCAGGAACTCCTAGAACCCGAATGTTGGGTTTTTTAATAGTATCCTGAAGATTCCCAACAATATGTTTTAGATTTCTAATTTCCTCTTCTTTTCTTTGGTCTGACTGTATCCTTTCCTGTTCTCTGTCTTCTAAGTCCGATATTCTCTCTTCTGCTTCACCCATTCTGTTTGTAAGGCTCTCTAGTGTGTTTTTCATTTGATCTATTGAATTCTTCACTTCAGTCACTATCCCAGTTTCCTGTTGTACTAGTTGTTTTGTTTCATTTTGATTCCTCCTTAATATTTCATTTTCATGAGAGAGATTTTCTATCTTGTCCATTAAGGATTTCTGTAGTTCAAGAATTTGTTTTTGAGAACCTCTTAATGTTCTTATCAATTTTTTGAGATCTGCTTCTTGCATTTCTTCTATGTCATCATCTTCATAATCTTGAATTGGGGTGTCTTTTTCATTTGAGGGCTTCATGGTGACTTCCTTGTTTTTATTACCTTGGTTTTTGCATTTGTTATTTGGCATATTGGAAATATTTGGTTTCTTCACTGTGGTGCTTTTTCTTGTTATACTATGACTCTAGATTAAGTGGACTATCTGTTTTTGATGGAGCCTTAGGGCTTGAGATGGGTGTGGCCTGAGAGCTCTGTTTGGTGTGCCAAAGGTGACACTCCCAGGTTAGGGGTGGTAAACCTCTCTCTCTCTCTCTCTTTCTTTTTTTTGATTCAAAAGGGAAGTAATTCTGCACAGCTGAACGAAGTTGGAGGTAGTTAGCAGGCAAATGATATACCCACAGGAGCCAGAGAGCGGAAGCTCTTTCCCAAGGACCACACAGGGAATCTGTTCGGCCCTCAGAGTGGGCTCAAATTCTCCTTCACTCTCCCACTGGGTTGCCAAAGTTATGGAATTTTAGCATCTCTGGAGAGTGCTCACGTGAATTCCGTGAGTTCTCTCCCCCACCGTCTCTTTTTTCACAGTCTCAGTTCAGTAGCACCACAAATTTACTAGGTCCTAATCTCCTGTTAATTCACCCCGCCCAGAGTCAGGTTTTTCTGCTAGGCTCAGGGCCGGTGCAGACCTGAGGTCGCTCTGCTTATGATGTATGTCCAAGATGGCGCCTGCTCTTTGTCTTGCTCGCCCTTGAGAGGTGAGCGGAGAGAGAGAAACCCGTGTCCGTACCAGTCACCTTTTTTTTTTTCTCTCTCTCTCTTCCAGTTATCCTGGTGAACTTCCCCTCCCCCCGGGGGTCATTCCCTCTAGTCTCCTCTCTCCGCTTGCCTGCTGGTGTCTCGGGTTATTGAGGTTCGGCTCACCTCGTGTTCCAGCGCTGGTGTGTTGAGTCTGCCGCTGGTGTCCCGAACTGTGGACTCCCAGGCTCTCCACGCAGGTCCGCTGTGAATCACACGTTCTGGAAGAGTTTCTTCTGCTGTTTCCTCCCCTACTCTTCCTTGAACCTGCAGTATCTCCACTTTTATTAAACTATCTCTCCCCGGACTATCAGTGTGCTCCCTTCCTATTCTGCCATCTTGCCTCCTCTCCGATTTAGTGAAACTTTATTTGTGGCCTAATTATCTGTCCTGGAAAATGTTCCATGTGCTGATGAGAAGAATGTATATTCTGTAGTTGTAGTGTGAAATGTCCTATAAATATCTGTTCATTCATTTGTTTGATAGAATGTTTCAACTCCAATATACATTTATTAAATTTCTGTCTGGATAATATTTTTATCCATTTATGAGATTGGGATGTTGAGGTCTCCCAATATTATTGTATTAGAGTCTATTTCTATTAGGTCTAATAGTATTTTCTGTATATATCTGGATGCTCTTGTATTGGGTGCATATATATTTATGATAGTTACATCTTCTTGCTGAATTGAACATTTTATTAAAACAAATGTCCTTCATTATCTCTTTTTTTTTTCAAAGTGGTAAGATTTTATTAGGGATATAGCATCCTCCAGAGTGGAAGGCACAGAGAGAGTGCCCAGTCACTCGGACTGGGAGAGGGCAAAGTTACATGGTTGAATGGAGAGAATACACCTGGGAAGGCCAGGTGGGCTGCTCAGCAGAGAGGCAGAAGGGTGAATGCCTCTTAATTTCTTTTTATGCCTTTTAATTTAATATTTGTTTTATCTGATACAAGGATAGCCACTCTGGCTAGTATTTTGGTTTCCATTGGCCTGGTATGTTTTTCTAGCCCTTCACTAAATTTCAATCTGTGTATGTATTTGTTTCTGAAGTGAGTTTGTAATAGACAAAACATAGCAGGGTTTTTTTTTTTTTTTATCTATTCGTGCAACCTAAGTCTTTTGGTTGGAGAACATATTCCACTTAAATTCAAGGTTAGTATTGATAGGTAAGAACTAAGATCTGGCATTTTGTTGACTAGATGCTGCTTATATATGGTCTGTTAGTGAATTTGGTGGTGTTGTGTGTTTTCATACTGTTTACTTCTAATGCAAGATGTCCTTACCTTTTGGATTTCTTGTAAGTCTGGTCTGGTGGTGGTGAATACTCTGAGCTTTCACTTATCTGTAAAAGACCTTATTTCTCCTTTACTTTTAAATGATAGCTTCACTATATATAGTGTTCTTAGTTGGAAGTTTTTTTTTCTTTTAAGACCTTGATATCATCCTGCTCTTTTCTTGCAAGCAAGAAGAGAGAATCTGATGTTAATTTCATTGGTTTTCTTTTATATGTAACTTTTCTTCTCTTATTCTCTTTAGAATTCTCTCCATGTCTTAAATTTTTGACAATTTCATTACAAGATGTCTTGGATAAGGTCTTTTTTGGGTAAATTTGTGCAAGGTCCTTTGCACTTCTTGTATCTGGATATCCACATCTCTTTCACGAACTGGAACATTTTCAGCTATTATTTCAATTAGGAGGTTCTCAATGCTCCATTTCCTTTTCTTCTCCTTCAGAAATACCTATAATATGAATATTTGGTCATTTATTGGTATCCCATATTTCACATAGACTTTCCTACTTCTTTTAAATTCTTTTCTTTTTCTTTTTGTCAGATTGGAGAGTTTCAGAAGCCTTGTCCTCAAGGTCAGAAATTCTTTGCTCCTCTTGGTCTATTCTGCTGTTAAAGCTCTCAGTCATTCCCTTTACTTCACTAGAGATTTCATCGCCAAAACTTACTTGGTTCTTGATGATTTCTATTTCCTCAGCAGTATTTTCATTCATGTCACTCACTTATTTCATTTCTTTGATCCATCTATATTCTCTTACATCACATTTAGTTTCCTTACAATTGTTATTTTAAATTCTCTATCTGGCATTTCATAGATTTCCTTCAGTTTAGGGATTTATTTGTTTTCTTTTGGAGGCATCATGCACCCTTGTTTCTTCATGTCTCTTGTGTTCCTACATTGATATCAGTGCATCTGGTGTGCTTATACTTTCTTCTTTGAGGAATAGATTTTATTGGGAAAGTGTTTATGGTTTGCCTGGAATGCACAATGTCACTTGGTTGGTTGTCCTGTCTTTGGTTCTAAGTGAGTCCAGAAATGTGGCCTGTAAGTGATGTCTTTTGTCTTTGTGTCAGTTATATCTTCAACTGACATAGGATCTAGTCTGCTGCAGTTCATAGGGATGAAAGCATGGGTTAGAGAGGAATATCTTCAGTCCACAGAGAGTTCAGTGTCAGTCTCCCTTGGGATTGTGAAAGCCAGGCCTTGTTCCTGGTGCTTAAGGAGAAAGAGGTGGCTTTCTTCTTGTCCCACTGGCATGTCTGAAAGCTCCAGTGGCTTGTGGCACCAATTGCTATGATTTTATGTCTGTGTGTGATATGGATGGGCTCTTTCTCAAGTCCTGCTAGGGCAGTCCAACTGGTCTTGTGGCTTATAATAACAACATCCCTAGTCTTGAGATGAGGGGGATGTGAACTGAACCATGCTCCAGGCCTACAGGGTGACTACAAGGTATACAGGAGATTTGTGCTGGAGGGTATGAGTTCAGACAGATGGAATATGGGTAGGTTATTTCATAGTTCCAGTGAGTAAATTCCAGTGAAATTGAGAAGTTTAAAACTAAGTACAGTTACAGTCATGGAGCTGCAGAGTACAGTGTAGTCATTTCCCAGATCTCCCAGGGTGGAATTGTATTTTTATGGGAGGTTTTTGGTGTTAGCATCGAGAAGCTAATGGCTCATGTGGAGTAAGCACAGCTCTAAAGCTAATGCCCAAAACTCCCACAGTTGCAGGATGTGGGGAATCTGTGCTTTGTCCCACAAGTTGCCCTGATTCTGACTCTGATTCTTACAGGAATGCAACAGAGGCCCCACTACATATCTTTTCACTGCCAAGTTTGGTGCTCTGCCAGGATGGGGAGGGGAGAGAAGCAATGTGGCTTCCCCTTTCAAAGTTCTGCAGTTGCTCGGACACCAGTCATCTCTCTAGGCTGAAGTAAAAGTTTCTGGGTGACTGTGAAATTCCCTCTCTGCTGAAACTGTCAGTGTTAGTAATTTCTTCCTGTTTTGTTATGATAAGATGGAGGAAGAGGCTCTTAATCCAGCAGCTGGCTGCACTGCATGACAGACAACAACTGAGTTTCTGCCTTCTTTCCTCTTGTCCCACAGAATCTTCATTGTTTTGTCACTACTCCATCAAAAACTTCTGCCCCTGGAAACATAGTCTTTCCTTAGTTCCTCTCATATCCCAGAGCAGCTAAAGTCAGCATGGCTATACCCTATTTAACCATCTTGGATTTCCATCTGAATGGATTTCTGCCATGTTGTTTTGATTTACAGCTTTGGAGAAATATCCAACATCTCTAACTGTTCAAAATTGCAAATTTAAACCACAATGAGATATTCTCTCCATGTTAGATTGGGTGTTATCAAAAAGATAAATAGTAACAGGTGTTGGTGAGAATGTGGAGAAAAACAAATCCTTGCACACACTTGGTGGTATTATATGTTAGGATAGCCATTTTGGAAAGTATGAATATTACTCAAAAAATTAAAGATAGAAACCCCATACAATCTAGCAATCCCACTACTGGCAACACTCAAAGGAAATGAAATACTGATGTTGAAGGGATATCTGCACACTCCCATGCTCATTGCAGAATTATTCACAGCAGCTAGGAAGCATTGTACCTGTCTATCAGTGGTTGAAGGGATATTATAAGGGTATATATATATATATATATATATATATCATATATATACACATGTACATATATACTATTCAGCTTTTAAAATAAACAGAAAACTCTATTTGAGACAAATGAATGAACCTAAATGACACAAGGTTAAATGAAACAGATGAGGAATAGAGTGGCAAATGCCATCTTTCTCATTTATGTGAGAAATCTAGAAAATCCAAACTTATGAAAAGTAGAGGCCAGACCAGGGGAAGTGATGAGGAGACATGAGTGTTTTGGTATCAAGTTACAGTTAGAGAGGAGGAAAAGGTTCTGGTGCTCTACCATGTGGCAAGTTGGTCATGGTTAACAGTAATGAATTGTTTACTTCAAAATACCCAGAAGAAAGGATTTCAAATGTTCCCACCACCAGGAAATAAAGGATACATACCTGAGGTAACAGATATGGTAACTACACTGACTCAAGCATTCCAAGAAGTACATATGTATTGAAGCATCAATCATACTTCATAAAAATCTAAAATTATCATTTTTAATTAAAAATAAAACATTTTAGAAAGAGAGACTATTATTTTTTACAGCAGGGAGAAAGGAATGCCTGGGACTAGGGTGTTAGGGAGATGGAGCTAGGTAAGACATGAAGCAGAATTTATTCCACAGGTGGAAATTCCACAGGCTGACTTTAGCTCACTATACAGAAGTATTTTCCAACAAGTAGCACTATGCCAAAATGCAACAGGCTGTCCTTCAAAGCAGTGCACTCTGTTTCATTGGAAAGATTCTAGAGTCTCCAGGTGATCATACATGAAGGATGGATGCACACATAGAGGAACAGGACTAGATGGTGTCTAGGAAAATCTGATCTCTGGTATACTTAGCTAAAATAAACATAAATGTCAGGTGGCCTGAACAACTCAATGCGCAACACCTCAGAAAGAGAGATTAGGTGTGTGTATGCAACTGTGTTATCTTCTCTCTCAGTTTTCTTTTATATTCAAGTTATTTCTTACAGAGAAGTATATTGATAGGTTGCTTACATCTTGTCATCCAGGTGGTGAGAAAATAATGCTATACATCTGTTTTCATAAAGAAGTAGTATTTATTCAAGAACCAGTTAAGTATCCTTTATCAAAAATTGCTTAGGACAAAAAAGTGTTTTGATTTGGGAATTGTTTTGGCTTTAGAATATTTGGGAATTCTTCTCTAGAAAATTATCATTGATTTACTCTGGAAAATAGCTGTAAGGGATAGTAGGTTTAATTTGGTTTCATTTGATCATCTTGTTTTGAAATCCGAGAATTTTTTAATCTAATTGATCGTAAAATTTGGTAAATAAGAAGCTAAAGCTTGTTTCATGATTGAAAATCTAAGAGATAACTGCTCCCATTCCTTCTCTCAAATTTAAGTCAGAGCAGAAAGATATAGAATTCTCAAGAGCCCCAGAAACTGTTGGTAGTGTAAGGATACAAAATATCAGGAACTCCATTATTGGCACTCATTGATATTGACACAATGTCCAGAACATTCACCAACCTCTACCACCTGAACTTCAAGTGTTAACTTACTCTGTAAAAGTGTATTTGCGTAACTGTGACTTTCAAATAAATAAATTTTTCATAAAATGTATTTGCATGCACAATTTTATTTTGATTTTGATTTTATGTAAATTTTAAATAAGTTTCATTTTGATTGACAGTAATTTTATTATTAGTGGATATGATGAGTTTTATTTTTCATTTTTCCATTTTTATAGTTACAGAAAGGACATAAATTTCATGTGCTTCATGTATACAAATTCAGGAGCAGAGTAATACTTCCAACCATACTCTCCCTCCTGCACACACTCTCACTCTCCCTCCTCCTTTAGTTTTTATTTGTCTTTTAATTTTTATCATGACATACTTTCAGTTTATTTTATAATCATAAGATTAACCCTCCACTAAGTAAAAAATTCAACAAACAGTAAGAAGAAATAAACACTGTTCATCAATATAGAGACAAGGTTTTTGGCCTGAACAATCATCAAATTTTGCTCATTAGACAATGTATTTTGGGTACTTGTATTAGCTACCATAGATCAGGGAAAACATATGGTGTTTTCTTCTTTGGACTGGCTTATTTCACTATGTATAATGGTTTCCAGTTGCACTGATTTCATTGTAAAAGTCAGAATTTCATCCTTTTTTTACAGCTGAGTAGCATTTCATAGTGTGTACATATAATACATTCTCTTTATCCAGGTTGTTGGACATCTGGGTTGATTCCACATCTTAGCTACTATGAACTGAGCTGCAATAAACATGGAGGTAAAGGTAACTTTTTTATATGCTGATTTTATTTCATTTTGGTAAATTCCCAGGAGCGGGATGGCTAGATCTTATTGTATATCTATTTTCAGCTTTCTGAGGAATCTCCATACTGTCTTCCACAATGGCTGTGTTAGTTTGCATTCTCACCAACAGTCGATTAGGGTACTTTTTCCCCCACATCCTCACTAGCATTTGTTAGGTTTTGATTGTTGTATGGGAGCCATTCTAACTGGGGTGAGGTGAAAACTAATTGTGTTTATATTTTCATTCCCTTGATGGGTGGCATGCACAATTTTAATAACAAAAGAAAGATGAGCTTGAATTTTTGAAAGGATATTTCAGACTCACAACCTTTCTAAAATGGTGGTTTTAAAGAAGTTTCCATTTATGTCCAGAGATAGTGAAAGTAGCTCTATTCTGAGGTCTGCCACTAAGTTGCTCAAAGACCTAGCTGCTCCCAACAACAAATGAAACACTCCAATATGCTAAGGAGACATGGCACATAATCATATGTGGGTGCTGGATTTTTCTTTTTTTTCTTTTTTTTTTATTTGACAGATAGAGTCATAGACAGAGAGAGAGACAGAAAGGTCTTCTGTTGGTTCACTCCCCAAATGGCCGCCATGGCAGGTGCTGTGCCGATCTGAAGCCAGGAGCCAGGTGCTTCCTCCTGGTCTTCCACACGGGTGCAGGGGCCCAAGTACTTGGGCTATCCTCCACTGCCCTCCCGGGCCACAGCAGAGAGCTGAACTGGAAGAGGAGCAACTGGGACTAGAACTTGGTGCCCACATGAGATGGTGGTGCCACACGTGGAGGATTAACCAAGTGAGCCATGGCGCTGGCCCCAAATTTTTCAATTATTATGTTCCAAATGGGAGTTTAGAAGATACTCATGACTGCAATCCTAGAACCTCACATAGTTTTAGGCATATAGTTGACACAGAATATTTGATTGGTGAATACCTGAATGGCTATTTAAAAATAAAATCCAGCATTTATACAGGTATCCATACTTTTTAATCAAGCATCTACACATATATTTTTAAAAGACTGGACCAGGAGACAAGACAATGAAAACCAAAGAGGAAAATTCTCCAATCAAGACATTAAGACTAGAGTGGAACCCCTTTGGTAGGGAGGTCCTGGCATTGGATTATATGGCCTTACAGAGTCTGTGAAGTCTCTATGCTAATATCTCTCTATACTAATTGTCAAGTGTCATGTTGACTTATCAAAACTGGAGAATTTGAGGAGAAATTGGATACTGCAGTCAACAGGAAATAACTTGAGGACAGTGTTCTTTGTTGATGGGGGGGTGCTGTGGCACAATGAGTTAAAGCTGCAGCCTGCAGCACCGGCATCCCAAATGGGCACCAATTGGAGTACCAGCTACTCCACTTCTGATCCGGCTCTCTGCTATGGCCTGGGAAAACAGTAGAGGATAGCCCAAGTCCTTGGGCCCCTGCACCCAACTGGGAGATCCAGAAGAAGCTCCTGGCTCCTGGCTTCAGATCCACTCAGCTCTGGCTGTTGCAGTCATTGGGGGAGTGAACAAGTGGAATGGAGAACCTCTGTCTTTCTGGCTCTACCTCTCTCTGTAATTGTCTTTCAAATAAATAAAATGATTCTTAAAAAAAAAAACTGAGGTATGGAATGTCAGATCAATTGCCTTTCAAGGCTTCTGCAGAATCTATCACCTTATAAAGGCCTGGCCAATAGAAGGGACTTTCACTGGAGCAATGTGACCCTTTGAGGTACAAGTTCCCGCTGACTGGCTAAGAATGACAAAATTAGCTGACAAAATGCACAAAAAGGCATGGGTCAGGGCTGGTGCTGTGGCTTAATCTGTAAAGTCACCACCTGCTGTGCTGGCATCCCATGTGGGTGCCAGTTCAAGTCCCAGCTCCTCCTCTTCCAATCAAGCTCTCTGCTTTTGCCTGGGAAGGCAGAGGAAGATGGTCCAAGTCCTTGGGCCCCTGCATCCACACAGGAAGACCTGGAGGAAGTTCCTGGTTTCTGGCTTTGGATCAACACAGCTCCAGCCATTGTGGCCAGCTGGGGAGGGAACCATAGGATGGAAAACTTCTCTCTTTCCTCTGCCTCTCCTCTCTCTGTGTAACTCTGACAGTCAAATAAATAAATAAATCTTTAAGAAAAAGAAGGGATAGATCAGGACCAAGATCAGGAGCATTCATTCACTTATCGGAACCAGAGGCTAATTCAAAGCAGGGATGGGCTTCAGACCCAGGATAGTTCAGCTCATGAGGCCCAGGACCACCCATGTTTGCCACCTCAGCACCCATGTTTGCCATCTCAGCCATAGCTCCATAAACTACTCCAGCATGACAAATGACACAGACTTTGCAGATTCTTGAAGTTGCAAGTTCTAGCCTAGAGCTGAGCACTCTAGGGTTATCCCTCTTCACACCAGCAGGATGAGAGCAACTGCTAATAAACATGTGTTTGTCTGAAGAAGTAATCAACTTGACCAAGGGAGATTTCAAAAACAGAAAAAAATTCAAACTCACAGTGAGTCAAGGATCTAAATCTGAGACCCAAAACAATCAAATTACCAGAGGAAAAGTTATGGGAAACACTGAACGACATTCACATCTGTAAAGACTTCTTGAACAAGATCCTATAATCATGGGCAGTAATGCAAAAATACACAAATGGGGTTACATCAAGCTAAGAAACTTCTGAACAGCAAAGGCAGCACTCAACAAAGTAAAGAGGCAACCAAAAGAATTGGAGAAAATATTTGTAAACTATATATCTGATATCTGATAAAAGGCAAATATCCATAATATATAAGGAGCTTAAAAATCAGCAACTAAACAAATCATCCAGTTAAGAAATGGGATAAGGATATGAACAGGCATTTTTCAAATGGTGAAATACAAATGGCCTACAGGCATAAGGAAAGATGTTCAGGATCACTAGGCATCAGGGAAATGCAAGTAAAAGCCACAATCATGTTTCACTATACCCCAAAAGAAATTCTGGTATGGAGCTGGCTGGCAAGAGTGTCCAGGGCCACAGACAACCACAGAGGACTGTGCCCCAAAGGAGAACCCTGGGCTTCAGGAATGCCACACCATCCAAATCTGTCAGGAATATTAACAACCAAGTGCATTTTTTGAGGGACAAAGGCTCAGTGCCCACTTTGTCCTCCGTCTGCAGCACTCCAAGCACCTCTTGAGAGCTTCCCAGGCCACTTACATGAGACCATAGGAAAGGCTTCCAAGTGCAAAAGTATCTCAGATGATCTGCAGAAAACCCGAGGATTCCCATCTGTTGCCTCTTAAATTAGTAAATCTGTTATGATGTAGTTTAGGCACAATCAGAACAACAAAAATAGTGAGATTAATTTTATAGCTGTTTTAGAATTATTTCTTTCACTTTAAAGTTGAATGCAAACAGCACGGCCATCAATAAGTCTCTGCCCTGGTTTCTGTGAGCAGAACAAGTAATGTCAGGATTATATCCACAGAGAGCCCGCTGATGCAGAATAAGGTTTCTGAGCATGCTTTCAGTTGTTGCTCGAAAGATGTTCAGATGGGGAAACCTCCTTAGGACTTGACCCATCAGTGTCCTGTGTACACAGTAACAGCTGAGGAAGACAGAAAAATGCCATGTGGTGTTTTCCGCTTGTGTCCAGCACCCATCCTAAAGGGCTACAGTCCCCAAGACCAGGTCTGGTCACACTGCAGAAATGGGTATTGATGGAGTATGTCCTGCTGGACTTTAAGTCTTGTTTAGTGCAGGATAGGCCATAATCATTTCTGCCATTATCTTGGGTGGAATTGTGGTCCACAGCAAAGTTTGATTTCCTTACTCACACCCCTTCCTTCTACCTGCATGCAGTTTGATGGTGACCCGTCAACAGAGCTGCAATAAGAAACTTAATTTTGGGATCATCATCCCTAGCTGAGAACTTCAGCCATGTGGCCCTAAATGAAAACAGATCGAGTCCATTGGGTGTAGCATGGTACTGAGAAGCAAATCAAGAGATTCCCTTACAGAAATCTCTCCTGTCTTAGGAATTGTGGTATCTTTTACACTGATGATTTATTTATTATTTATTTATTTAAAGAGACCCAGTTTATTTTGGTTTCCTAGTCCTCTTCAGGGCTGAGACACCCCCCTGCGGGGATGTGCGTTCATTGAAAAGAGGGCTCTGGAGATCTGATCCAACTGTGGGTTGCAAGAGAGAAGGACAAGAGTCAGAGCCCCAGAATGGCTCTGACTCGGGGGTGGGGAGACTCCAGAGCTGGTACAGACTCCAACAGTGACCACAGCGGCAGGATTCTGAGACATGGGCCTGCACAGCACTCTGCAGGGGCACTGCAAGGAGGGCGTCAGCAGACCTCACCATGGCGCAAATCTGGTGAGCACTGGGCCTGCCCCGCCTCCCAGATAGCATGGCAGCATCAGCCACACTCAGCATTTCACATGGCCAGGCATCTCCTGGAATGCCAAGGGCTACAGGACAGTCCTGGTTATAGCGCTGCCACCAGCTGCAGGTGCAGAATGTCGGCAGCCTAGGTGGCCTGGCTGGAAAAGACTGGAAGGAGTGTGGAAGCCCAAAGGCCACACATGCAGAGACACGCTGGGTGGGAGTGGCAGCGGTCACAGTAGAGCCCTCCAGCAGCCAGAGCCTGCTGTCCAGACCCAGGCCTGTGTATGCTGGAGATTCAATAGCACGTGGTCCTGTTAATGCCTGAGGCAGGTGGTGGTCTCGGCACCAGATGGTAGCCCTCAGTGAACAATAGGTGGTAGACAATGGTGGTGATCAGAGGGTGAGTGGGGTAAATCCCCAGCCTTGGCCAGATGCTCTTCTGCAAAGCAGGACTCAGGTCCGTGTAGTCCCTGTAGTTCAGGTATGCCAAAGGAAAGCAGAATCCAACCCAATTCATGCTCCTGTGGGACCCAGAACACACTGAGCTCCGCCCTCCTGTGAACCCCACAGCCACAGCTCTCTAAGGTTTTTCCCTCTGTTGTTCATGGCTAACTTTTTTTTAAAGATTTATTTATTTATTTGAAAGAGTTACACAGACAGAGGAGAGGCAGAGAGAGAGAGAGAGAGAGAGGTAGAGAGAGAAAGAGAGAGGTCTTCCATCCACTGATTCACTCTCCAATTGGCCGCAACACCCGGAGCTGGGCTGATCCAAAGCCAGGAGCCAGGAGTTTCTTCAGGGTCTCCCATGTGGGTACAGGGGCCCAAGGACTTGGGCCATCTTCTACTGCTTTTCCAGGCCATAGAAGAGAGTTGGATTGGAAGTGGAGCAGCTAGGACAGGAACCGGCCTCATATGGGATGCCAGCACTTCAGGCCAGGGTGTTAACCCCTTGCACCACAACACTAGCCCCATGGCTTTCATTTAAAAGTCCATTTAAGTGTAAAAGACTGGTGCTTTAGTGTAGTAAGGTAAGCCTCTGCTTAGGGCATCAGCATCCCAAGTAGGCACCACTTCGAGTTCTGTCTCTCCCTCTCCCTCTCTGTAACTCTGCTTCCCAAATAAATAAATGTCTTTTTAAAAAGGAGGCCCAACTCTATTCTGGACAGAGTAAGGACAGCTCATGTCTGGCCTTATCTATCTATCTATCTATCTATCTATCTATCTATCTATTTATTTATTTTTTACTTTTGAGGCAGAGCCAGTCAAGGGTTCAGCTGAGGCTCCTGGGAACAAGAAAGGGCTTCCAGTGAGGGTGGTGCTGGAGCAGTGTTTGGCAGATGGTAGGCACTACGTGCTTCAAATGCTGGCCCAAGGCCTGCTCACCAAGTAATGAAGTTACTGTGGGAAACCTTCACACCACACTTTGATATGGCCTGAAATGGTCTATCAGCTGAAGTAGTATACCTGAGGAAGGGGAAATGTGTATGTATTTGGAAAGTTAATTTGCTGGACAGCTTAGCCTCATCACCAGCACAAGTTCTTAGGGACACTCAGGGCTTGCACCAACAGTCCCTGAGTCAGCAACACCACCATCTATTGACTCAGATGCAAATTGGATACTGGAATTGGAAGGCAACTTACTTATGTCACAGAAACAGTACTATGAATGATGATCTGGGCCTTGTTTTAACACCAAATCCACCTGAGTTAGTGGACAACCATGCTGAGAACACCAGAAATGCCCTATTTACACAGGGACATTTGTCCCTAACCCACCCCAAGTTCACATGCTCCCCTATGCATTTATTCACTGAACAGTCATGAGGTCTCTCTATCACTCTGCAAATCTCCATGTCCACTTGCTCACTCAGCCATTCTCAGCCTGGGTTAGGATGGTACCAGGTTAAACCAAGGTGCATGGACAGGTACGAGGGCACTTTTAAAGTGCATGGAGGGTGGCATTGTTGTTAAGCTGCCACCTGCAATGCAAGTATCCTATATGGGTGCTGGTTTGATTTCCAGCTGCTTTACCTCCTTGTCAGCCCCCTGCCAATGCAACTGGGAAAGTAGCAGAAGATGGCCCAAGTCCTTGGGCCTCTGAACACATTGGAGTTGCCTGAAACATTAATAATTTCAATCAACTATTACTTTTGAGAAATAATCCTTCACTTGGTTTAAGAGATCCCAAAGTTCTTGGTTTCCCACCTACATTTTCTAAATACTTTTATTCAACTTCTATTCCTGGATCTTTGTTTGTTTTCTCCACTCTTAACATTACAGCATCTTCCAGGCTCTAAGTTTGTGTTTGTAATGCTACTTTCTGCTGAAGCTTCCATTTCTACTGATAAGCCAATAACTTCCAAACCCATATCTTCAGCTGAATACTTCCCACAAGTTCATAATTTCCCTTGTTCCTCCCCTAAACTTGCTCCTGTGCCATTACGTACTATCTCAATACTATCTCAATAAATGACATCATCATCTCTATTCAGCTGCTCCAGTTGGAAAATTTTAAAGTTGTTTCTGATTCTTTTTTAAAGATTTATTTATTTGAGACATAGAGTTACAGAGAGAGAGAGGGAGAGAAAGAGAAAGGTCCTCCATCCACTGCTTCACTCGCCAAATGGCTGTAATGGTCAGAGCTGAGCTGATACAAAGCCAGGAGCCAGGAGCCTCATTCAGGCCTCCCAAGCAGGTGTGGGGGCCCAAGCACTTGGACCATCCTCCACTGCTTTCCCAAGACACAAGCAGAAAGCTAGATTGGAAGGGGAGCAGCTGAGACATAAACTGGCACCCTTATGGAATATCTGAGCTCACAGGCAGAGGCCCAGCCTACTATTCTTTTTATGTGATTAAACTTATTAATTTATAATAGGAAATAGGTGCACAGTCAAATCTAGTGAAATCTGCACATTTTCTCACCTAAAGATATCTAACGGTAGGCCAATTTATTTATTCGTTTTTATCATTATACACTTAAAAACCTAGTCCTATTGATTTAATGTTAAATATCTTCCATATCTGCCTATTTCTCACATCCCCCTACTTTCACCTTAACCCAAAGCACAATTATTTTTCATTTAGGCTCCTGTAGAGGCCTCCAATCTAGCCAGTTATCAACATTCCCATTTTTATGTAGCATTCCCAAATCTATTCATTTTACAAGCAAAAAGATCTTTCTAAAATAGAAATTTGATCATGTTACTACCCTAGCCCATTACCTATGGCTATGTAAAACTTTTTACTTAGGCTCATTTTTTAGAGTAATATTTTAAACACCAAAGAATCTTATAGAACCCACATTCCTTCATACTTAAAGCATATTTTCCATTCTGCTTAATATTCTCCAATGTTTCTCCATGTGGCATCAGCTCTCCAGTTCCTTGCATTGACATGTAACTCTTCCATTGTCTATATATTTTTCTTTCCCCTCTTCTTCCTATCTCTCAACCTAGCCAATATTGACCTATCACTCAAGTTTTCTCTTTTGAGTTATCACATTCTCAGGAAAACTTCTCTTTCCTCTTTAGTAGCATTAAATTACTATAGTTGTATGTACATCATTGCTCTCTGAAATTCAGTGATGTTCATCATATCTTTAAAATATCAGTCATGGGAGGGCAGTGCTGTGACTGTAGCAGGTTAAGTTGCCATCTGTACTTCTGGCATCCAATCTGGGGGCCAGTTTGACTCCTGGCTGCTCCACTTCTTTTTTTTTTTAAAGATTTATTTATTTATTTGAAAGTCAAATTACACAGAGCGAGGAGAGGCAGAAAGAGAGAGAAAGGTCTTCCATCCATTGATTCACTCCCCAATTGGCTGCAACAGCAGGAGCTGCACCGATCTGAAGCTGGGAGTCAGGAGCTTCTTCCGGGTCTCCCACGTGAATGCAGGGGCCCAAGTATTGGGCCATGTTTTACTGCTTCCCAGGCCATAGCAAAGAGCTGGATTGGAAGTGGAGCAGCTGGGTTTCAAACCAGTTCCCATATGGGATGCCGGCACTTCAGGCTGGGGTGTTAACCCACTCTGCCACAGTGACAGCCCCAGGCTGCTCCACTTCTGATCTAGTTTCCTATTAATGCATCTGAGGAAACAGTGGAAGATGGCCCAAGTGTTTGGGCCACTGAACCCCCTTGGGAGACCTGGGTAAAGCTCCTGATACATGGCCTCAGTATAGTCCAGTCCCAACTATTGCAGCCATTTGGGGAGTGAACCAGCAGATGGAAAATATCTCTCTCTCTCTCTCTCTCTCTCTCTCTCTTTCTCTCTCTCTTTCCATAACTCTGACTGCCTTTCAAATAAATAAAATAAATCTTTTAAAAAATAAAGCATCAGTCATTCACAATTGACTGTAAACACTAGGAAAATCTGAGTTATCACTTTCACTATTGTAGCCCCATGTCTTAGAAAAATGCCTGACAATAGTAGATGCTTAAAACACATTTATTTATTTGAACCTAGAGGGAAACTACTGTGAGTGCTTGATCTGAAGAAAAACAAAGAAAGTGAAGAAATATAAGTTCTAACATAAATTTATCCCCTGAACCTATAGTTTTTGTCACTCAAACTATATCAAATTGACTCTCATTCTTTGCAATTTCTTTTTTCAGAAAAATGATCTATTTATTTTGACAATAAGAGTTACAGAGAGGGAGAGACAGAGAGGTCTTCCATCTACTGGTTCACTCCCCAGATGGCCACAATGGCCAGCACTGGGCTAGTCCAAAGACAGGAGCCAGGAGCTTCATCCAGGTCTCCCACATGGATGACATGGGCCCAAATACTTTGGCCATGTTCTGTTGCTTTCTAGGCTATAAGCAGAAATCAGGATCACAAGTCAAGCAGCTTGGACATTAACTGGTGCCCATATTGTATGCTGTCATCACAGGAGGCAGCAAGTGACAATGCAGCCATTTGTGTGGGCCTTGCTTCTATATAACATGTAATTCACTCCAGTAGCCAAGATTCTTTGGATGCATGCATTTCAATAGTTTTGGTCTCATAATTCCATTCTACACAAACACAGAAGCACATTTAGGACAATTCATCCAGCAGAAAAAAGATCAACAGCTTATTGAACTCGTCAAGAATGAACCATCAATAAGGGCAATTCATGACATTAAAGCCACAGGTTTGAGGTTAGGTAAAATGAGGTTTAAGGTAGAAATAGATTTCCATGGATAGGTTATTACAAGATTTTATTTACAAAAAACTAAGATTTTGACCAAATGACATATGAAATTCAAGAAATGAAAACTCTGGAACAACTATGGACCTGTATACTTTTTTTTGATTCTTTTTTTTAATTTTTTATTTAGTAAATATAAATTTTCAAAGTACAGTTAATGGATTGCAATGGCTCCCCCCCCATAATTTCCCTCCCACTCACACACCTCCCATCTCCACTCCCTCTCCCATTCCATTCACATCAAGATTCATTTTCAATTATCTTTATATACAGAAGATCAATTCAGTATATATTAAGTAAAGATTTCATCAGTTTGCACCCACACAGAAACACAAAGTGTAAAATACTGTTTCTGTATTAGTTATAGTATTACTTCACATTGGACAACACATTAAGGACAGATCCCACATGAGAAGTAAGTACACAGTGACTCCTGTTGTTGACTTAACAATTTGACACTCTTGTTTATGGCGTCAGCAATCTCCCTAGGCTCTAGTCATGAGTTGCCAAGGCTATGGAAGCCTTTTGAGGTCGCCGACTTTGATCTTATTCCAACAGGGTCATAGTCAAAGTGGAAGTTCTCTCCTCCTTTCAGAGAAAGGTACCTCCTTCTTTGATGGCCCCATTCTTTCCAGTGGGATCTCACTCACAGAGATATTTCATTTAGTTTTTTTTTTTTTTTTTAACCAGTGTCTTGGCTTTCCATGCCTAAAATACTCTCATGGGCTCTTCAGCCAGATCCGAATGCCTTAAGGGCTGATTCTGAGGCCAGAGTGCTGTTTAGGACATCTGCCATTCTATGAGTTTACTGTGTATCCAGCTTCCCATGATGGATTGTTCTCTCCCTTTTTGATTCTATCAGCTAGTGTTAGCAGACACTAGACTTGTTCGTGTGATCCCTTTAACTCTTAGACCTATCAGTGTGATCAATTGTGAACTGAAATTGATCACTTGGACTAGTGAGATGGCATTGGTACATGCCACCTTGATGGGATTGTATTGGGATCCCCTGGCATGATTCTAACTCCACCATTTGGGGCAAGTCCGATTGAGCATGTCCCAAATTGTACATCTCCTCCTTCTCTTATTCATACTCTTATATTTAACAGGGATCACTTTTCAGTTAAAATTTAAACACCTAAGAATAATTGTGTGTTAATTACAGAGTTCAAGCAATAGTACTATAACAAAAAATACTAAAATGGATAAATTATTACATTGTACATCAACAGTCAGGACAAGAGCTGATCAAGTCACTGTTTCTCATAGTGTCCATTTCACTTCAACAGGTTTCCCCTTTGCTGCTCAGTTAGTTGTCGCTGATCAGGGAGAACATATGATATTTGTCCCTTTGGGACTGGCTTAATTCACTCAGCATAATGTTTTCCAGATTCTTCCATCTTGTTGCAAATGACACAGCATGGTACTGGTACAGAAACAGATGGATAGACCAATGGAACAGAATAGAAGCACTAGAAATCAATCCAAACATCTACAGCCAACTTACATTTGATCAAGGATCCAAAACCAATCCCTGGAGTAAGGACAGTCTATTCAATAAATGGTGCTGGGAAAATTGGATTTCCACATGCAGAGCATGATGCAAGACCCCTACCTTTCACCTTACACAAAAATTCACTCAACATGGATTAAAGACTTAAATCTATGACCCGACACCATCAAATTATTAGAGAACATTGGAGAAACTCTGCAAGATATAGGTACTGGCAATGACTTGTTGGAAAACACCCCAGAAGCACAGTCAGTCAAAGCCAAAATTAACATTTGGGATTGCATCAAATTGAGAAGTTTCTGTACTTCAAAAGAAACAGTCAGGAAAGTGAAGAGGCAACTGACAGAATGGGAAAAAATATTTGCAAACTATGCAACAGATAAAGGGTTGATAACCAGAATCTACAAAGAAATCAAGAAACTCCACAACATCAAAACAAACAACCCACTGAAGAGATGGGCCAAGGACCTCAATAGACATTTTTCAAAGGCAATCCAAATGGCCTACAGACACATGAAAAAATGTTCAAGATCACTAGCAATCAGGGAAGTGCAAATCAAAACCACAATTCTAACCCGGTTAGAATGGCTCACATTCAGAAATGTACCAACAATAGAGGCTGGAGAGGATGTGGGGAAAAAGGGACACTAACCCACTGTTGGTGGGAATGCAAACTTGTTAAGCCACTATGGAAGTCAGTCTGCAGATTCCTCAGAAACCTGAATATAACCCAACCATTCAACCCAGCCATCCCACTCCTTGGAATTTCCCAAAGGAAATGAAATTGGCAAACAAAAAAGCTGTCTGCACATTAATGTTTATTGCAGCTCAATTCACAATAGCTAAGACCTGGAACCAACCCAAATACCCATCAACAGTAGACTGGATAAAGAAATTATGGGACATGTACTCTATAGAATGCTATACAGCAGGGACCTGTATACTTAAACATGAAAAATATTATTACTACCTGAGGAGCTGAAGCCCACAGACTTGAGAAGGAGTTAAAAAACAAAATCCTTAAATTCAACATGTAGGTATGGTGAGATTACTAACTGATACAATGAATCATCTTGGAAGCATTTTACTCAGCTTCACTGTGAACCCCATTTCCTACTTTTCCACACTGACTACAAAGCCATTCAGAAGGCATATTTTCTAAGGAGAACACATGTTTTGAAGAGCAATTGTACAGGCAACAGAACTAGAACTACTTCCAAACTTAGGGAATATTTTGGTACTAACATTGTTCACAGTTTCTCATTTTAGTCTGTCAATGTGCTATACCTTGAAATGATGTTCCTACCATGATTATTGGTTTCATTTGTATTCCCACTCTAAGATTTCATTCCATCAAAATCAAAAGCCTTGAGTATTTTGGTTGTATCTTAGCATGTGATTTTTATTTATTTTTGAAAGATTTATTTATTTATTTGAAAGAGATAGAGAGAGAGAGAGAGAATTTTACATCAACTGGTTCACTCCCCAAATGGCCACAGTGACTGGGGCTGTGCCAGGCTGAAGTCAGAATCTAGGAAACCTTTGCATGTATCCTGTGTGGGTGCAGAGGCACAAGTACGTCAGCCATCCTCTGCTACCTTCCCAGGCAGATTAGCAGGGGGCTAGATTGGAAGTGGAGAAGCCAGGACTTGAACTAAGGGAGAAATGGGATGTCAGCACCAGAGGTGGAGGCTTAACCTTCTATATCACAGCACCAGGTGTATGTGATTTTTATAAACAATTACTGTTTCAGGGTCAGTCTTTATAAAATGCTTATATTATTTCCACATACCTTATGACCTTGCTAACAGAAGCACTCTCCAAACCTAATTATACAGTGTTCAATCCAGAAATGACTTAGTTACTAAATTGAATATTTCAGTATATTTTTAGGCCATAGTTGTTCTAATTTTGTAAAATTTCTTGTTTCTCTTTTAATTTTAATTCCTTATTTCATTTAATTTTTCTAATGTTAAGAGATATAAAATAATCCTAGGCATTTCTATGGGCCAGTGTGATGACTTTTTCCTTTTAGATGTGTTGTAGCACCATGTTTATTTACTGAGAACTAATGCATTCATAAGCACTTTAATAATCTGTAAAATGAACTAGTACAACTTTATAGACAGGATATCATTTTATTTTTTATTTATTTAAAGAGGTACTACTTATGTAAATCTCAACTGTGGATGTTTCTTGCTTTATGAGAGAGATTCAAATTTCTTACACTGAAACTAGGTCATGATTGTTTAATATATTCAGTAGTATGCCTGTAAGCACCTTGCAGATACACATGGGAATAATATATTATGAAAATAAATAGCTTTCTAATGATTATAAGCCGCCCATGTGAAAAAAATGCAATTCAATAATAGAAATTTACTGGAAAACTACAGCTGTCTCCATTGAAACAGCTCATACAGACTTTGAAGTATTCAGGTAGCAGTGAGCACTGCTCCTGAGATTCGTGGTTGGCAACCTCTTTTCTGAGTAAGTTCTTCACTTATGGACCTTTTTGACATAAGCAACTTCAAGTTTACTCTGATGGAAACATACAAAGTATAGTAAAATATGATTCCAGAAACAAAAACAAATTTTTATTAAAAGTTTAAAAAATAAAAATGAAATCTATATGAATGAATGATAACTATGTATGCATGGATTATCCATGAGAACATCTATAAAGGTTATTACCTGAAATCTAAATGAGCACATTTTTCCTTTTGGACTACTTTTCCTTGGCTTTATTTTCCCCTTACTCTGATAAGTCAGTGTACATCTTATAGACTTCCAAGTGACTCTAATCAAGTGAGACTGGAGCTACTAGCACTTTTCTACATAGGATCCCAGGTTTTTAACTGTATATAAAGGTAGTTATGGGAAATGGTGTGCTCATGTCCGAATTTGAAATAACTTAATTGGTATAGTGCATGTAACTAAAATGGTAACATCTCTGACATTAGCACTATTGCTAGGCATTTTCTTTGAGTCTTATTGCTTTTCACTTTATTCTTACTAACTTCTAATGTTTTGAAAATTTACTGAAGGTTTATACAACATTTATTTAACAATAAATTGCAGGCCTGTGAGCAGCGCTGGTATTTCTTTTGCTTTGTTTTAAGTGGAACCAAATTTCACAAGAAAGTGCCAGCTGTCAGCTATGCATCTCCAGCACAGAGTAATCCAAATAGTAAACTGAATACCCCAAGTTTATAGGTTAACAGTGCAAAGTATCTAGGAGAGACTAGAGGATTAACATCTTTAACTTCCAATAGATAACATTTCTGATTTTGAAGTCCAAAATTTAACAACTGCAGATGCGAAGTTTTATATTCTTCTTAGTGATAATGTACAGCCTTAGAAAAGGCAAGTAAGTATCACTTTGAAAATGGAGTCATACAAAAACAACATAGGGTTTAAAAATATTTCTTAGCATAATATACAGGGCATTTCAAGAAGCTTTTGCAAGAATTCAATTAAAAATAAGATTTTGAAGCGAAATATATTTACATCCATGCATGGCTTTTCCATAATATGTATTTTCTATAAAATTTAAAAGACTTATCATATCATCCCAGATCCCGTCATGTAGGGTTGGTACTGTTGCATTGCAGGTAAAGTTGCTGCCTGCAGTGCCAGCATCCTATGTGGGTGCTGGTTCAGGTTCTGACTACTCTACTTGTGATCCAGCTCTCTGCTAAGGCCTAGGAAATTAGTGGGAGATTACCCAAATCCTTGGGTTGGGGCACCTGCATAGGATACCCAGAAGAAGCTCCTGGCTCCTGGCTTCATATCAGCCCAGCTCTGGTTGTTGCAGACATATGGGGAATGAACCAGCAGATGGAAAACCTCTCTCTTGTCTTTCTGTCTCTCTGTATCTGTCTCTGTCTCTCTGTCTCTGTCTCTCTCTTCCCATTTCTCTCCCTCTCATTCTCTCTCTCTGCCTCTGCCTCTCTGCTTTGACTTTCAAATAGATAATCTTTAAAAAAGAAAATATAATATTCCCTTTTTCCAATATGTCAACATTCTATGTGTACAATAGTTACCTGATGTAATAATATTTTTGTTCAGCAATGCATTTCCATTCCCTTTAATAAGCAATGATTACTTCAATTTTTCCTGTGTCAGACACATCCAGGGGACAATGCAGGGCAACTGACTGGATTCTCTCTTTGACCTTTCAGTCATTTAGTCTTGCTCATTCCCATTAACAGTTCATGATATGTGCATCACACATTGTACTGCTACAAGAGTTGGTCTGCCAGGAACAGACACAGACATCTTCACATGATGTTCCTTCCAGTGTTTTTTATGGCAACGATCAATCAACAAATAAATAGGAAAAAGTTGGAGGTCAAAATTCAAATCTCCACCAGAAAAAAACAGATAGGTCGTTGTTGGTGCACCCAAAGAGATTAGTCTCCAAACTGGATCCTAAAGTCCAGTGTTAAAAAGATAAGTGATCTCTTTTTTTTTTTCTTTTTTTTTCCTTTTTTTTTTTTTTTATTGACAGGCAGAGTGGACAGTGAGAGAGAGAGAGAGAGAGAAAGGTCTTCCTTTTTTCCATTGGTTCACCCCTCAATGGCCACTGTGGCCAGCGTGGTGTGGCCAGCACACTGTGCCCATCTGAAGCCAGGAGCCAGGTGCTTCTCCTGGTCTCCCATGGGGTGCAGGGCCCAAGGACTTGGGCCATCCTCCACTGCACTCCTGGGCCACAGCAGAGAGCTGGACTGGAAGGGGAGCAACTGAGACAGAATCCAGTGCCCCGACTGGGACTAGAACCTGGAGTGCCAGCGCCACAGGTGGAGGATTAGCCTATTGAGCTGTGGTGCCAGCTGATAAGTGATCTCTTTTTTTTTAACTTTTATTTAATGAATATAAATTTCCAAAGTACGGCTGATAAGTGATCTCTTAAAACCATCACAAACAGAAAAACATCTCCATGCTTAAAATCCACCAACAGTCTCATTTTATGTTTCTTATTTATTTATTTGAAAACATAAAAATAGAGTTCAATTAAAATAAAAATTAAAATATATACATTATATATCCATTTATTATTCACAATAGATATTTTGAAAAGTCCGAGGTGAATGGAATTCAAAGGTAAGTTTATTTTGGTGCAAGATAATTTGAAATTCATGAATATGAGGGATTTTTTTTGACAGGCAGAGTGGACAGTGAGAGAGACAGAGAGAAAGGTCTTCCTTTGCCGTTGGTTCACCCTCCAATGGCTGCCGCGCTGTGGCTGGTGCACCAAGCTGATCCGATGGCAGGAGCCAGGTGTTTCCTCCTGGTCTCCCCTGGGGTACAGGGCCCAAGCACTTGGGCCATCCTCCACTGCACTCCCAGGCCACAGCAGAGAGCTGGCCTGGAAGAGGGGCAACTGGGACAGAATCCGGAGCCCTGACCGGGACTAGAACCCGGTGTGCCGGCACCACAAGGCGGAGGATTAGCCTAGTGAGCCGTGGCAATGGCCTAATATGAGGGATCTTTAAAAACTCATTGAAATATGTATTACAAAAATCTGTATATGGATTCAAGTGTTTTTGAACTAAAATAATCTTTTTTTTTCTTTTTTTTTTTTGACAGGCAGAGTTAGAGAGAGAGAGAGAGAGGGAGAGGGAGAGAGAAATGTCTTCCTTCTGTTGGTTCACCCCCCAATTGGCTGCTACAGCCAGTGCTGCACCGTTCTGAAGCCAGGAGCCAGGTGCTTCGTCCTGGTCTCCCATGCAGGTGCAGGGCCCAGGGACTTGGGCCATCTTCCACTGCACTCCCGGGCCACAGCAGAGAGCTGGACTGGAAGAGGAGTAACCGGGACAGAACTGGTGCCCCAACCGGGACTAGAACCCGGGGTGCTGGCACTGCAGGCCGAGGATTAGCCTGGTGAGCAGCAGTGCTGGCCAATACATTGTTATTAACTACAGTAACCATGTTTCATTTTTTTCTTCATCTTCCAGCTCAGTCCTCCTTTATCCTTTGATTATACACCTGCATTTTTCTTCCCTTCATTAAAATATCTAAATTTGTTGTTCACTTCTTCAGCTTAAATGATCTTTTCCCAGCTTCCTTATTGAAATTTACTCTCCATTTTTCTGTTTTAAGATCATGTATTATCCATTAGTGAGGACTTTCAACTATTCTGGCCAAAGCACTGGGACATTATTTTATTTTTTTATCCATAGCACTTCACAAACTTGAACTATTTTTACACAAAGATATAATTTTGCCACCTTCTTCAAATGTGTTCTATGAGGAAAGAATTTTGCCATTCATGCCACTCCAGAATGTCATGAGAATTAATAGAAAAATAAGATATATGACTGTCATTAGCATCGACAGAAATTGGCAATTAACAGGCAGCCCTGTAAAGAAAAAACACCTGACAATCAGAGCAGTTCTATTTGATATGAAAGGTTGATATGGAAGCTGACACTTCAATGTTGTCAGTAGTTTCTGTGGAAATGTCTAACTTGGGCTGTCTGGGAAATTGTATCTGCTTCTCTAAAAGAAATTAAGATGTGATATATTTTAAGGGGCCATAGTCCTTTTGCAGACTTGGAAAGGGTAGTTGATGGGCTGTGATTAACTGGGTGCACAAGTGTAAGGAATGGGCCTCTAATGACTGAAGCACTAATCTACCAATCAGTACATATGGGTTTCAGACCTGGAGACACATGTAACCTGTGATGGCTGCAGGTACATGGAATTAGGGATACTGGGAGACAGACATGGCTTGCACACACAGGTGTTAGAAACACCTGAAGGAACACTGAGGATGCAGTAAATGAGTGCTCAGAGATAATTTATAGTCAAATGATTACATTAGAATAAAACACTCAAAATCATCATTACAGCTTCCTTGTTAAGAATTATAAAGAAAAAAATCAAAAAGTATTGAAGAAAAGCAAGAAAAAAGAAAACAGCAGATTTCTATGAAGTGCTATAAAATGTATCACAAATAAACAAGGACACAATGAATTTTTTAAAGAAAAATATTAACAAAGTTAATAAACCATTAGGAAAACCGAATAAGGAACCAATGGGGAAAGTAACACAAATAACCAGTTTAGGAATTAAAACAGAATCATTCCTTTGTAGGTTATAATTCTGACCAAGGCACTAAGAGAAAGGTATGAAATTCTTAGAAGTAACATTTCACTATAGGAATCAAAATCTTCCCTATATTGAAAATCAAATTTGCAAAAAAACAAATATAACATAAAGTAGGAAAACTATATAAATCACGTAAGTTAAATCATATTTTGAAAATTCCAAACAACCAATCAAGAAAAAAGTCACAGAATCAAAATTTCAGATCCAGAATTACAGAATACTCCAAAATTTTAGAGAAGAAAAAACAAATCTACACTTCACCCAAAGTGCAAATAAGTAGAGCTTTTTTCTTGGTTTCTTTTGGAACACGTGCATTGCAGTGAGGATGATGCAAGCAGACCAGGACTTGAAATAAGCATTAAGTTTTATTAAAAGCATCCCTTTAATAAACATAGCTACAGATATCTGCAGCAACATACTAATATAATAAATGAAATAACATAAAAAATATATCAATAGCAAGCAGGACTTAATAAAACACACAAGAGTGGTAAAGATTCTCAGACAAGTCATCCAAGTACGTAAAAAACACAAGAAGAAAATCACATGGTCATTTAGATTACATGTTGGAAGGCTTTAATAAAGTTCAGCATCTAGTAAAAAAGAAAACTGCCTGCAGAACAACAAAAAAGCCAGTGACTTCGTTACTCCGATCAAAATCGAAATGAACCTACAGCCAACAACACAAGTAATACAGCATCATTGAAGCTTTTTCTCCCTGGGAGTAAACTTAGACCACGATTCCTGCACTCTCTCGAGTTTTCTACTTCAAGGGCAGTAAGTGAAATAAAACAGCAAAAAGAAATTATATGGTGTAAAGATCAATTTATAAGTTGTAAAATGTGAATATATTGGATGAGGTTTATATACAGAGATAATCCAGGAAAAACTAAAAACAAATACAATTGATAAATGAGATTACTGGAAAGATTATGTGTGTGTGGGGGGGGAGCAACTCGGACTAGACTGTTACTGGAATTAAGACTTATTCTATGCATCTGCTCTCCCACAATATGGCGCTGCGAGAGGAGGAAACAGCTTCTACACAGCTGCCTCCAGTTCAACCAATAAGCAGCAGGACCTGCTCCTGATTGGAGGAGAGCAGCGTACTCAGCATGTGGGTAGCAGAGTTGGGATTGGTGGAAGAGGACTATAAAGGAGGAGAGAGACAACATGCACCAGGAACATCTATGAGGAACACCTGAGCAGCCCCCGAGAGAGCTGGCCGGTGGTGTGCCGCTCCCCCACGGAAGTGGGGAAAGTGGCAGGGGGAACCGCCCTTCCACGGAGGTGGAAGGGTCAGTAGCCAAGCCGGGAAGAACCAGCAGCAAACCCGGGAAGGGCCGAGCAGACAAAAGAACAGCACAGGGTCCTGTGTCATTCCTCCACGAAGAGGGGGAGTGACATAATGGTGCCGTGACTTGGATAGGAAACCCAGGAGGGAAGAAACGGGAAGAAGTGGGAAAATACTGGAGAGAGAGACTAGCAAAGAGCCTAGGGAAAGCTGGACGGAAAAGGTGCCGGAAGAAGCTATCGAAAGCCTAGGCATAGACTGGGATACAGACTGTGGGAAAGAAGTTAGGATTGGACGTTAGGATTGAAAGCGAAAGTGAAAACTGGAAGAAACTTAGACTCGGATACGGACTATGGTGGGGAAGCTAGGAGATTGAAAGCGAAAGTGAAACCTAGAAGAAACAGACTTGAATACGGACTGTGGGGAGAAGCCAGAAGGGGAATATTGTTGGAAGAAAAGTTAGGAAACATACCGGGTAGAGAAAAATGTTAGGGAGGATGAAGCCACGGGGGCAGGCTGAGGCAGGGATGTAAGCTAGCTTGGGATTCGTCAAGTCAGCTCGGGGAGCAAAAGGTGAAAAAGCTAAAACCAGAGGCGAGACGCGTAAGCTAGGTTGGAATCCATCAGATTAGCCCGGGGAGCAAAAGACGGGAAGCCAAACCGAAAGGCGCAGACGTAAGCTAGGTTGAATTCACCAGGTTAGCCCGGGGAACTTAGACTGAATACCAGTGGCGGAAACGTGAGCTAGGCTGTGTGACTCGCGGAAGCCGCTGCGCACAGAGAGAGCGTGTGGGGCACAAACGGGGAGAGCGCACGGGGCGCGAGTAGAGAGAACGCGGGGCTGGCACGAAGGCCGTGGTGTGGGCGCAAAGGGCGCAGAGACCGCGGAGCTCGCAAAGCTGGGAAGTGGCTCAGAGCCAGGAAGCCGCCGCGGGGCGAGGCGCCGAGAAGCAGCCTCGGGGCAGGCGCCGGGAAGCCACGGGGATAAGAGAAACAGAAGTTTAGAAGTAAAATGAGAGAAATAGGAATGCTGGCAGATAGAAGTAAAATAGGAGAAATAGGAATGCCCGGAGATAGAGAAATAGAGAAAAATAAGGCCTCCCCACAATACTGCAATGAGAGAGCTTGGATTCGATCTGCCTGATTAGTAAGACGATAAGCACCTGTAGGCGGCTGCAGGTCACCGAAGACAGGCACGTTATCAACACCAATAAGTCTCCCCAGAAGACGGCAATGAGAGGGCTTGGATTCGGTTTGCCTGATTGGTAGGGCTTGTAAGCACCTGCAGGCAGTTCTAGCAGAGCAGAGCATGCGCTGCAGGGCACTGAACATAGGCACGCATCAGCGCCTAAAAACCTCCTCACAACATGGCGAAGAGAGGACCCGGATTCGGTTTGCCTGATTGGTAGGGCTTGTAAGCACCTGTGGGCAACTCTAGCAAGCAGAGCAGAGTGTGTGCCACGGGGCACCGAAGACAGGCACGTATCAACGCCAAAAAATAAAAAGAAAGGGGGATCTGTGGGGAGCAACTCGGACTAGACTGTTACTGGAATTAAGACTTATTCTATGCATCTGCTCTCCCACAATATGGCGCTGGGAGAGGAGGAAACAGCTTCTACACAGCTGCCTCCAGTTCAACCAATAAGCAGCAGGACCTGCTCCTGATTGGAGGAGAGCAGCGTACTCGGCGTGTGGGTAGCAGAGTTGGGATTGGCGGAAGAGGACTATAAAGGAGGAGGGAGACAACATGCACCAGGAACATCTATGAGGAACACCTGAGCAGCCCCCGAGAGAGCTGGCCGGTGGTGTGCCGCTCCCCCACGGAAGTGGGGAAAGTGGCAGGGGGAACCGCCCTTCCACGGAGGTGGAAGGGTCGGTAGCCAACCCGGGAAGAACCAGCAGCAAACCCGGGAAGGGCCGAGCAGACAAAAGAACAGCACAGGGTCCTGTGTCGTTCCTCTATGAAGAGGGGGAGCGACATGTGTGTGTTTCTACTAAGTACCAGGAAGAAGCAAATAGAAAATAATATTAAAGGACAACAGGCAAACTAGAAATAAATGTGCAAATAAAATTGGAAAAAAGGATTAAATTACGTTATATACGTAAACATTCTTTAAATCAATATTTAAAAATAACATAGAAGATTCATTAGACAAAAAGTGTCACATATATGATAAAAAAGCAAAGGCTCTTGAGTCAATAAACAGCCATTAAATTGTAGCTGACCTGAATTACGTTCAACCCCCAAGCAGAAGCCACTCAGGATGATGCAGGAGGGACCCAGTGGCTGGCAGGACCAGAGAAGAGAAGAGAGAATTCCCCCGCGCCCACCGCAGGGAGGTGGAGCCCAAACTCCCTCTTGTTTTCCCATCCAGAAAGACCTGAAGTTATAGGTCAGCGCTATGGAGGATGTTGATTGGCTGCATCTTTTATGACGTGATGCTGCCCCTGGTATGCAAGCTGTGCAATCAAATCACGCGGGATGTTGACGCCATAGTAGTCCTCTCGTTCCACTGAGGAGAGAAGCCCCAGGAGGGGGCTCCAGCACTCAGAACACTGTGGGTAGCCGGCGTTCACTGCTCTGTCTGTTCTCTGCCCCTCTTCCATCACAGGACACCACCCCCTCGGACCCGGGACATGGTGAGTGTGTGGGGCCAGGTCTGAGGAGCGGGGAAGGGGAGCAGGTGGATGTTGCTAGAAAAGGCTGGTGGGATGCGGGCTTCCCAGAGGTCGGCTCTGGGGTCTGTGGGCCCTCTGTTGCTTGCACGACTCTTCCCTCTGTGTGGAGCCAGTGTGGGGACTGGACTGCAGGATGTGGGGCTGGACTGGCACCAGGGACTCCAGGCATCCTGTCCCATTCCTGCTCACAGCTCTACCCTGCCCTCAGTGTGGGGCCAGGATGGGGGCTGGACTGGCACCCGGTGACTCCAGGCTTCCTGTCCCGCTCCTGCTCACAGCACGACCCTTCCCTCAGTGTGGAGCCAGCATGGGGGCTGGACTGCAGTATGGGGACTGGACTGGCACCTGCGATTCCATGCATCCTGTCCTGTTTCTGCTCAGAGCCATCACAAAGGCACAGACCAGGTAAGCTACCAAAGCAGCTTTATTTCAGTCAGGGTTTTAGTCTAGGTTTTAGGGGGTCACGAGGACGTTGTATTTTGCTACCTCGATGTCATCTTAGCATTTATATGTTCGCCAGACAGACTGCGATGTGTCTCTGTACTTTAAAGTTGGAAATTTTAGGTAGCCACATTTACGAGTGTTTTAAAACTGTTTCTGTTCCACCATGTCTTTCCAACCACAAAGATATCAATCTAGATTCCTAAGTTAATTTTAATTTTGATGTAGGGTGATTTTTTCAAGGTTATTGGAGTATAATTGACAAATAAAATTTGTATGTATTCGAGGCCTGCAACCTGATATTTTGATTTGTGAGGGGACTTTTTTAAAAGTTTATGGAAAATTCCCTTTATCTTTTAATCTAGTTTTTCACAAATCTTTTGGAGTTCTCTTGTGCATGTACATTATGAAATGACTAGGACAATCAACCTAACAAGTCCTTCACCTTACACAGTTTTTAAAAGAATAATTAATATCTTTACAAGTGTGAGTACCCAGTAGTGTATTCATTTTGCTTCTGTGTGTGTGTATTATGTCTCAAGGAGTTAATTTATCTCCTAGTGATAAATAGGTGTCATTCAACTAACATCTTACCATTTCCTTCACTCTCAGCCCCTGGAAACCACATTACTATGATCTGTTCTTAAATTTGATTTTATTAGGTTCCACAAATAAGGGAAATTGTGTGATATTTATCTTTCTGTGTCATACTTCAATCAACTTAATGTCCACATTCATACTTTTGAATCCAGGTTATGACAAAATGTCAGGATTTCTTTTTTAAGGTTGAATGTGATTCGTGTGTGTGAGTGTGTGGCATTTTCTCTATTCATTTTGATAGACAATGTATTTATATATCTAGTTCTTGTGAATAGTGCTCACATGAACATGGATGTGCAGATGTGTCTTTGAGATATTAATTTTATTTGTTTAGATATGCATCCAATTATGGGACTGCTTTATTATTTATTAGTTCCATTTTTAATTTTTGTTTGAGGCAACTCTGTAGTGCATTTCATAGTAAGTATATCAGGTTACATTCCCAAAAAGAATTTATCTTTCTCCAATTCTGGTTCAGTACTTATAGTTTCTACTTTTTGATAATAGCCATTTTTACATATGTGAGATCATAACCATTGTGCTCTTGATTGGCAGTGCTAGGAGCCCCTTTTCAAATACCTATTGGCTGCTTGTGGAAAGACTGATCAGATCCTTTGTCCATTTTTTATTACAGTATTTCCCTTTGAGTTGTGTAAGTTCTTTGTATTATTCCTTTAATCATACTATGGTTTACCAATATTTTCTCCTATTCCTTGCTTTCACTTTTCAGTTTTCCCTTTAGTACACATATTTTTTTTTACATTTTTGCAGTCCTACTTCTTTATTTTTGCTTTTGTCACCTGTGCTTTTGATGTTATTCCTAAATCATTGTTGAGGTCTGTCACAACCATAGTTGTTGTAGGCATTTGTGAAGTGAACCAGTGGGTGAGAGTGTTCTCTCTCCCTCTCTGTTTCTCTATGTGTCTCTTTTTCCTTAAAACTAATTAATTACATAAATTTTAAAAACTACTTGGAGGGCTCCTCTCTTTTTGGAGAAGTTAGATGATAGATGAGTTGGATGGTAGGGGTGAGTTCCTAGTGTTACATAGCATGGTTGTGTGACTATAGACCATATAATCTATTCTATATTTTATAAGCAAAGAGGAAAGACGCTCAAAGGCTGTGATAATGAAGTGTAATTTCAGAGAAGGGAAAATGTTGTTTACCATGCTTTGTTCAGTACACATTGCATGCATCAATTAAAATCTCACACTGTGGCCAATAGGTATATATAATTATTGTCAATAAAAATAAACTCAAAACATCATCTTCCTTGGTGTATAAGGTTAAGGGGTGTTAAATTAGTATTGCAACTAATAATATGATCTTTGGAAGGAGTTAAGACAAACATAATCTGGAAATAAGTATATTGACATTTTGTCATTCTAAGTGGAGTGATTAGGAGGCAATACTTTATCTTAAATTGATGATTAATACATCTTTTAAATTGTTTCATGTAACAAAAATGAAGTATTTCTTTAAGTATGTATTCAATTAATTTTAATTAGGGCAGTATCAAACAAGAAATATGGAATTAAATCACTTGTTGAAGTATGAAACAAGACCAAAAATCCACTCAACATGAATTAAAGATCTAAATCTATGCCATGACACCATCAAATTAATCGAGAGCATAGGGGAAACTCTTCAAGATATTTGGGCTATTTAGATCCTTTCACATTCCATATGAATTTTATGTATAGTTTTTAAATTTTTTTCTAAAAATAACTATTAGGATACTATAAAGAATGATTTGAATCTAAGGATCACTAGGATCATATTGATTTCTTATATTATATATTTTATAATCCATGAACACAAGATATATTACATTTATTTGTGTGACATAGTTTTCAACATTTAGGTATTTTATTTCCTTGGTTAAGTTTATTCCTAAGTATTTTATTCCCTTTTATGATTTTGAAATTGAATTGTTATCTTTATTTCCTTTTGATTTATTTACTTATTTTTACATTTTATTTATATAAGGGGAATAAATTTTATGCATTTCATATATTCAGATTTTGGAGCATAGTGATACTTCCTACCCTAACCTCTCTCCTGCCCAGGCTCATAGCTTCCTCCCTCCTTCATTATTAGTTTAATTTTTACAAGGACATACTTTCAGTTTATGTTATAATCACAAGCTTAACCCTCCACAAAGTAAAGGATTCAACAAATAATAGAAGGAAACTTACTGTTCCTGAAGAGTATAGAAAGAGCTATAAACAATAATCTGAAATGTCAATTTCACTCCTATACATAACATTTTTGGACGCTGTATATTAGTAACCACATATCATGGAAATCAGGATGTTTGTATTTTTTTTTTATTTTTTGACAGGCAGAGTGGACAGTGAGAGAGAGAGACAGAGAGAAAGGTCTTCCTTTGCCATTGGTTCACCCTCCAATGGCCGCCGCGGCCGGCGCGCTGCGGCCGGCGCACCGCGCTGATCCGATGGCAGGAGCCAGGAGCCAGGTGCTTTTCCTGGTCTCCCATGGGTGCAGGGCCCAAGAACTTGGGCCATCCTCCACTGCACTCCCTGGCCACAGCAGAGAGCTGGCCTGGAAGAGGAGCAACCGGGACAGAATCCGGCGCCCCAACCGGGACTAGAACACGGTGTGCCAGCGCCGCTAGGCAGAGGATTAGCCTAGTGAGCCGCAGCGCCGGCTTAGGATGTTTGTATTTTTTGAGGCTGGCTTATTCCACTGATCATAATGGTTTCCAGTTGCATCCATTTTATGGCAAAAGAAATTATTTCTTTATTCAGTTATCAGTTGATTGGCATCTGGGTTGATTCCAAATCTTAGTTATTATGAACTGAGCTGTAGTAAACATGGGGACACAGATAACTCAATTATGCTGATTTCACTTCCTTTGCATACAGTCCCAGGAGTGGGATGGCTAGGTCATATTGCAGATCTTTCTCAGATTGTAGAGGAATCTCTACACTGTCTCTAGTGATGGTTGTACTAAATTATATTGCCACCAAATATGTATTAGGGAACTTTTCTCCTCACATTCTCACTAACATTTAGTGTGTATGTGTGTGTGTGTGTGTGTGTGTGTGTGTGTGATTCTATCATTCTAACTGGGGTGAAGTGAAACCACATTGTGGTGTTTTTTTTTTTTTTTGACAGGCATAGTGGACAGTGAGAGAGAGACAGACAGACAGAAAGGTCTTCCTTGGCCGTTGGTTCACCCTCCAATGGTCACTGCGGCTGGCACGCTGCAGCCGGCGCACAGCGCTGATCCGAAGGCAAGAGCCAGGTGCTTATCCTGGTCTCCCATGGGGTGCAGGGCCCAAGCACTTGGGCCATCCTCCACTGCTCTCCCTGGCCACAGCAGAGAGCTGGCCTCTTGCTCTCTGTGCCTCTATGTGCCTCTCTGTACTCTGTCTTTCAAATAAATAAATTAATATTTTAGAATGAGTTTCCTATTCAATTAATTAAATATTTTTACTCTGTATAATGTAAGTTTTTAATGATGCATTCTAGACTGTTGCTAGAACATTGCTGTTCAAGCCACCTGTAGGAAAGGACCAGTATTTTCCCTAATGCATTGTGGATTGATATTTCGTAACATTTAATACTAAGTAAAATGTAAATTAGTTACTAGAAAAATGAAATTCTGAAAGGACAGGAAATATATAATCCTGCTATTTCATTTTAAATCAGATGCTCCTACAAATTTAACCATTCTTTCTAATGATAATTACCATATTTTATTTTAAAATATCTGCAAACTTTATGTTTTGTGCTGTCTTTGAATATATAACAATTACCCATACAGATTTAATGTCATTTTTATGGGCTACTTTTCAGCAACTTCTCTTATCTCCTGGCATTTGTATTGTTTCTGACAAAGTACTCATTTCTTCTCATAGTAATGACAGCAAATTGCTTTTCATTTCATAATATTTGCAGCACATTTGAACTTTTTGTTCTTTGAATTTCTACTTACCACCTGTACATACCTTTAATATCCTAGTTTAAGTCAGTATTTGCCTGGTGGAATGGAGGCCAGAAGTTCTGTAAGCTGTCCTGGAAACTTTCATGTACACAGTTTCTCAGAGAGACTTAGGATGGGGTAATCATTCACCACTTCCAAGTAATATATTTTGTACATTTTATGGATGTTTATGGGGCTTAAATTTTCCTTTAGTTGTGAAAGATAAAGAAGTTGAAGACTTTTCTGGTAAGTGCTATTATCTTTGATTTTGTTTTCTTGAGTCTTTATTTTCCTTTTTTCATGTGTTGTAATAGTCTGTTATCAGCAATTTTCCATATGTCTTTTATCAATCTATTATTTCTCCCACTGGATTACTCATTTCTCCTCTCTTAATCACAGCTTATTTTATTGAAGAAAACATCCAATATTTTTATGCTTCATATTTCCTATTACCATTACCTGTGTGTGTTTATAATATCCTTTTTTTTTTTTTGAGAGGTAGAGTGGATAGTGAGAGAGAGACAGAAAGAAAGGTCTTCCTTTTCCATTGGTTCACCCCCCAGTGGCTGCTGTGGCCAGCGTGCTGCAGCTGGTGCACAGCGCTGATCTGAAGCCAGGATTCAGGTGCTTCTCCTGGTCTCCCATGAGGGTGCAGGGCCCAAGCACTTGGGCCATCCTCCACTGCACTCTGGGACCACAGCAGAGAGCTGGACTGGAATAGGAGCAACTGGGACAGAATCCAGTGCCCTGACCGAGACTAGAACCCAGGGTGCCGGTGCCACAGGCAGAGAATTAGCCTGTTGAGCTGTGGCACCAGCCTATAATATCCTAATCTAAGTTTATCCTTCCATTGTGAACTTGTCAATAAATTAAATTTTGATTATGAGGTCATGAATTCCAACAAAATTATTTAAGTTGTATTGAGAACCATCATTTACAAATATTTTGAAAGATCTTGGCATTATGATAATTCACATCATCCGCGTCATGAATTTTAAAGCCATCTTTTATTCTTTTCCTTTTTAAATTTTTTTTTCTTATTTGAAAGAGTTGCAGAGAGGAGAGTCAGAGATCTGCCATCTGCTGGCTTACTCTACAGATTGCTGCAATGGCTGTGTGGTCCAGGCTGCAACCCAGAGTTTCTTCCCATCTTCCACATGAGTGGCAGTGGCCCAATCACTTGTCTATCTTCCACTGCTTTTCTCATGCCATTAACAGGGAGCTGGATGAGAAGTGAAGCACCAAGGATAGTAATGAGCACCAATTTGGAATGCTTGCTTCACAGATGGAAACTTTATCTGCTGTACCATAATGTTGGGTCACATGCAACATATTTCTAACTTATTTGAATTTTATGGGACTCTATATTTACTATCAGTGTATGATAGTTGCATTATAATAGGTGCAGACACTGGCTTCTTTGAATTTTTACTGCTAACTTACTTGAGCTTTGATTTCCATTTTTTATTTTTTTTCATCCATTTTCCTTTTTAGGGTAATTGTAGTCATATAGTTCCCAGCCAAAATACCTATATCTACTTGTTGTTGTACTATTGTTTCTCTAAAACTATTTTTCTTATAATATATTTGATTTCATAGCATCTCTATCTTTACTTAATTTTTTATCTTGGTCCTTGTAACTATCACCTATATATATATTTAGTAATCTATGCTCAGCAAATCCTACCACTGTGAACCTTAGGCCATCTTTCTTGGTGTTTTCAGTATGAGGTTATCAACTACCACAAAATTGTATAAGTTGTTCTGGGAACCTTCATGTACAGAATTTTTCAGAGCCATTTTAGGATCTTTGATCTTTACCCACTTCAAGGTATCAGATTTTATGGTAAGTGTGATTGTTTATGGGACCATAGCATTACCGTTGATTTTTTTTGGAAATATCAGTAGGTTAGCCCTAAATACTGATATTTTACTGGTGTTTTTATTCTGGCAGGTGGTGTTTTCTTTGATTAACATTTCCTGAAGCACTCATTTATTTTTCTTTCTACCTAATTATGATAGTATATTGCTAAAATATTTTATTTATTTGAAAGGCAGAGTTACAGGGTGAGAGGGAGACAGAGAGTGAAAGTAAGAGTGTGTGTGTGTGTGTGTGTGAGAGAGAGAGAGAGAGAGAGAGAGGAAAGAGAAAGATCTTAAGATCTTCCATTCTGGTTCACTCCTCAAATTCTGACAATGGCCATGGCCAAGCCAGATTGAACCCACAGCCTAGTAGACTTCCATGTCTCCCACATGGGTACAGGGGCCAAAGAATTGGTCCATCATCTAGTGCTTTCCCAATAGGGAGATCTAGATCAGAAGAGGAGCAGCCAGGACTTGAACAGGTACCCATTTGGGATGCCAGCCCTGAAGACAGTGACTTTACCCACTATATCACAATGCCAGCCCCAATAGTCTAGTTTTCAACAGTTTTTTTTATCTTCTTTGCATTCTATCATTGCTACTAAAAGTATTCATTTTTTCATTGCAATCATAATATATTTTATTTCATAACAGCCTGTTTATTTGCTTTTGCATTTGAGTTCATAACTTATACCTATATATCTCTTTAACTTGATATTGTAAGCCAGTTCTAGCACTGTGAATGTGTGGTCATCATGGTTGGGCTTTTCTTTATGAGATCATCAACTCCATCCAAAGACTACAGTTTTTGCTGGCAATCGTCATGGACACACATTTTCAGAGACATCGTAGATTCATCTAATAATTCTGATAAAAGCCAAGACACTGTGGCAAAAATATTCTACATCAAGGATTTCAGTGAATGAGACCCCAGTGGAAAGAAAGGGTGATAAAAGAAAGATGTGCTTTTCTCTGAAGTGAAGGGAGAACTTCCATTTTGCTTATGGCCTTGTCTAAATATTGACAGTTTGTGGTCAAAAAAGGCTTCCATAGCCTTGACAGCTCATGGCAAGAGCCTTGAGTGATCACTGAGGTCATAAATAAGAGTGGTAATTGTTAAATTAACAACAGAAGTCACAGTGTATTTACTCCCCATGTATGACCTCTGTCCTTAATGAGTTGTACTATGAGAACTGCAAAACTTGTTCTCAGTTGTTTTTTTTTTTTTTACATTGCATGTAGGTATGTGTGTAAACTGTTGAGAGCTTTACTTAGTATAAAGTTAGTCTTCTGTATATAAAGTTAATTAAAATGAAGCTTGAAAAAGAATGGGATGTGAGAGGAAGTAGGAGGTAGGATGGGAGTGGGGCAGGGAAGGTAGGTATGGGGGGAAGAACCAATATATTCCTAAAGCTGTACCTATGAAAGTTGTATTCATTAAATAAAAACTTTAAAAAAATAAAAGACACACACAAATAAACCAATCTCTATGATGTCAAGTCAAAAAAAGCCAATGTGATGCCACAAATCCAATGTTGTTATATCATAATCTTTGAGATATCCTAATCCACCTTTGTGATACTATAATCAGTAGTGATGCTATAAAACAATTATGATGTTATAAATCAGTATTGGGGTGGCATAAAGTATTGTACTACAGTAAAACAATAATAACAGAAACTAACCATTGTGGTATTACAAAACTACCATTGTAACATTATAATCAATTGCAATGCATAAACAACCCTAATTATGTCATAATGACCAATGTGATTTTATAAAATTACCATTTTGGTGTCATAATCAATTGTGAAGTCATTGAAATAATTGGGACATCATAACCTTACCATTATGACATTATAATTAATTGTGATCTCATAAAGTAACCATTATAATGTCATATTTAATTGTAAAATCATGAAAACCATTGTGATGTCATAAACTTATAATATGATGTCTTATTCATTTACTATGTCATAAACCAGCATTTTGATGGCAGTATCAATTGTGATGTCACAAAACACAATATTGATGTTATAATAAAATCAGATATTATGAAAACTATTTTGATATCATATACTAATATGCTGCCATGAATGTGTAATTGTGATATCATAGATCAAGCATTGTGTAGTCATGATGAAATAGTGAAACCATGAATATCATTGTGATGTCATGAAACTGCCATTGTGAGGTAACAATCAATTGAGATGTCATAAATGAACACTGTGTGAACATGACTTTTCACTGTGAGGTCATCATAAAGTCATGAAACAATATTTTGATATCATAAGCCACAATTGAAATGTCATAAAACTGCCAATATGATGGTATAATCAACTGTGATGTAATTAAAACAATTTTAAAGTCAATACCTATTATGATATGAAAAACCATGATGTAAATGATATAAAGCTATAATTGTAATGTCATAATCAATTATGATATCATAAAATCCTTGTAATTTTCTAATCAGCTAGGATATAATACACCTACCATTGTGATGTCCTAATCAATTGACTCATAAATACCATTGTGATGTTATATATATACCAGTATGAAGTTATAACCAGTTTGTGATGTCATAAACTATAATTGTGATAACATGAGCAACCTTTGCTGTTTAAACTATAGTGATGTCCTATCAATTATGATGTCATAAAGCATCATTTTCATGATAAACCCAATTATAATGTCATAAAATCTATTGTGATTCCATAAACCAGTATTGTGATGGCATAACATACAATTGTTATTGCAATAAAGCTACCAATATTATGTCATAATCAATTGTGATGTCACAAAAATCAACTGGGATATGATAAATAATCATGGTGATTTCATAATCCATTTGATATTATGATCAATATTGCAGTCTTAAAAGCCACCATGATGTTATGAACCTATCATTGTAACATTATAAGCAATTCTAAAGTCAATAAATCATTGTGATGCTATAAAGATACCATTTTGATGTCACAGTCAATTGTGAACTAATAAAAACCATGGTGATGTCACAAACTTACCTTTAGTAAGTCATAATCAATTGTGAATTGTTAAACTGTTGTATGATAATCAATTGTGATATAATGAAAGCCATTATTTTGCCATCAATATTATGATGCAATAAACTAATAATTTTCATGTCACAAACCAACCACTGTGATGTCACAATCAATTGTAAAGTCATAAATACCACTGTGACATTTTAAACCTAGCATTGTGATGTCACATTATGATTTCATAGACCATGATTGTGATGTCATAATCAATTATGATGTCATGAAAACCACTGTGATGACATATACTAATATTGTGATGTATACTGTGATAAATAGAAAAATGTGATTTCATAAACCAGCTACGATGTTGTCATTATTAACTGAACTTTCATTTTTTTGACAGGCAGAGTTACACAGTGAGAGAGAGAGAGAGAGAGAGAGAGAGAGAGAGAGAGAGAAAGGTCTTCCTTTCCATTGGTTCACCCCCTCAATGGCTGCTATGGCTGGCACTCTGCAGCCGGCACGCTGTGCAGATCTGAAGCCAGGAGCCAGGTGCTTCCTCTTGGTCTTCCATGTGGGTGCAGGGCCCAAGGACCTGGGCTATCCTCCACTGCACTCTCAGGCCACAGCAGAGACCTAAACTGGAAGAGAAGCAAACGGGACAGAATCCGGTGCCCCAACTGCGACTAGAACCTGGGGTGCCAGTGCCACAGGCAGAGAATTAGCCAAGTGAGCTGTGGCGCTGGCCATTAATTCAACTTTGAATCCATAAAAGCCATTGTAGCATAACATACCATTGTGATGTTATAATTGTGATATCATATACTACCATTGTGATGTTATAAGCTTCCACTGTGATGCCATAAAACTTGTTATGGTGTTATAATCATTTATGATATAATAGAAAACATTGTGAAATCAAAATCTGTTGTGATTCTGTAAAAAATTTTAATGTCCTAAACTACCATTATTATCTCAAAATCAATTGTGATGACATAGGACCTGGTGATGTAATAATTAATTGGAATGTCATAAACCACCATTATGATATCATATTTTTAAAAAGTTACCAGGGGAGTGATGTTCCATTTTTGGGCAATTTACATATGAGTGTGAATTTTAAGAAACAAAACAATAGCAATGTTTCCCCACAGCATCAGCCCCAAGACCCCATTTCTTAAATCTGCAATTTAATATGCAATTCCAATTTTTTAATGTGCAGGCAAAGCTCAACATTTCTGGAAGACAAATAACATCAGTTTATGGCTCATGGCTCTAGCATTTACATGTTTACTATTTTTCATAAAAAGATCCAGCTGAGTATATATTCAAAAGAAATGAGATCATTCTATTAAAAATATACCTGAACTCCCATGTTTATTGTAGTGCTCGTCACAATAGCAAGATATAGAATAAACTTAAATGTACATTACCAGATAAGTGGATAAAGAATTATTCTTAAGTGCTGAAACTTAACTGAAAAGTGATTGCTGTTAAATATAAGAGTGGGAATAAGAGAGGGAAGAGATGTGCAATTCAGGACATGCTCAGGCTGACTTACCTCAAACGGTAGAGTTAGAAACATACCAGGGGATTCCAATTCAATCCCATCAAGGTGGCATGTACCAATGCCATCTCACTGTTCCAGGTGATCAGTTTCAGTTCACAATTGATCATAATGATAGGACTAAGAACCAAAGAGATCACATAAACAAGAATAGTGTCTGCAAATACTAGCTGATAGAAAAAAAAGGGAGAGAACAATCCAACATGGGAAGTGAGATACACAGCAGACCCATAGAATGGCAGATGTCCTAAACAGCACTCTGGCCTCAGAATCAGCCCTTAAGTCATGCGGATCTGGCTGAAAAGCCCATGAGACTATTTCAGGCATGGAAAGCCAAGACGCTCTGGCAAAAAAAAAAAAAAAAAAAAAAAAAAAAAAAAAAAAAAAAAAAAAAAAAACAACAACAACAACAAACAAAACACCAAATGAAAGATCTCCGTGAGTGAGATTCCTTGAGTGAGATCCCAGTGGAAAGAATGGGTCATCAAAGAAGGAGGTAACTTTCTCTAAAGGGAGGAGAGAACTTCTACTTTGACCATGGCCTTGTCTAAATATGATCAGAGTCGGTGAACTCAGGGGGCTTCCATAGCCTTGGCAACTCATGACAAGAGCCTAGGGTGATTACTGATGCCATAAACAAGAGTGTCAATCAGTTAAGTCAACAACAGGAGTCACTGTGCACTTACTCCTCATGTAGGATGTTTGTCCTTAGTGTGCTGTACATTGAGATTTAATGCTACAACTAGTACTCAAACAGTATTTTTCACTTTATGTTTCTGTGTGGGAGCAAACTGTTGAAATCTTTACTTAATGTATGCTAAACTGATCTTCTGTATATTAAGAGAATCAAAAATGAATCTTGATGTGAATGGAAGGGGAGAGGGAGTGGGAAAGGGGAGGGTTGCGGGTGGGAGGGACGTTATGGGGGGGAAGCCATTGTCATCCATAAGCTGTACTTTGGAAACTTATATTCATTAAATAAAAGTTAAAAAAAAAAGAAAATGCAGTACATATTCACAATGGAATACTATCAGCCATAAAAAGGATGACATTCTGTAACTTTCAGCAAAATGGATGGATTTGGATTTGATGTCACTTCAAATATGCAAAACAGACAAAGATAAATACTACACTTTATTCTACATGCGTTGAAGCTAAACAAGTCGATCTGAACACAAAATAATGATAATTGTAGGATGGTAAGTGTGTATATTAGATTAAAGGAGGTTGAATAATGGGTACCAAATCAGATTTTGAAGGAATAAGTTCCTAGTATTAAATAACAGAGTGGGATGGCTATAGTTCACAATAACCTATTAGATATTTTTTGAGCAAATAAAAAGAGGGGTTCTTATAGGCCGTAATCATCAACTAACGGCAAAGATGGGAAAATATTAATGACTGATTTTACCAGCTCATGTGATGTACATTTGTTGAAATTTCACATTACACTTCATAATTATGTACAATTATTAGAAAACCATTTAATATTTAAGATGAAAATGCTAACTAACCTGCAGTGTTCCCTTATCCTGTCATGTCCCATAAATATGTACAATTACAATAATTTAAAAAATATTCTAAAATAATTTTTACAGAATTTATTTTAATTATTTGAGATGCAGAGTACAGAAGATGAGGGAAAGATAGCTAGAAAGGTCTTCCATCTGCTGGTTCACTCCCTAAATAGATGCAATGGTCAGAGATGGGCCAATTTAAAACCAGGAACCAGTAGATTCTTTGGGGTCTCCCATGCTGGTGCAGGGTCCAAGCACTCAGATCAACTTCTGTTGCATTCCCAGGCATAGCAGAGAGCTAGATCAGAAGAGGAACAGCCAGGACATGAGCCAGAACACCTATGGGATGCTGTCACTACATGAGGAGGCTAAGCCAACTATACCATAGCATCAGCCCTTCTAAAATCATTTTTAAAAGAACTTTCTATATGAGTAAATAGCCAAAATAAGCTTAAAATTATGGAGTGAGCATTTGTCCTAACAGTTGAGATGCCTGCATTCCATGGTGGAATGCTGAGTTTGCATTCCAACACTAACCCCTCATTTCAGTTTCCTGCTTAGGTGCACTCTAGGAAGCAGCAAGTGATGAAGCAAGTAGGTACCTAGATTGACTTCTCATCTGGTCCCAGCCTCACCTGGGCTATTGTAGGCATTTGAGGAGTGAACATGTGTGTGGGAGATGTCTATCTCTCTTTCTGTTTGTATCTATTGGCTTGTTTCTCACTCTCAGACAAAAAATAATTGAAGAGGTACTTGCAATATTTACTATGATCCCACAATAAACATCTTGTGCTAATATTTTTGGATGCACAGATTTTTTTAAATGAAAATAATTAAAGAAATTACATAGATACTATTTACTTTGTGTGCATAAAATAAAAAGCTATATGATAAAAATCATATATAGTATTTAAAAAGAAATATCAAAGCAGAAATAACCTTTCCGTGTAATAAAGAACAGCAATATTAAACCCATGAGAGTATTCATTGCTTCTACATTTCTATAGGCAAAATGTATGAAAAAGTTACAAATAAAAATACTTTCAGGATAATCATTTGTTCTAGCAAATAACACATAGGTTGGGATGTTTGAATTCCATATCAGAGTTTGTGTTCCATATCCTGGGCTTGAGTCACATTTCCATCCTGAACTGTAGCTTCCTGTTAATGCACCCCTCAGGATGTGGCATGAGATGGCTCAAAAACTGGATTCCCTCCATCAAGTAGGATTCTGGATTGAATTCTAAGATCCCAATTAACCCTGGTCCAGCTCTGGCCATTGTGGGCATTTTATAAGAGAACCAGCAGATGGTGCTATGTATGTTCATATTTCTCTGTCTTAAAATGTAAATTTAAAAATAATATTACTATTGATCTATTAAAATAGGCCTTTATCCTAACAAGGTTATTTGATATAGTATTATATATGTTTAAAATTAAACTGCATGAATGATTATTCTAGAATAGTTATCACATCAAGTATATTTAATTACATTATTGCATCACATTTTAGAAGCAGGGGAAATGTGCAGAGACTAATTCAGTTTTCTACTTTTCAAAAGAAGTCTCTGTAGAGCCGTTTATGCAGGGGCGTTCCCAAGCATCACTGAATCCAGCAGCAATGGAGAAAGGCATGGAGTGCTCCATGGAAGAGAGTCCACCTGAAGTTCAGGAGGCACCACACACTGAGGGGTTGTGACAATCACCTTCCCCACCACCAATAAGGTCTTCTAGCACCTTGTACAGGAATTTCATGGGATCTGAAGTGGGTTGTGATCAACTAGCTTGCTAGCCAGGAAAGGCCCACAGAAGCAGGTTGTGGACTAGTCAGAGTAATCTGAGGAAAGGGCTCAAACAAAAAGAGTGTGGAAACATGGGACTGGAGACCAACCTTCAACAGCTGCTGTGAGGGGAAATCTGTGAGGGATGCCTGAGAGTGCTCCAGGGCCTTGTCACTTCTAGAGGCAATGCATTTGAATCATCTGAGAGGTGCCCAGCTCCAATCTGTGGTTACCAATGATGCCCCTGCATGAGTCTCATATGCTGCCATATGAAGCTCAATGAAATAGTACATCTGATACAGTCCCACCCTGAACACTGTATCACCAGCTCCAGGGGGTAGTGAACAGAGCTGCATGATGTCATCCACTTGGATCCCTAGGCAGCTCTGCCCCCTTCCTGGATGTAGCCTTGCAGGCTGAAAGCAAAGGAGGGATACTGTGCCTGACCTGAATAAACATGGTGGTGCTTGCAGGGAGCAGCTGAGAGACCTGCTGTAGCAAGTGCAGTGCCATAGCCTTCAAGTGCTGGGTCTGCCACAAAATGGCCCTGAAGCTCATCTTGCAGTTTGAACCTCCAGACCAGCTGCTGCCAGTGCTCTGTGGTGCCACTGCTCATGTAAGGGACAAGTTCTATGAATGAGTGTTTGTTGGAGTCTTTATCAGCAAGACCAAGCTCAAGGCCTCAGCCAGAAAGCAGGCACTTGTGTTCCAGTGCATCAGTCATGGTGCTTTCAAACTTCAGTGCTTCAGAAAGCTAACAGGTGCCCCTGATACTTGAACCATGTTCTCTGAAGCCCATGGTCCCCCTAATACCTCTGAATTGAGTGCAAACACTGTGCACAGTAATACCAACTTGGAGGATCCCTGTTGCAGAGTCCACCTATGACCTGGATTGTATGAATTGTGTCCTCACTGGGGAGCTCCCAGATGATCCTCTCCACTACACATTGCATGGACTAAGCAGCACCATCTGTGGCAGCACACCCAGCCTCCAGCAGCTGTGCTTTGCTTTCCTCCATGTGGGCTTCTGGTCTTGCTCTCACACACTTTAAGAATCCAGTCATGATGGACTCCCCTGTTTCGACTCTCTGAAACATTCTGGGAAGAGAGTTAAAGAAAATGGGTGTGGGCCGGCGCCGTGGCTCACTAGGCTAATCCTCCACCTAGCGGCGCTGGCACACCGGGATCTAGTCCCGGTTGGGGCGCCAGATTCTGTCCCGGTTGCTCCTCTTCCAGGCCAGCTCTATGCTGTGGCCAGGGAGTGCAGTGGAGGATGGCCCAAGTTCTTGGGCCCTGCACCCCATGGGAGACCAGGAAAAGCACCTGGCTCCTGGCTCCTGCCATCGGATCAGCGCGGTGCACCGGCCGCAGCGCACCGGCCGCGGCGGCCATTGGAGGGTGAACCAATGGCAAAGGAAGACCTTTCTCTCTGTCTCTCTCTCTCACTGTCCACTCTGCCTGTCAAAAAATAAAAATAAAAAATAAAAAAAAATAAAGAAAATGGGTGTGGCTGTTGGAGACCAGCCCCGTGTAGTGCATTTGCATACTGGAGGCTAAGCTGAGACCAACTTCACAATCTCAACCTGGCTCCCAGCAACAAGAACTATAGGCCAACCCAGAGACCAACTGTGGCCTGCAGCCATCAGCCTGTTCAGAGGCAAGACAGCAGGAGAAGCTATGAGGAGAGATGCAGGTCACAACAAAATAGCAGAAGGAGCTGGCCAAGGACCCAGTCAAGTGGGCAGCCTGGCTCAAGATGTTTCCTCCATAAGAGTGTTAAGCAGAACACTGTCCATGAGGGATGAACACTGCTGTTCCTACAGCCCCTGTAGTCTGCAGCTTCTGCTGATGTTACTGCCACTGACTTTCTAGAGACCCCATACCAATAATTCCCTGGGCCTGGGTCTGAGAGAATGTCAGGCGTAGACTGTGGTAATAGAGATGAGGCCTTAAAAAGTTAGAACAGGTAGAATGTTGAAGATTATTTAAATAATAGTATTACCAATTCAATTAAAGCCAGGAGCCAGGGGTGTCTTCCAGGTCTCCCATGTGAGTGCAGGGACTAAAGAACTTGGGCCATCTTCTACTGCTTTCTGAGGCCACAGTAGAGAGCTGGATCAGAAGTAGAGCCACTGGGACTTGAACTGGTGCCCATATGAGATGCAGGCACTGCAGGCTGTGACTTTATCTGCTACACCACAACACTGGTCCCTTGAATGCCATCTTTTAATGTAATATTGTCTGCAAGAATGGTGTGGCTTTGTCTTCAAAGCTGCCATTTTAGGAAATCACAAGTTATTTCATTAGGTTTATTGCATTTCATATATACTTTATCCAAGAGCACACACAGAGATTTCCTACTTTTACTAAAATAATTTATCACTTATGGACAGAAAGGTAGCCCAGCACTGGAGGCCAAGATGGAAAAGATGTCCAGAGTCACCCTTACCTTCCCTTTGGTCCTGTGGTACACAGCAGTATCACCCCCATGTCAGCCTAATGACAAAACAGACACTTTACACACTAATCCACACTTGGTGAGAATGTCATAAGCCCAGATTCAGTATTTCTCTCTTATTCATAGCCTCCACTTCAAGGACCACATTGCTAGTTAACACAAACTGCCATTCTCTGTTTCTTTGGACACCAAGTAAAAAATTTTTTTTCAGGAAATCTTTCCAAATTCATACCAGCATCTTTCTTTTCTTTTCTTTTTTTTTTTAACAGGCAGAGTGGACAGTGAGAGAGAGAGACAGAGAGAAAGGTCTTCCTTTTGCTGTTGGTTCACCCTCCAATGGCTGCCACATCTGGTGCGCTGCAGCCTGCCCACCACGCTGATCTGAAGGCAGGAGCCAGGTGCTTCTCCTGGTCTCCCATGCGGGTGCAGGGCCAAAGCACTTGGGCCATCCTCCACTGCACTCCCGGGCCATTGAAGAGAGCTGGCCTGGAAGGGGGACAACCGGGACAGAATCTGGCACCCTGACCGGGACTAGAACCCGGTGTGCCAGCGCTGCTAGGTGGAGGATTAACCTATTGAGCCACGGCGCTGGCCAATACCAGCATCTTTTCTTATAATACAGTAAACAATGCTATTGTTTCTTATATTCCCCTATGTAGCATATTCATGAAAACATAATTTTATTCTCAAAAAGTACTTATAAATGTGTACTATTAAACTAAAATTTTCTATGCTATGATTTGAGTTTATATATTCAGTGAACAAACAGCTAACCGAGCACCAAAGGGGAAACTTGTTGAAGTAAAATGGACACTATGAGAAACAGTGACTTGATCAGCTCTTGTCCTGACGGTTGATGTACAATGTAATACTTTATCCATTTTAGTATTTTTTTTGTTCTAGTACCATTGGTTGAACTCTGTAATTATCACACATTTATTCTTAGGTGTTTAAGTTCTAACTGAAAAGTGATCCCTGTTAGGGATTTGGAAAACATTATGCTGAGTGAAATAAGCCAATCCCAAAGGGACAAATACCACTTGTTCTCCCTGATAGGTGACAACTAACTGAGCACCAAAAAGGAAACCTGTTAAAGTGAAATGAACACTATGAGAAATGGTGACTTGATCAGCCCTCGCCCTGACTGTTGATGAACAACTTAATATGTTATCCCTCTTAGTATTTTTTTTGTTTGTTCTACTTAATACTTTTGGTTGAATACTGTAATCAATACACAATTCTTCTTAAGTGCTGAAACTTAACTGAAAAGTGATTGCTGTTAAATGTAAGAGTGGGAATAACAGAGGGAAGAGATGTGCAATTTGGGACATGCGCAAGATGACTTACCTCAAACGGTAGAGTTAGAAACATACCGGGGGATTCCAATTCAATCCCATCAAGGTGGCATGTAGCAATGCCATCTCACTAGTCCCAGTGATCAATTTCTGTTCACAATTGATCATAATGATAGGACTAAGAACCAAAGAGATCACATAAACAAGAATAGTGTCTGCAAATACTAGCTGATAGAAAAAAAAAGGGAGAGAACAATCCAACATGGGAAGTGAGATACACAGCAGACCCATAGAATGCAGATGTCCTAAACAGCACTCTGGCCTCAGAATCAGCCCTTAAGGCATGCAGATCTGGCTGAAATGCCCATGAGAGTATTTCAGGCATGGAAAGCCAAGACACTCTGGCAAAAAACAACAACAACAACAACAAAACCTAAATGAAAGATCTCCGCAAGTGAGATCCCAGTGGAAAGAACGGGTCATCAAAGAAGGAGGTACCTTTCTCTGAAGGGAGGAGAGAACTTCCACTTTGACCATGACCTTGTCTAAATATGATCAGAGTCGGTGAACTCAGGGGGCTTCCATAGCCTTGGCAGCTCATGACAAGAGCCTAGGTTGATTACTGATGCCATAAACAAGAGTGTCAATTTGTTAAGTCAACAACAGGAGGCACTGTGCACTTACTCCTCATGTAGGATCTTTGTCCTTAGTGTGCTGTACATTGAGATTTAATGCTATAACTAGTACTCAAACAGTATTTTTCACTTTATGTTTCTGTGTGGGAGCAAACTGTTGAAATCTTTACTTAATGTATGCTAAACTGATCTGTATATTAAGAGAATCAAAAATGAATCTTGATGTGAATGGAAGGGGAGAGGGAGTGGGAAAGGGGAGGGTTGCGGGTGGGAGGGAAGTTATGGGGGGGGAAGCCATTGTCATCCATAAGCTGTACTTTGGAAACTTATATTCATTAAATGAAAGTTAAAAAAAAAAACTATTATGAGACACGTTATTCTCTGTTTCAGGCAAATAGGTATGGCCAATAATATTTTATATTAGCCAGAATAAGTCCTACTCTAAAACAAATTATACATTCCTTCACATAACATGTTGGAAGTTTTACTGTGGTTGTATCAATTACTACATCATACTGGAGAGTAAAGACACCTTCCCAAAACTGAGTCTTTGTAGTTAGGAACATGCTATGTCCCTCTACTTACATCTGTCTTCTAAAATGTTTTGTCATTATTTATTTTTAGGTCCTCTTATTTTATACACACACACACACACACACACACACAGAGATCTTAGATTTAGTGGTTCTCTCTCCAAGTCCCAAGAACAGTTGGGCCTGGATCAGACCAAAGCCAGAGCCCAGAACTTCATTCAGGTCTCCCAAGTGGGTGACAGGGACTCAAATACTTCTACCATAATGCACTGCCTCAAAGAGCATAGCACCAGGAAGCTGGATCAAAAGTAGAAGTGGGCTCAGTTCTGAAGCACTGCAGTATCAGATGCAGGTATCACAAGCAGCACCATAATTTACTGCAACACATGGTTCACCTTGAAGTGTCATTTTAAGCCACAATGCCAACACAGACACCATCAGAATTCAAATATAGAGCAGTTCTGTGTGAATTTATATAATAAAAATCTGGGTCATCTAGGTGACTGCCTTTTAACTAAAATCATAGAATTTATAGAAAACTTGAAATATTTCTGAATATATATATATATATATATGAAAATATACTGGTATTTTAAATTGTGATTCATTTGGTATGCAAGTGAAAATGGTAGAAGAAAATATGTAGCCAGTATGCCTCTTACAGGCAACGTCTTGATATTTAAATAATCATCTATATGAACTTCCAAAAGCCATGATTTCAGAAATCAATCAAATGTTGTTTTGCACATTATTTAACATCTAGGGAGGTTTTTCCAAATTGGGAAAATAGTTTATCAATATAAAACATGGTTTCAACTCTTCAGATAAACAAGATCATAAAAAAAAAAAAACCTGGAGTCAGGAAGGCTACTTGAATCTTATATTTTCAGATTGTTAACTTCTAGGGATAATAAAAAATAGTGTAAAGAGTGAGGGCTACTGAAGGAAAGCAGAGCTGGTGATTTGAATCATTTGATTCAGTGGGGAAGGCAGATAAGAGGACTCAAGGAATCAATATTTGGCAGGTCTGCCTGTAACAACTCATAGCTTGAAAAGGCATGGGAGGGGCCGGCGCCAAGGCTCACTTGGTTAATCTTCTGCATGCTGTGCCGGCATCCCATATGGGCACTGAGTTCTAGTCCCAGTTGCTCCTCTTCCACTCAGCTCTCTCCTGTGGCCCAGGAGGGCAGTGGAGGATGGCCCAAGTGCTTGGGCCCCTGCACCCACATAGGAGACCAGGAGGAAGCACCTGGCTCCTGGCTTCAGATCGGTGCAACACAGGCTGTAGCGGCCATTTGGGGAGTGAACCAAAGAAAGGAAGACTTTTCTCTCTGTCTGTCTCTCTCTGTCTATAACCTGTCAAATAAAAAAAATTTTTTAATTTTTTTTTAAAAAAGAAAAGGTGGGGCTAGTACTGTGGCTCAGTGGGTTAATGCCCTGGCCTGAAGCACTGGCATCCCATATGTGTGCCGGTTCAAGTCCCAGCTGCTCCTCTTCCGATCCAGCTCTCTGCTATGGCCTGGGAAAGTAGTAGAAGATGTCCCAAGTCCTTGGGTCCCTGCACCCCCGTGGGAGACCCAGAAGCTCCTGGCTCCTGGCTTCAGATTGGCACGGTCTGGCCATTGTGGCCAACTGGGGAGTGAACCAGTGGATGGAAGACTTCTCTCTGCCTCTCCTTTCTCTGTGTTAACTGACTTTCAAATAAATAAATAAATATTTTAAAAAAATAAAAAATAAATAAAAAAGAAAAGGTATGAGGGAGGGGGAGAAGCTGTAATAAAACTATGGTATAGAAATGTGATAATATCTCATTATAGGATTTCCAGAAAAGGATATAGTCAATTAATTATAATTTTTAGAGAAACTCTTCAGGAATAAATCAATCATTAAAATTGCCAGTTTATCAATTATCAGATGATGAAGCAGCTTCATAAGTTTCACAGAAATATCAGGAGGTTGAAGCAAAAGTAGCATGATTATTAAAATTTTTGCATAGGTGCCACAGAACTTATATTTTTATCACTAATTTCTGCTCATTCTTTACTTAGTTCCAGTAGCAGTTATATTTCTGTAATCTCAAAAATGTGATATGAATTCATCCTTAAATTTATAGTTTGTGGAATGAACCAGTTGATTCTGTCATTCTGGCTTTTAAATAAACAAGTGTCCTGAACTGACAAAGAAGAGACAGGACATGGGAGCCTCCATGAGCAGATGGTGCAGCTGGATAGCTCTCAGCCAGCATTTTTTATTAGAACATACAAGAATTTTTCTAGCTAGCAAGCATGTAGGCAAGGTTGTACATCAACTTTATGGTGAGAAAAGTATCCAGTATGGTGATCCATGACAGAGAAGAAAATGGTGATGTATGTCATCACAGACAGGTCTATTCAGATGTTATAACAAGTTCCTGAAAAAACTAGGTATCAATTAAAGCCCATAATCCCCCTGCTGCTTCTACCACTGCATTTCATTGGGAGGATGTGCCCTCATCCTTCCTGCATAGGCAGAGACAGAACTGCAGCCATGTCCTTTTCCAGAGTAGTGTGTTCTCCTAAGAACATTAAGGCAGTATCCTCTACAAACAAGTTAATATATCTTTCTAAAAGTTGAATGGAAGAGGTAGGGGCCAGCATTGCACCAGGTAAAGGTGCCATCTGCAATGTTGGCATTATTTATAGTGTCAACTTATGTCCCATCTGCTCCACTTCCAATCCAGCACCCTGATGATGGCAGGGAAAATCAGGTGATGATCAAATTGTTTGGGTGCCCTGAATCCCATCTGAGAGAGTCCCAGAAGAATCTTCAGTCTCCAAACTTTGGACTAGCCCAGCCCCGCTCATTTCAGCCTTCTTGGATGAAAAATATGTCTCAGTCTCTCTTTTCTGCTCTCTTCCTGTGGCTCCTATCCCCACTTCCTCTGCTATTGTAAATATTCCAAATAAACAAATCATTTAAAAAGGTGTGTTAACAGTTAATAGAAATGAATTCCGTAGATGTTTAATATTTAAATGTGAAGTAATCTGACAACTATGCAGGAAACCAGAATGCAGATTATCTATTTTTTCCAACATGAGTTGATGTCACAGCAAATAAGTTTCTATTGAAATGAGTCATTTTTTCATTAACTTCAGCATCTATGTTAGCCTTTTTCCATCACAATGTGGCATAAAGAGGTATTTTTTTAATTCTGTGATTTTTGTTATTAAATATTTGAGCACTAGATGCTACTGAGATGAGAGCTGTAGCATTTACAATTAAGAGTAAAAGGATTTGCAAAGGGTAACTGCCTATCTAGCATAACATCTTTTTTAAAAAAAGATTTATATTTATTTATTTGAGAGGTAGTTTGAGAGAGAGGCAGAGACAGAGAGAAAGGTCTCCCATCCAATGGCTTATTTCTTATATGGCTGCAGCAGCTGGCACTGAACTGAGCCAAGAGCCAGGAGTTTCTTCAAGTCTCACATATGGATGCAGCAGCCCAAGCACTTGGAACATCTTCCACTGCTTTCCCAGGCCATAGCAGAGAGCTGGATTGCAAGAGGAGCAGCCAGGACTTGAACCAGTGCCCATATGGGATTCTGATGCCACAGGTGGAGGCTTATATGCTACAGAGCTGGATCCTAACATAACTTTTTAAAGTAGCATCTATAATACACAGTAATTTCATCTAGTTATAACTAATTATAGGAGAATATAGTATTTAAAAAGATGCTAAATACCCCAAATGGGAAAACTCTGGAAAGAGTTTTATTCAGTAACAAAATTGCTATTAGTTTAATGTGTTTTTACTCAAAATCCTACTGAACGGGTATTTTTATTTGTGCTTGGTTTGTCAAAAGTAGATGGCTAACACTTTAAGACTGAATTATAGCCACAAATTTAAGAACTCCTTTTGGTTTTTAGGGAAACTATTTCATAGACATGGACATAAATAAACTATAAAGAGTGGGAAGAAGCATCTTAAGTATAGGAACATTTTCACTTGATTTTTTTTTAATTGCTGTGAGAAATACAACCCTATGGCCATACACATGTAAGAAAGATATAGGAACATAATGACAATATCCTGTACATTTCTGATGTAAATTAAGTCATCACTGATTTTACTCAGAATGTGAGAGTTAATAGTTAGAAGGACACTAACATTGCCAAATTTTCTAAAGTTTTGGATGTGATTACCTGGAAGGTTTGTTTTCATTTGGATTTCAATGGGACAATACCCTGCATAATGACAATAACCTAGTAGTTATATTTTATTTCTCTTATATACCTACCTCTTAGGAAAAACAAGTAGAGATTACTTTTACCTTGGAAAAGTTTGAAGTATAAGGCTAATAATAGCACAGAAATACCATCACATTGTATTTTCCAGTGATTTATCACAGCTATAAAATTGATTTCAGGCTTTGATTATATGCACAATGCTTGTGATTGATTTCTGAAAAGCATCAAACATCTAAATATACAACAAATCAAAAAGCTAAACCTATTTTTAGGAGATGTAATATCAATCATGCAACTTCTTGTTTTATCCTTACTCCTCTTCTTAGTGACACCTTGGAATTACATATCTATCCTAATCTTTTACTTTTAATCAAGAGAGTGGAGTTTGTTTTTTCTTTTTCTGCATTTTTCATTTTCTTTGTTAATGTGGAGCTCTGTTTTCTCTTGCATCATTATCTGCTTCCCTATCTCAGGGCCTGTGGCAGGGTTGATTAAGAATTCTCTGCGTAGAGATGGGCTGTGATCCAGTCTCTTTATCTTTGACACTACCATGAATGTAAATTGTTTGGGTCCCAGTTCCTGCTGTTAAAATCCTTTCTTACACTTTAATGTGTGCGGGGGGATTTTTGTTTTTGTTTTTGTTTTTTTAAAGATTTATTTTATTTATTTGAAAGTCAGAGTTAACACAGAGAGAGGAGAGGCAGAGAGAGAGAGAGAGAGAGAGAGAGAGAGAGAGAGAGGTCTTCCATCCACTGGTTCACTCCCCAGATGGCCGCAATGGCCAGAGCTGCACTGATCTGAAACCAGGAGCCAGGAGCTTCCCCCAGGTCTCCCACATGGGTATAGGGGCCCAAGGACTTGAGCCAACTTCTACTGCTTTCCCAAGCCATAGAAGAGAGCTGGATCAGAAGAGGAGCAGTTGGGACTAGAACTGGTGCCCATATGGGATGTCAGTGCTTTAGGCCATGGCTTTAACCCACTGCACCACAGCACTGGCCCCCAATATGTGCAGATTTCAAGGTTTGGCTTTTAGAGTCTCTCTTAATTCTATCTGTTCCTTACTACTCTACCCATGTAGTAATCATTTACTGAAATGTATTGGGTTTCATTTAAGTTGAGTCAGCAATCTCCAAAGAATAATCCAGTAACTATCTGATAGTTCCAGAAAAAAAATCTCATTGCAATAACAGATATCCTGCATTTTTTATAATAATTAACATGGAGAATATCATATATATGCAAAATTGTCAGAATTTTTTCTAATTCATTGTATTATGACATTATTTATAATGACTATTATATGGAGAACTAAATAGAATACTCTATTTGCATTTGAAGGAATTTAACCTAGTTCTAGTACTTTAGTTTTGGGTACATTCAATCTCTAATTTGAAAAAAATAAAGAGCATGGATACTTGTTGGCATTCATATTCCCAGCTTCTCTCAGTAACTAAGGACATAGCTAATAATAGGCAACAGGAAAAACTCTTCACCCAATACATCAGGGGTTGTGAACTTCATTCAGAGAATCCAGGATTCATTCTCTGTTCTTAACTCTGAAAATGTTTGTCATTCAAATAGAGCACAATGAGAACTAAATAGAGATTCATCTCATCCATCATGGCATCACATAGTTGTAAATTGTACAATTTTAAAATATCTAAAATATATACCGTCTAGCAACACTTAAAGCATTTTTCAGTACCTAGTTATATTTAAAGCAGCTCCTTTTAAAATGTATTATTCCTTTTTTATATTTAAATATTTGAAAGTGAACAAATTTTATGTATTTCATACATACAGATTTAGGAGCATAGTTATATTTCCCATGCTAATCTCCCTCCTGTTCATGCATCTACCTACCTTCCCCCTCCATTTCTTATTCTTTCTTTTAATTATTATGATGACCTACTTTCCATTTATTTTATGCTTGTAAGATTAATCTAACATTAAATAAATAAGTTAACAAATAGCTACAAGAAAAAAATGTGTTCTTCCGATATTTCTGCCATATTATTTTGTATATATACACCACAATATTATTTTTCTTTATTTTCACTTTTCATAATATATATGGAAAAACCTTTCTATGAATTACTCACATTTTATCTCATTCAAAAATTTTCAGGGATTCTGTGCTAAACTCACTACATTTTAACTCTGATACAGCTCCCTGCTATGTCCTGGGAAAGCAGTAGAATTCAAAGACCTTGGGCCCCTGCACCCATATGAGAGACCTGGAAGACAACTCCTGACTCCTGGCAATGGATTGGCCCAACTCCAGCCTTTGTGACCATTTAGGGAGTGAACCAATGAATGGAAGACCTCTCTCTCTCCCTCTGCTTCTCTGTAACTCTGCCTTTCAAACAAACAAACAAACAGTTAAAAAACATTCATATAACAATCAAGATAAGGAAATGAACACATAATTTTTGGCTTAACATATTCTTAAATAAAGCTTTATTTCTTCCCTCTCTTTTATATGTTCTGTTTATCATGTGAAATAATTATTATAATCACTATTGAACACATGGAATGCAGTGGACATTTCTTACCCTCATCTTACTTGAATTCTCAATATTATAAGATACTCTCTTAAACACTTGATTCTTCATGAAGCTGTTTTCTGTTTAACTTCTTAAATCCATCATTTATCTTTGGTTGTTCCCTCTGGGTCTCTTTCTCAAGGCAACATTTTCCTCCAAAATATTAACTGCAGGATATTCTCAATGCTGGAATGAAGATCTGATTCAATTCTCAGCCATTTTGTTCTATGCTTCCAACTCTCTACACTAAAAATTTCCCAACGTGTATATACAATCCAGCCTTCTATTCAGATGCTTCTTTTTATTTTGATGCATAAGGGCTCTTCGGCCAGCAGGAATTTCAAAGTGCATATTTGAAGAAGCAAGCAGGAATTTCAAATGTAGTGCACAAAAATAATTTTGAATTTCATTTTTTCTCATTAAAAATTTGAGGTTTTCTTGTATTTAAGGTTTAGAAAACTTAAAGTGTTTAAACTGAAATCAAGTTCTTTTATCTTTTTTTTTCTTTTTTTGACAGGCACAGTGGACAGCAAGAGCAAGACAGAGAGAAAGGTCTTCCTTTTCCATTGGTTCACCTCCCAATGGCTGCTGCAGCCAACATGCTGTGGCCTGCACACCACACTGATCTGAAGCCAGGAGTCAGGTGCCTCTCCTGGTCTCCCATGTGGGTACAGGGCCCAAGGGCTTGGGCTATCCTCCACTGCCCTCCCAGGCCAGAGCAGAGAGCTGGACTGGAAGAGGAGCAATGGGGACAGAATCCGGGCTCTGACCAAGACTAGAACTTGGGGTGCCAGCACTGCAGGTGGAGGATTAGCCTATTGAACCACAGCACCAGCCTAAGTTCTTTTATCTTTAATCATTAATTATTTTCCATTGAGCTGGCTGCACAAGTTAGAATTCATGTACTTACAGTTGGGACTTATCTTAGGACTTATCTCTCCCTCAAAATTCCATACCTAATGCAACAATATTCCTTTTGTTTTACTTGTTAAATATCTTGAAGTTTGACCTACTCTCATAACTTTTGAACTTGAATTGTATCAAGATGCTTCCTACTCATATCCAGTATTTTTTATCTTCAAATAAACCACCCAGTAGTGTATATTTTGTAGATGTGATTAACCTCTACCATCAACTAAGTAAGGGAGGTAATACTTGTTAATGCAAATTCCTCTATTAAGAACCCAGGTTAAAATAATAAAAAAAGCAGAAAAAATTATGAAATTAAATTAGTAATATTAATATCTACATGCTTTCTAAGAAAAGGAATGTAGTTATGATTAGAATATTTATGGGCTCTATTCTTTAAGAATGAGTTTATGGGGCTGGCACTGGTTTTTGACTTTCTATCTACCACCTACATATATCTTTTATATCTTAGTTTAAGTCAGAATTTGCTAAGTGAAATGGAAGCCATCTTGCTTGTATTTTACATTGTGAGGTCATCAGATTCCTTAAAGTTCTATAAGTTGTCATGGGAACTTTAAAGTACACAGTTTCTCAGAGAGACCTTAGGGTGGGGTAATCATTCACCAGGTAATATATTTTGTACATTTTATGGAAGTTTATGGGACTGTAAATTTCCCTTTAATTGTGAAAGCTAAAGAAGTTCAAGATTATTCTGGTAACTGTTATTGTCTTTGATATTCTTTTTCCTGAGTCTTTATTTTATTTTTAATGCATTATAATAATTTGTTTATCACCAATTTTTCATGTCTTTTGTCAATCTATTATTTCTCCCTCTTAATCATAATATATTTTATTTCATGAAACAGCCAATAATTTTATGTTTCATCTTTCATATTACCATTACCTGTGAATGTTTTTAATATCCTAGTCTAAATCTATCCTTCCATCGTGAACTTATAAACAAATTGAATTTTAAGTATTTTATCATGAACTCAAACAAAATTATTTAAGTTGTACAGACTACAATCATATATATCTATTTTGAGAAATCTTGGAACCCTGAATAGTTCACACTATCCAGGTAATGCATTTTTAAAGCCACAGTTTCTTATTTTCTTTTTAAAAGTTTTGTACACTTATTTGAGAAAACTTTTCAATTAGCAAGAAACTTCGTTTGCTATGATTACTGCCCAATCAGCTTTTCCATCACTGAGTATTAAAAAAAGAAGTTTTATAAGACACCATCCAAACTAGAAGGAGCACTAGAGGCTGAAGTCGGGCACCTTTTCCTCTGGACTGCTCTTAGTGATTGGTGCTGAAGATGAAGAATTCCTTAAAGAGCAACCCCAAAGGAAGGCTTTGGATATCTTGAGGGAAAGCTGGAGCAAGAGCTGAGAAAAATGCAATTTCCTTACCAGACACTTGGGGTCTTGTGTATTGTTGACTTCTACCACCCACGCACCCAGAACTCTTACCAAAGTTTGGTTGAAGGGTCTCAAAGTTACAGGTTTACTGGAAAAGATAATAAATCAAGGACTGTTGAGAACTGCTCTCAAGCAGTCCTATCCTATTTTTAGCTGGACAGAGGCAAGGATCACCACTGACTGGCACAAAGGAAGTTGGAACTCAAAATCGCACCATTCTGCTCACCTTAATCTCATCTAGAAGAACTATCTCTGTAGACTCCTGCATTGTTTTTTCTCTGGGAAAGTGTTGATGGTTATTTCTCTATTCAACTGTGTAATTCTAAAAAAAATCAAGTATTTATACCAAACAATCCAGCAAATTAGCCCCTAAGTAACTACCCATAACTACACTAATAAATTATAGATTTGCATATAAATTTCATAGCAATATTATACTGTGTAGCCCAAAATTGGAAACAACTTAAATGTCCTTTAACTGGAGAATTGACATATAAAATGTAGTATGTTCCTAGTATGGAGTAACACTCAGCAAAAAAAGAATAAAATAACACAATCATTATGCATCTCAAAAACATTGTGATAAGTGAAAGAAATCAAATGCAAAGAATTACATATTGTATAATGAAATATATGATATTTCTAAAATGGCAAAACTATAATGCACAAGAGTTGTTGCCTGGTGCTTTGAAATGGAGTAGGGATTAACTTAAAAGGGCAAGGGAGGAGGTCTTTTCAGGAGAATGGGAGTGTTCCAAAATTGGATGTGGTACTGGTTATATAAGATAAATTTAAGAAAAATGTATTAAAAGTCATAAAACTGCATACATGAGGTAGGTGACCATATGGTATGTAAATTATACAACAAAGCTGACAAAATAATTCAAAGTCCCCAAAAGCATTGGCTAAATGAGTTTCTTAATGATATGTTCTAAAATAAAACTAGAAAAGAATTAAATATGCATTTACTGATCATTTGAAATAAGTTGTAACACAACCTTAACCATTGGTACATTTTAAAAATTATCTCCTTCTTGCTATTGATATATTTTCTTACATAATTTGATTTATTACCTTAATATTTTGCTTAGGATACCTATAGCTTAGCTTATGAAATGGATGTATTTAAATGACTTGATTTTTATTTCATGTCCTGGTACCCTTACATCAACATCAATATAATATCAGTTTCCCAAAGGAAATTTTAAAATATTCTTTGTGTTTTCTACTCTGTGTAGGTATGGGAAATGTAAATTTATTTTTCTTCCTTAAAAGTGTGGAGTATTCTGTAAGTCTGGACATGAAATTTTGATTCTGTGGTTTCGTTTCTTGCTTGGTTCTTTGGAATTTTCAAAATGTGATTCAACTTTCTGGGTTTATATAGGGTTTTCCTGTTTTATGTTGTGCTTGTGTTTTATAAATTTGATTTTCAAAATATGGTGGATTTTGATCTTTGCAGTCAAATTTTTACTTTTAAGAATTTCAAACTTTTCTCCTAGTATCTCTATAAAACAATGATTCTGTTTAAAAAAAAAAGAAATAAGTTGTAATACTATAAATGTGGGGAAATTAGTTACACGAGGCAATTCAAAGATGGCACCCAAAGGAAGTAAGGTGGGTGGAATCCAAAGTTGTTTACCACTAAAACTAATTGGCGGCCGGTGCCTCGGCTCAATAGGCTTATCCTCCGCCTTGTGGCACTGGCACACTGGGTTCTAGTCCTGGTCGGGGAGCCAGATTCTGTCCCGGTTGCCCCCCTTCCAGGCCAGCTCTCTGCTGTGGCCAGGGAGTGCAGTGGAGGATGGCCCAAGTGCTTGGGCCCTGCACCCCATGGGAGACCAGGAGAAGCACCTGGCTCCTGCCATCAGATCAGTGTGGTGCGCCGGCTGCAGTGCGCCGGCCGTGGCAGGCCATTGGAGGGTGAACCAATGGCAAAGGAAGACCTTTCTCTCTGTCTCTCTCTCTCACTGTCCACTCTGCCTGTCAAAAAAAAAAAAAAAAACTAATTGGCTACGCAACATCAGGAGAAGTGGCAACAACTGATAACGAGGGTATACATTGGCTAGTCCTTTAGAAATTGACCCATAAAGTGATCTTTTAAGTGATTGGTTGGTCCTTATGCCCTGCCCCAATGACTGCAGTTTTGTGCTTTAAAAGGCTTTGTTACACGTGAAATAAATGAGTTCTTGCTACACTTGGCTCCCTGCTGTGTCTGATTGTCTCCAGGATCTGGAGGCTGGGGAACAGGTGAGCAGAGCACTTACCTTTCCTCAGGCTCAGTCTATCCTGTATGGGTGGAATAAGACCCTGCAATAATCTATAGCAAAATTTTTTTTTGACAGGCATAGTGAACAGTGAGAGAGAGAGACAGAGAGAAAGGTCTTCCTTTGCTGTTGGTTCACCCTCCAATGGCCTCCACGGCTGGTGCACTGTGGCTGGCACACTGTGCTGATCCTATGGCAGGAGCCAGGTGCTTCTCCTGGTCTCCCATGGGGTGCAGGGCCCAAGCACTTGGGCCATCCTCCACTGCACTCCCTGGCCACAGCAGAGAGCTGGCCTGGAAGAGGGGCAACCAGGACAGAATCTGGTGCCCCAACCGGGACTAGAACCTTGTGTGCCGGCGCCACAAGGTGGAGGATTAGCCTAGTGAGCCATGGCGCCAGCTCAGCAAAATATTTTTGTAAGTAACTACATTTTCTAAAACCACAAATATAAAAAATTAGGACAGTGGCATTGTTTTCTATTTTTGAAAATCTCTTTAATGTCTTGCTTAATAAAAAAAAAATTATCTGGACTCTCATAGCTGCTTGTCCTTCAATCTTGGGTAACACTGCAAGTCACACTACCCCCTGGAAAAATATCCTGTAAACTCATAGAAGGACAAGAGGGCAGGGAGCAATTAATGACAAGGTTGACAGAACTATACTTTGAGAATCCTTATAGTGAGGGACTGTTTCCCTGCTCATTTGTTGGTTGAAGGTTTAGGTGGGGAAATGGATGTTTTAAAGGGGCAGACTTTCTGGGCTCCTGAACAACAGAGCTGCATCTTGTGTCTTGTTTGAGGGGCAGAGCTGATTCAGCCCTGGACCACACAAAAGACCCATGAAATCATTTGGCCTGGCCTTAAGGCAGCCACAGGCAGGGCTGGAAATTCAACAGACTAATTTTTAAGCTGATAATTTTCTATGGCCTGTGAATGATGTTTTAAATATCCAAATGGCCCCAGGCAGAAACAATTTCCCCACCCCTGTTAGACCCTGGAAACCAAGTGTGCTGCACACTAGGCATCTCATTGCCCTCCACAGGTGCTGTAGCTGTAGGACCTTAAGGGACTGCATGTCCCACCATTCCCTTCTCCTCACCACAACCACAAGCTACAGTGTAAAATTCTCATCCTGGAATTATGTTGTGTTATCCAGGAAGATTCGATTGTAATTGCTTATCTTTGTGCAACCTAGAAGTATCATCTTTAATGAACATTAAGCTAAGTCAGAGGTTCTCAAAATACAGTCCAGGGACCAGCACCAGAAGCAGCATCTTATAACTGATTTGAAATTCAAGCTCTCTGGCCCCACCCTCCTGAACAAAGCCTCTGCAGTTGAGGCTCAGCAATCTGTAGTCTAACAAGCCTTTCAGGCGATTCCAATGCACCAAATAGTTTAAGGCATTAGCCTTGAAGTTAAACTGAGCTGGATCTTTCCTTGGAAAGGAAACCCAGCACAGGTGATAAGGAAAGCACTTTCAGTCCCTTCCTATCTCCTCCCCTTCCTGTGTGAGTGGTTCTGGAGAGACAGTGGCAGTACAAGCTTTGAATCAGAAACACAAGTTTTTGTTATTCTGTTTCTCTGGAGATTCCTGGTTAATCCATGGTGAATAAATTGCACTGATATATAAGAAAAGATATTTGATAAAATTCCTAAATATTATGGATTAAAACCAATTAATACTGGGACCAACGTTGCAGTACAGCTGGTTGAGGTACTACTTGTGACACTGGCAACCTAAATCAACTGTGGTTGAGTCCAAACTGCTCTATGTCTGATCCAATTCACTGCTAATACGCCTGGGAAGGAAACAGAAGGTGGCTCAAGTACTTGGACACCCCCCAACCCAGGTGGGAGACCAGGTTAGAGTTCCAAGCTCCTGGCTGTGGCCAGGAACAGTGTCAGCCATTATAGCCATTTAGATACTGAACCAGTGGATGGAGGATCTACCTTCCTCTGTCATTTTGCCTGTAAAATGAATACTTTAAAAAGATAAAATTAATACATATAAACCCAACATTTACTTAATATTTAATTTATTTCAAATAATTTGCTAAAATAATGTTTATGGTTGCAGCCATTAGCTTCGAAGTCAGAAGATGAGATCAAATCATTACTATTATTTACCATTGTTTCTGAACACATTTAGAAAAGGAAGCTTGTGGTATAAAAATTGTAAATGTTTCAAAACTGATTTTTGATCTAGAAAAACACTTTAAATCATACTTTGTTAAGATTTCTAGGAACAGGCCAGCGCCGCGGCTCCGCCTTGCTAATCCTCCACCTTGCAGCGCCGGCACACAGGGTTCTAGTCCCGGTCAGGGAGCCAGATTCTGTCCTGGTTGCCCTTCTTCCAGGCCAGCTCTCTGCTGTGGCCCGGTAGTGCAGTGGAGGATGGCCCAAGTCCTTGGGCCCTGTACCCCATGGGAGACCAGGATAAGTACCTGGCTCCTGCCATCGGATCAGCGCGGTGTGCCGGCCGCGGCGGCCATTGGAGGGTGAACCAACAGCAAAAGGAAGATCTTTCTCTCACTGTCCACTCTGCCTGTCAAAAAAAAAAAAGATTTCTAGGAACAAAATAAGCACTCAAAAATGGCCATCATACATAAAGGGTAGAAATACTAATTAGATATAAATATTTTTAGCACACAATGTAGAATTTGGGGAGTGAACTGGCAGTTGGAAGAGTCTCTCTCTCTCTCTCTCTCTCTCTCTCTCTGCCAGTCCTTCTCTCTGTGTGTAACTCTTTCAAATAAATAAATAAATAAATATTTATAAAAAAACAACAACAGAGGAGGGGCTGGCATTGTGGCATAGCTGATTAAGTTGCCACTTATAACTCTGGCATTCCAAGAGGGATGGTTTGATTCCCAGGTGCTCCAGTTCTGATCCAGCTGTTAATACACCTGGGAAATCCATGAAAGATGACCCAAATACTTGGGTCCCTGAATGCATGTGGGAGACCTGGATGGAGTTTCAAGCACCTTTTTTTTGGCCTGGTCCAACCCTAACTAGTATGGCCATTTGAGAAAGGAATCAGTAGATGGTGTAACTCTCTCTCTGCCTCTCCAACTCCATCCCCTTCCTTCTCCCTCTCCCTGTAACTCCTTACCAAAAGTACTGTGAGATTAACTACAAAACTTGTTCTCAAACATGAACAAGAGTGTCAAATTGTTTAGTCAACAACAGTAGTCACTGTGTACTTATTTCTCATGTGGGATCTGTCCTTAATGTGTTGTCCAATGTGAAGTAATGCTATAACTAGTACTGAAACAGTATTTTACACTTTGTGTTTCTGTGTGGGTGCAAACTGATGAAATCTTTACTTGATATATACTAAATCGATCTTCTGTATATAAAGATAATTGAAAACAAATCTTGATAAGAATGGAATGGGAGAGGGAACGGGAGATGGGAGGGGAGTGAGTGGGAGGGAAATTATGGGGGGGAAGCCATTGTAATCCATTAACTGTACTTTGGAAATTTATATTTACTGAATAAAAAATTCTAAAAAAATAAAATGATGATACACAGTCAAAAATAAATAAATAAATAATAAAAAATATTCTAATAACCAACTACAGTTCAGTTCAGTGATAAATCACAATAGACATTGGCTATAAGCAACATATATGAATGTATGAATCGGACAGATTTTTAAACAACTAGATTTGTGTGGGTGAATTGTTTCACTACCTCACCATACACACACACACATACCAAATTTGTGCATTTAAAGACTTAGCCCTCAGTGCAACTCTTTGTGGTGACAGAGCCCTTAATATGTCATCAAGGTTAATTGAGTTCAAAGGCTGAGTCTCCATGCCAATAGAACTGGTGTGCTCAAAAGACCAGGAAGATGCTAGGATCTCCCTCATGCAAGCCAGGACTATCTGAGGGCACAGGAATATGGCAGAAGGCAACCATGTATCAGCAAGCTAAAGGAGGCATCTGCTGGTCTCTTGATCTTGGACATCTGGTCTCCTGAAAGGTGAGAAATAGAATTCTAATGTTTCTGCCACCAGTAAAAAACTAGGAGTGGCAATAGGAGATGGAGGAGGAAGATGGGATGAGGGTGAGAGGGAGGATAGGGTGGGAAGAATCACTATGTTCCTAAATTTGTATTTATGAAGTGCATGAAGTCTGTATCTTAAATAAAAGGTTTCTGGGGAAAAAGAAGATAATAAGAACAACCAAAAGAAGCATCCTAGATTCTCATATCTTGGAGGCAACAATTTTATACTATTTTAAACGTTTCTCCTGGAAGATGTCTTTATATTTGTAAGTAAAATATTTGTATTTTTATATATTAATTACTGAAATAAAACTCTAAAAGACATGAAAAAATCATCTCTTAGGACTAAAGGCTTAAGTTTTAACTTCCCCAAATACATAAATTATCTTTTTTTAAGATTTATTTTATATCTTTCAAAGACAAAGTCACAGAGGGAAGTAGAGACAAACAGAAAGAGAGAGGTCTTCCATCCATTGGTTCACTCGCTAGATGGCTGAAATGGCCGCAGCTGTGCTGATCCAAAACCAGGAGCCAAGAGTTTCCTCCAGGTCTCCCTTGTGGGTGCACTGCTTTCCCAGGCCACAGCAGAGAGCTGGATTGGAAGAGGAGCAGCTGGCGCTAGAACTGGTGCACACATGGGATGCTGGCACTTCAGGCTAGGGCTTTAACTCACTGTATCACAGTGCTCGCCCCCATAAATAATCCTTACAAACACATCACAGAAAACTTGGAAGCATAGAAACACTGGCAAACACTCACAAACAGGCCCCCTTTCCTCCCACATTTTGACCCAAATTCTATTAATGGAAACAGTGTATCTTAGCTTATGCTCCCCTAAAGGTACCAAAGTGGGGAACAGAAAATATAATACAGTTTGCATTTTTGCTTAGCCTTCCCAAGCCACATGCACTGAGGGAAGAGAGATTGAATGGAGGATCTTTTTCAGGCTTCAGAAACTGCATGATTCTGAGGCAAGAGCCACCTGAGACCTGCCGCTTCTGAAACTGCATGCTGCTGAGGCGCATTCCCTAAGGCAAAAATCGCACATTTGCTCAAGCACATTTGCTGAGGCAAAAATCATGTGTTTGAAATGAATTATCAGGGTTGGGACTGTGGTGTAACGGGTAAAAGTGCCGCCTGCAGTGCTGGCATCCCATATGGACTCCAGTTCAGGTCCCAGATGCTCCACTTCTGATCAAGCTCTCTGCTATGGCCTGGGAAAGCAGTGGAAGATGGGCCAAGTCCTTGGGCCTCTGCACCCACATGGGAGACCCTGAAGAAGCTCCTGGCTCTTGGCTTCAAATTGGCGCAGCTCTGGACATTGCAATCAGGGAGTGAACCAGTGTATGGAAGACCTTTCTTCTCTCTCTCTCTCTCTGCTCTCCTCTCTGTGTAACTCAGACCTTTGTCTTTATCTCTCCCTGTCCCTTTAAATCTGCCTCTCAAATAAGTAATTAATTTTTTAAAAATTCTAAAGATGGAGACTGCTAAATCACTCTCCACTTAGAGCACTAGAGAAACAAATTGTCCCCAAGTAGTTGGTGGCCTAGCTGACAGGTGAAGCTCTGCTGGAAGTGAGAATGAGCCAGCTCAGCCCCAGGAAGACAGAGTCGCTTTCTTCCACAGCTGACTAATCAGTGGGGAATTAAAAAAGAGAATTTGCAATTATGAAGAGTTGGGGATAGCAGGAACTATAATGGAAAACAAACTAAAACTATGCTCATTATTTATGTCATTTTGTAATTTATTCATTAAATATATATTCAATTTTGATATTATTATTATCAAGTGTAAATGTATATAGGGATGTTGATTATTATGAATTTTTAGGCAATCATTGCTTAAGATGACATTCACTCCAAACACTGAAGAATATTTAGTCAGTGTTTTATATAATGTTGCAATAAGTGCAATTTAAATACTATGTGCCCCTCATAGTCATAAAACTCAAGCTTCTAGCATAAATCCAAATATGTATATTTATATTACACTATTTACAGAATTACCAATTTCTCTAGTGCATATTTGCATTTAAAATAACTTTTTAGGAATACTTCTTTATGTCTTCATGCTTTAGAAAATAAAGTAAATGTCTTTTGGAAACTTTTGCAGTAGTTATTCCTGTGAACAGTAGTCAATTATAAATTATTCATATTATTATGATTAACTATATTTAAAAATATTTATTTATTTACTTGAAAGAGTTACACATAGGAGAGGCAGAAAAAGAAAGAGAGTTCTTCCATCAATTGGTTCACTCTCCAATTGGCCACAATGGCTACAGTTGGGCCAATCCTAAGCCAGGAGCCAGGAGACTCCTCCAGGTCTCCAATGTGGGTGTAGGGGCCCAAAGACACGGGCCATCCTCCACTGCTTTCCCAGGCCATAGCAGAGAGCTGGATCAGAAGTGGAGCAGCTAGGATTCCAACCAGTGCCCATTAGGGATGCCGGAACCACAGGTGGTGGCTTTACCCACTACACCACAGCGCTGGCCCCATGATTAACTACTTTATATTTTAATTTTTTTTTTTATTTATTAGACAGGTAGAGTTACAGACAGTGAGAAAGAGAGACAGAGAGAAAGGTCTTCCTTCCATTGGTTCACTCCCCAAATGGCCACTACAGGCAGCGCTGCACTGATCCGAAGCCAGGAGCCAGGTGCTTCTTCCTGGTCTCCCATGCGGGTGCAGGGGCCCAAGCACTTGGGCCATTCTCCACTGCCCTCCCAGGCCACAGCAGAGAGCTGGCCTGGAAGAAGAGCAACCGGGACTAGAACTCAGCACCCATATGGGATGCCGGTGCCACAGGCAGAGGTTTTGCCATGTAAGCCACAGTGCCAGTCCCAACTACTTTATATTTTAAAAATTTGACACCATTTATGTTCTTTCAGATAATTCTAATGAATTATCAAGGTATATTAGTATTTAAAATGTATTTTTTGGTGGGGAGCCTTGAAGTATCCCTTTTCTTAGAATGCCTCTGTTTCAAAGTACATTGAAAACATTTTAACTACACTTTTTCATGAACTCCTATAATGGGGAGGGTTTTCTTTTTTTAAGAAAATTTTCATTTAATAAATATAAATTTTGAAAATAGAACTTTTGCATTATTGCAGTTCCACCCCACAACCACCCTTCCACCCGCAAACCATCCCATCTCCTACTTCCTCTCTCATCCCATTTATTCATTTATAGTTATCTTTATATACAGAAGATCAACTTGGTATATACTAAGATATCAACAGATTGCACCCACACACACAAAGTATAGAGTACTCTTTGAATACTAGTTTTACCATTAATATGCATAGTACAACACATTAAGAACAGATACTACATGGGGAGTAAGTGCACAGTGACTCCAGTTGTTCACTTAAAAATTGACACTCTTATTTATGATATCAGTAATCACCCGAGGCTCTTGTCATGAGCTGCCAAGGCTACGGAAGCCTCTTGAGTTCACAAACTCCGATCTTATTTAGAAAAGGCCATAATTAAAGTGGAAGTCCTCTCCTCCCTTTGGAGAAAGGTACTTCCTTCTGTGATGGCCCATTCTTTCTGCTGGGATCTCACTCACTGGGATATTTCATTTAGGTCATTTTTTGCCACAGTATCTTGGCTTTCCATGCCTGAGATACTCTCATGGGATTTATAGCCAGATCCGAATGCCTTAAGGGCTGCTTCTAAGGCCATTTGCCATTCTATGAGTCTGCTGTTTATCCCGCTTCCCATGTTGGGCAGTTCTCTCCTTTTTAATTCTATCAATTATTATTAGCAGACACTGGTCTTATTTATGTGATCCCTTTGATACTTAATCCTATCTTTATGGTCAATTATGAACTTAAGCTGATCACTTTAACTAGAAAGATGGCATTGGTACATGCCAACTTAATGGGATGTTTCTAGCTATACTGTTAGGGATAAGTGAGCATGTGCCAAACTGTACATCACTTCCCTCTCTTACTCCCGCTCTTATTGTTAACAGGGATCAATTTTCAGTTAACTTTAAACACCTAAGAATAACCATTGTCAATTAAAGAGTTAAACCAATGGGATTAAGTAGAAAAAGAAAATACAGTCATCACAGGACTGATCAAGTCATTGTTTTTCATAGTGTCAGTTTTACTTCTACAGGTTTCCTTTAGGTGCTCAGTTACTTGTCACAGATCCGGGAGAACGTATGATATTTGTCCCTTTGGGACTGGCTTATTTCACTCAGCATGTTTTCCAGATTCCTCCATTTTGTTGCAAATGACCAGATTTCATCTTTTTTTTTTTTTTTTTTTTTTACTGCTGTGTAGTAGTTGATAGAGTGCTTATCCCATAATTTCTTTATCCAGTCTTCTGTTGATGGGCATTTAGGTTGATTCCATGTCTTAGCTATTGTGAATTGAGCTGCAATAAACATTGAGATGCAGACAGCTCTTTTATTTGCCAATTTAATTTCCCTTGGATAAATTCCAAGGATTGGGATGGCTGGGTCATGTGGTAGGGCTATATTCAGGTTTCTGAGGAATCTCCAAACTGTCATTCATAGTGGCTTTACCAGTTTGCATTCCCACCAACAGTGGATTAGTGTGTCTTTTTCCTCACATCCTCACCAGCATCTAATGTTAGTTGATTTGTGTATGTAAGCCATTCTAACTGGTGTGAAGTGAAAACTCATTGTGGTTTTAATTTGCATTTCCTTTATGGCTAGTGATCTTGAACATTTTTTCATGTGCCTGTTGGCCATTTGGATTTCCTCTTGTGAAAAATGTCTATTGAGGTCCTTGGCCCATCTCTTAAGTGGGTTGTTTGTTTTGTTGTTGTGGAGTTCCTTGATCTCTTTGTAGATTCTAGTTATTAATTCTTTATCAGTTGCATAATTTGCAAATATTTTCTTCCATTATTTTGGTTTCCTCTTCACTTTCCTTACTGTTTCTTTTACAGTACATAAACTTCTCAATTTGATGCAAATCCCAATTGTTAATTTTGGCTTTGACTGCCTGTGCCTCCCGGGTCTTTCACAAGACTTTGCCTGTGCCTATATCTTGCAGGGTTTCTCCAATGTTCTCTAATGATTTGATGGTATCGGGTTGTAGATGTAGATCTTTAATCCATGTTGAGTGGATTTTTCTGTAAGGTGCAAGGTAGGGGTCTTGCTTCATACTTCTGCATGTGGAAATCCAGTTTTCCCAGCACCATTTATTGAATAGAATGTCCTTGCTCCAGCAATTGGTTTTATATTTGATCCTTGATCAAATATAAGTTGGCTGTAGATGTTTGGATTGATTTCTGGTGTTTCTATTCTGTTCCATTGGTCTATCCATCTGTTTCTGTACCAGTACCATGCTGTTTTGATTACAAGTGTCCTATAGTATGTCCTGAAATCTGGTATTGTGATGACTCCATTTTGTTTTTGTTGTACAAGATTTCTTTAGCAATTTGAGGTCTCCTGTGCCTTCATATTAATTTCAGCACCATTTCACTATCTGAGAAGAATGTCTTTGGTATCTTGATTGGTAATGCATTCAACCTATAAATGGCTTTTGGGAGAATGGACATTTTAATGATATTGATTCCTCCAATCCATGAGCATGGAAGATTTTTCCATTTCTTGGTATCCTCTTCTATTTCTTTCTTTAAAGTTTTGTAATTCTCATCATAGAGATCTTTGACATCCTTGATTAAGTTTATTGCAGGGTATTTGATATTTTTTGTTGCTATTATGAATGCAATTGATCTTAGAAGTTCTTTTTCTTCCATGGCATTGTCTGTGTATACAAAGGTTGCTGATTTTTGTTCATTGATTTTATATCCTGCTACTTTGCCAAGCTCTTCTATGAGTTCCGATAGTCTCTTAGTGGAGTACTTTGGATCCCCTAAATAATCATATCATCCACAAAGAGGATAGCTTTACTTCTTTCTTCCCAATTTGTATCCCTTTAATTTCTTTTTCTTGTCTAATGGATCTGGCTACAACTTCCAGTACTATATTGAATAGCAATGGTGAGAGTGGGGATTCTTGTCTGATACCAGATCTCACTGGAAATGCTTCCAGCTCTTCCCCACTCAATATGATGCTTGATTGTGTTGAGGTATGTTCCTTCTACACCAATTTGATTAGAGTTTTCATCACAAAAGAGTGTTTTATTTCATCAAATGCTTTCTCTGCATCTATTGAGATAATCATAATGGTTATTCTTCTGCAGTTTGTTAATGTAGATTGATTTGAAATATTTAACAATCCCTGAATACGAGGGATCAATCCCACTTGGTCTAGGTGGATTGTGGGGAGCAACTCGGACTAGACTAAGTTACTGGAATTAAGACATTCTATGCATCTGCTCTCCCACAATATGGCTCTGGGAGAGAAGGAGACAGCTTCTACACAGCTGCCTCCAGTTCAACCAATAAACTGTAGGACCTGCTCCTGATTGGAGGAGAGCAGCGTACTCAGCGTGTGGGTAGCAGAGTTGGGATTGGTGGAAGAGGACTATAAAGGAGGAGAGAGACAACATGCACCAGGAACATCTAAGGGGAACATCTATCTGAGGGAACACCTGTGCAGCCCCCGAGAGAGCCGGCCGGCGGTGTGCCGCTCCCCCGCGGAAGTGGGGAATGTGGCAGGGGGAACCGCCCTTCCACGGAGGTGGAAGGGTCGGTAGCCAACCCGGGAAGAACCAGCAGCAAACCCGGAGAGGGCCGAGCAGACAAAAGAACAGCGCAGGGTCCTGTGTCGTTCCTCCACGAAGATGGGGAGCGACATAATGGTGCCGTGACTCGGATATGAAGCCTAGGCAGGGTTTTGTGTCGTTCCTCCATGAAGAGGGGGAGCGACAGTGGATAATCTTTCTGATGTGTTGTTGCATTCTATTGACCAGAATTTTATTGAGGATTTTTGCTTCTATGTTCATCATAGAAATTGTTCTGTAATCCTTTGCTGCAGCTTTTTCAGGTTTAGGAATTAAGGAGATGCTGCTTTTTAGAAAGGATTTCGATGGATTCCTTCTCTTTCAATTGTTTTGAATAGTTTGTTAAGAACTGAAGTTAGTTCTTTAATTTCTGGTAGAATTCAGCAGCAAATCCATCCAGTCCTGGACTTTTCTTTATTGGGAGGTCCTTTATTACTGATTCAATTTCTGACTCGGTTATGAGTCTGTTTAGATTTTTCTGTTTTCATAGTTCAATTTATAGGATGTATGTGTCCAGGAATCTATCCATTTCTGATAGATTTCCCAGTTTGTTAGTATACAACTCTTTGTAGTTATTTCTGATGATTCTTTTTATTTCTGTAGTGTCTGTTGTTGCATTCTCTTTTTCATCGCTAAATTTATTGACTTTGGTCTTCTCCTTTTTTTGGTTAGTTGGACGAATGGTGTGTCAATTTTATTTATATTTTCAAAAAAATAGCTCTTCATGGCCGGTCGTGGCTCAATATGCTAATCCTCCACCTTGCGGTGCCGGCACACTGGTTTCTAGTCCTGGTTGGGGCGCCGGATTCTGTCCCAGTTACCCCTCTTTCAGGCCAGCTCTCTGCTGTGGCCAGGGAGTGCAGTGGAGGATGGCCCAAGTCCTCGGGCCCTGCACCCCATGGGAGACCAGGATAAGTACCTGGCTCCTGCCATCGGATCAGCGTGGTGCGCCAGCCACAGCGCGCTGGCCACGGCAGCCATTGGAGGGTGAACCAACAGCAAAAAAAGGAAGACCTTTCTCTCTGTCTCTCTCTCTCTCACTGTCCACTCTGCCTGTCAAAAAAATTTAAAAAAAAAACTCTTCTTTTTGCTGATCCTTTGTAATGGATTTTGGATTCAATTTGTTTATTTCTAGTTTAATTTTAATTATTTCTCTTTTCCTACTAGTTTTCTGTTTGATTTCCTCTGTGCTGTAGTTTTTCTAGATCATTGAGATGCATTGAGCTAATTTATTTGGCGCCTTTATAATTTCTTGATGTAGGCACTTATTGCTACAAACTTTCCTCTTAACCCTGCTTTTGCTTTATCCCATAAGTTTTGATATGTTGTGGTGTTATCCTCATTTACTTCCAGAAAGTTTTTGATTTCTCTTTTTATTTTATTCTATGGCCCACTGTTCATTCAGGAGCATGTTGTTCAGTCTCCATGTGTTTGCATATGCTCTGGGGATTCCTGAGTTGCTGCTTTTCAGCTTCATTCCATTGTGTTTTGAGAAGATGTATGGTATGATTTTGATTATTTTGAATTTGCTGAGACTTGCTTTATGGCCTAGTATGTGGTCAGTCCTAGAGAAAGTTCCACGCACTGCTGAGATGAATATGTATTCTGCAACTGTAGGATGAAAGCTCTGTAGATATCTGTCAGATCCATTTGGTCTATAGTGTTGATATAAGTTTATAATAGTTACATCTTCCTGTTGAATTGATGAATAAATCATTATTTGGCACTGGAGATGGCAGCTTTATCTGCTACACCACAGCACCAGCCCTTCAATTTTCCTCTTGTTTAGAAACTTGAGCTTTTGTTGGGGAAAATGTATTTACTTGCTTAGGTAGGAAATTTAAAAACTGGATGGTATTTTCATTTCGGTCCTCATTGGAGGGACTGTAGATGAGACTATCATCTACATATTGTAAGATTGCTCTATTTTTAGCTATAATTCTCTGAGTTCTTTTGCAAGCACATTACCAGACAAGTGCAGGCTGTCCCAGAAACCTTGGAGGAGGACAGTCCATGCATATTGCTGAATTATACTGGAAACTAGGTCAGTCCATTCAAAGGCAAATAAAAACAGATTCTGAACTTAACAGGATGCAGAAAAAAGCATCCTTTAGGTTTAAAGCTGTATACCATGAGATCCTTTCAGGTATTTGTGTCAGTATTCTATTAGGATTTGGCACAAGAAAATGAATTGAAGTAACTGCTTTGTTGACTGCCCTGAGCTCTTGAACCATCCTGTATTCTCCGCTTGACTTTAAAACATACAAGATAGGAGTATTATAGGGAGACATGGATTCAAAAGTCCATGGTTGAGCAACAAAATTAACTTTAAGGAAACACGTAAGGAAGATAGCACATCTCTTAGAAGCATTTACACATAACTAAAACTTAAGAGATATAAGAATAATCTTTACTTAACACATTAAAGAAAGTAAATCTTTGAGAACAAGTTTTACCATTAACTCTAATATTGTAACTCTTTGAAGATAGAAGTCCTGCATGGGAAATTAGTACACAGTTAATCCTGTTGTTAATTTTAACAATTAATACTTTTTAAATTTTATTTTTACATTTATTTTATTTATTTTAAAGTCAGTTACACAGAGAGAAGGAGAGGCAGAGAGATAAAGAGGTCTTCCATCTGCTGGTTCACTCCCTAATTGGCCACAATAGCTGGAGTTGCACTGATCCAAATCCAGGAGCCAGGCGCTTCTTCTGGGTCTCCCACACTGGTGCAAGGGCTCAAGAACTTTGGCCATCTTCCTTTGCATTCCCAGGCCATAGTAGAGAGCTGGATTGGAAATGGAGTAGCTGGGACCTAACCCAGCACCCATATGGGATGCTGTTACTGCAGGCAGTGGCTATACCCACTACACCACAGCACTGATCCCAACAATTAACACTCTTATGTATACCATCAGTGATCACCCAAGGCTCTTGACATGAGATGCCTAGGCTACTGAAGCCTTTTGCATCTCTAAACTATGTTTTATCAATGGCCAAGAACTTCTCAAAATAGATAGTGGCAGGACACAGGGAAATTAACATTCAGACAGGGACATCTCATTGTTGATTTCCCTGTCATGTAGCCAGCTTGTCCCCAGCATACACCACAAGCCTCATTGGTTCCCTAAACCATTCTTTTGGAACCTCTAAACTCTAGTGGCTTACCCCAGCAACCAAGCACCATCTGCAATGGGTTCTAGAGCTGCATGGTCTGGGAGCATTGGGTTTCCATCAAGGCACAGGCCCAGGGTGCAAAATTTAAAAGACATCAAGTAATAATCATTGGAAGAAACATTGAAAACAAAAGTGACTGGACATTTGGCACATCAGTTAAAATGTCATTGAGGATATCTATACCCATGTCATAGTGCTTGAGTTCAAGTCCCAGCTATGCTTCTGAACCCAGCTTCCTGCTAATGCATATCCTAGAAGGCAACAGTGATTTCTCAAGTGATTGGGTCCCTGCCAACCAAATGAGAAACCTGTGTGGTGTTCCTGGCCCCTTAAGCCTAGCCCAGCACCAACTATGTCAGGCATTTGAGAGAGTGATCCAACAGATGGAAGATCTCTCTCTCTCTCTCTTTATCTCTCTTTCTCTCTCTTCCTGCTTCTTTGAGTCTCTGACAGGTCTGGAAACCATTTCAGTGGGGTCACTTCACCCAGAGGAAACCCTGAGAGTCTGGCCAAGTAGCATTTCCAGGGAGAAGGGAGCTTATAGGCTCACACACAGGAAGGACACTGATGGTGGTGACGACCAAGATTTCCCAAAGGAAAAGCAAAGAACAGCTTCATGTGAACACCCAGTTGTTTATAACATGCTATGGAAGGTGCAGAGCAGAGTGACATATAAAATCATGACTTGACTTTCTAGGCTTCTCAGTTTCAATCACAACACCCAGACAACTATCTGGAACACTGTTCCAATATAGGAAGGAAAAGCCTTGCAGGGTGGTACAAGTGTGCCCCAAAAGAGAAACTCAGGAAATGAGAATGGGAACACTGGCACTGGGCAAATGAGGGCCTGAACCCCTAAGCCCTTTGAAGAGACACATGGACTCAGGAGGCAAAAGTCCAGGGATGACAGAACCACCCATTTCAGAGCCTTGGCTGCTTCATCCACAGGATCCCCTTAATGGCAATCAACTGGGAAGGTCAAATTAGGTGAGACCTGGGAGGTGCCTTGCAAACAATAATGTCTCTACAAATGAATGTATGTCCACCTTATTTCAAAGGCACTGTCACAGAGACAGCATGGGAGACAAACACAAATTCTAACACACCTAAAGCAGGGCCACAACCGGGACTTCATGCTCTTCCTTGATTCATTGGGTGCTGTTGTAATGGAAAGTGAGAGAGATCATGCTCACACAAAGATAAAAAAGAAGAATCTGTATTAAAAGCCATGTCTGGCAATGATAGATCCCATTGGAACCTTGGAGACTGCCATGCTACAGTGAGGAGGGCAAGGGTTTTTAAATTTTCAACTCATATTCTGTTTGGCTTATTTCCAGGGCCTAAGCACAGGTCCTGCTAGCCAATCATGTTGCTCCAAATCTTATCCTCCATTTTCTTATCCAATCCAGCTGTAAGCATTTTACAGTGTGAGAAGTAACAGTCGCTCAATGTCTGAATATTTTAAACTGTTTTATACAATTTCTTTAGTCATTATCTTAAGAAAGCAGCAAGCATGTTTACAGAAGCAGAAGGCAGCAGTTAATAGAGATCCAAGTCTGAGGTGAGAAAAATATTTCCTGGAACAGACCCAGACAAAAGCACTTTCTGGAACCTAAACCAAAGCCCACAACATGGGGCTTGGTCCAAAAAATGGAGTAACTTTGGTCAAGCCCAGATTATTTTGCAATAATGGGGTGTCTTAATTTTTCTGTACCTTATCATAGTCCAATCCATGTGATCTTGGGCAAATAATTTTCCTTACTTGAACAGCAAGAAGAACTGGAAAACAGCCAAGGTCCCTCTGAAGAAAAAATACTTTAGGAAGCATATTCTGGTCTGCATGGGTAAGTTCTAGGGAAATCACCACAAACCAGATACAATTGCTTAACAATGTTGCCTCCAAATCAGTTCTGTGGTTTCTCTTCTAGCACTTCCTGTTCCTAGCACTTCCTGTTGGGAATTGTCTCTCATAGACCTAAAGGATAGAAACAACGAAAGAGAAGAAATTAACAGGTGCAACTGGATCCTGTGCCCCCAAAACAGAGAATGCCTTTTTCTCAAGATATTAGTGAAAGATTTCAAACACTTATTGCACCTTTGTATACAAATATGTAACTTTTCTTAAATTCCAAAAGGCAGGAATTGCACAAGTCAGGTCTTTCTCCAAACCATAAAACCAAAAGCAAGCTAAACAAGAAACCTGCATTTCTGAACAATGAAAGATAGAGGATAGATAGGTAGGTACATAGGAAGAAGGATGGATAGATATAGCATAGATGGATGGATGGATGGATGGATAGATATAGAGCTTAGATAGAACGAGCTCATTTGAAAACCAAAATGTTCCTATTCTGGGTTCATAAAATAATACATGCAATGGCACTGTACTGCATGGCTTGAAACTTACCACCTAGGAGGTCAGGTCATGATGTACAGACAGCTGCACCACTGAATGAACAAATGCAATCTCTACCTCTGGGATGACATCACTAGCAGCCCCTGGATCACGTTCCAGTGAAACAGAAAATCTGGCAATAAAAACAACTTAAAAATTAGACAGTTAAAGTCTCCACAAACTGTTCTAAAAGCATAAAACACATGAAGAAACATGCTTTCAAAAAAACCTACAAAAGGGTGGACAGCGAGAGTCTGAGGCATGTAGGCTACAACTTTACCTCCTCCCAAGCTCAGGTTCATCTCATAGAAGCTTCACTCTGGCTGCTTTTCCCCCACCTCCCATACAAGTCTTGCTGTATCTCAGGTCATTCATTTATCAACCTGTCCAGTTCCAACTGAGAAAGGCTACATTCTTACTGAGTGTGGCCAAGAGACTGGAGATATCTTCCTTTGAGTCACTACCCATAAAATAGATGCTGTATATCAGGCATGACAGCCAAGACACTTGGGCCTCAACTGTGCTCACCATAGCTCACATGCAGGACTGAATTTTCACGGGAGAGGGAAACTGAAAATGCAGGAGACTCATCTCCTATCCTCTCCTTTGGTTACTGTTGGTTGAAACAGATTCACTCCCACACTGAGAGGTGGCATAGGCTTAGAGGAACACCAGGCTAACCAGTTCAAGCTGCTTATTCTGACTTTAAAAATAATTTAAATTGAACCAGAAGTGAATTATTTAAAAGAGCTACCACATCCTAAGAGATTAGCCAAGGGCCATTGTGGGGAGCAACTGGGAGCAACTCGGACTAGACTAAGTTACTGGAATTAAGACTTATTCTATGCATCTGCTCTCCCACAATATGGCGCTGAGAAGGGAGAAGCAGCTTCTACACAGCTGCCTCCAGTTCAACCAATAAACAGCAGGACCTGCTCCTGATTGGAGGAGAGCAGCGCACTCGGTGTGTGGGTAGCAGAGTTGGGATTGGTGGAAGAGGACTATAAAGGAGGAGAGAGACAACATGCACCAGGAACATCTATCCGAATAACACCTGTGCAGCCCCCGAGAGAGCCGGCCGGCGGTGTGCCGCTCCCCCGCAGAAGTGGGGAAAAGTGGCAGGGGGAACCGCCCTTCCACGGAGGTGGAAGGGACGGTAGCCAACCCGGGAAGAACCAGCAGCAAACCCGGGGAGGGCCGAGCAGACAAAAGAACAGCGCAGGGTCCTGTGTCGTTCCTCCACGAAGAGGGGGAGCGACAGGCCATTAGGATTGTGTCCCTTTGGTTTGCTGTCTGAGTAATGGACTCCATCACACTGATGCATGTGTGTTCTATGTAGCATCAGCTGGGCTGCAGGACAGGGGTGGACACTGGAATGGAGGTAGGGGGGAAGTCTTGATAAAGCACAGGCACCCACTAGGGTTGGCAAACCCCACAGTTAGGAGTCTCCCCCAAAAGACAAACCCTTGGCCACTGCTGTTCCTCTTTATTAATTGCTAATGCAAATATTTGGGAATCAAATCATATATAATTTGGTCCAGGAAGGTGCCCCATTGCTGGAACAGAATGAAGTCTCCTTTTGGTTTATTGAGAAAATTTTGGAGCTTCAACCAGGAGCAAATTCCTCTCTGTCTCTGTCTCTGTCTCTTTCTCCCTTTCTCTCTCTCTTTCTCCCTTTCTCTCTCTCTCTCTCTCTCTCTCTCTCTCTCTCTCTCTCTCTCCATCAAACACACAGTTGTGGGGAAGGAAGCAAAGGAAAGATTAAGTAAAACCACTAAACTGGAAAATGAATTATTTATAATCAGGCCTGTTGGTGGGGTGACAAAAATGTTAACAAGTCAAGAAAAACCTCTTAGCAGAATATGGAGCATTCTCTCTTTAAGAAACAGTTCCAGTATGCTTGATTTCCAAGACACTGAATGAGATTGTGGACCTTCCCTCTTTTTCCTCTATTTTATCTATATGGGAATTGGCAGTTGCTGAAATGTTTTACTGCAGCAGAAAATTGGGCTGAATGATAGACAAGGATTAAATCATTCCTTCATATGATGAAATAAACATTTTGTGGGAAACAGACCCTCATAACCTAGACAGAGGAGGACTATGGGTCCCACCTGCTTCATTCAGGCATGATGTTGGGGTTCCATGTAGTTTGTGGGGGTTTCAGGTAGGATACTGTTGTTCCAAGCAGGAATCCAATGTGAGCTCTGGTTCAGGATTTTTCTTAAGCCTGGAAGCCAGGTACCTTTTGGAGCTATGATCAATTCAAGATTGCACTGAGGGATAATCCATTCTACTGTCAGGCTCAGCCACATGGTTATTGGCCAGATTCCTTATACAGTTAGGGACCACAAGCTTCAGTGCATAGCTAGCTGCTGACAAAAGGCCTCAGTCTGCAATGGACCACTAAGGCTTTGTCACAGAGCAGATCACAACAGTTCAGCTGGTTTCTCATAGAGTGAGGGGGGCACAAAGGAGGTAAGCAGGATAGATTCTGGGGACTCTGGGACCAACATCTTTGAGTGACACATATCACTCAGGCCATCTTTCCCTAGAGGTGCATCACTCTCTACAGGGCATGCACAAGAGGAGGGCATCCCACAAGAAAAGCAAATATGTTGAAGTGGGGAACATCGGCAGATGATGTAGAAGTTGCCTACTCAACAGCCATCCCAGTCTAGTGCTGTGTAACACAACACCCTAAAACTTGACCAGTAATAACATATTTTATCCCCTCACAGTCTCCATGGGAGCATCTTGGCTGGGGACTGCCATGTGATGGTCTCTGTGGTGAGACTGCAGTCAGTGTCAGCTGTGGCTGATGTCTTCTGAATGCCAGACTGAGGCTGGAGGAGCCACCTCCAGGTGGAACACCCTCATGGATGGCAGGTAGGTGCCGACTACCGGTGGGGAGCCTTGGATCCTTGCCATGTGGACCTCTGCAGTGGCTGCCTCTGGATACTGGTCTCCTCCCACTCACTTTTCCACACATTCTTTCATGGAACAAATAATCAGGGTCATGTAATTTTTGGTTCCCTGGTCCCAGAGACTTGGAGGTAGGTAGATAGGGGATATTTTCATTTTAAGCTCCTGATCAGCATTCCTGTTCAACCAGATTTAAAAGTCCCTATGATGCAGGGAAAGTAACTATCCAACCCTAATTTTCTGACAGAATCCTTGTTTCATAGGATCTATCAATGAAGGTAAATTTTATTCAAATGGGAATTATTTCATTTTCTACCCATTAAATTCTCACATGTAAATTCATTTAAGTATTAGCACCCTTGTTTGTGATCCATTGCTCCATTATTGAGCATTATGAGTTTTTTGTTTGCTAACAAGAAGAGGACAAAGTTCTTGGAAAGGATTTCCAGAAAGAACCAAAATAATAGCCTCTTTCCTAATGACTTCACATTGAATCTATCCTCTCACTGCCTCTAATTTAATCTCATGCATAATAGCTGCTAGGTCTAAGGAACAGGAGTGGGAACAAGGCCTGAGAATCTGATATCCTATGAGGCCCTACCATCTAAGTCCAAAGGCCTGACCGTGTCATGAATCAGCTAAACCGAGGCTCAAGGAACCTACTGGCCTTCTTTATTTCCAGTTAGCAGGTATGGGTCATCTGGACACTGATCCCGAGGGGTGGTTCTGGGTCAGGTTTTCAGGGAGCAGTTCAGGGACACTCCTGTGGTTTCAGTTCTCCCTTAGATGTCTGGGAAGAAGGAGTGTATCCTGAGTTTGTCAAGGCAGCCCTTGGAGGGCACAGGGCCCCTGGTCAGAGAGGTGGTCCCAGGACCAAAGAAAGGAAATGAACATGATGTGTAAGCAGTACAGTCTATGTACCTCTTAGGGCCTCTCCCACCCTCATTTTGAAACATCTCCCACTCCAATGGTCCCTACATTCCCAATCCAATGGTCCCTACTTCCCCAAAGACACTTTTCCCTAGAGAAGTAAAATTCCAAAAGCACAGTCCAGAAATTATACTAGAATTTTCACAGAGAGGTGAAAGATTATTCTGCTTGTCTCTGCAAAACTTCTGTAGGACACTCTATTTTTAAAGATTTATTTTATTTACATGAAGAGTTACAGAGACACACAGAGAGAGTGGGAGAATTCTTCTATCCACTGGTTCACTCACCAAATGGCCACAATGGCCAGGGCTGGGCCAGGCTGAAGCCAGGAGCAAGGGGCTACTTCCAGGTCTCCCGCTTGGTGCAATTCCCCAATTACCAGGAGCATCACCAGAAATCTGGATTGGAAGTGGAGCAGCCAGGGCTTGAACCAGCATCCATATGGAGTGCCAGTTAAACAGGCAATGGCTTAAGACACTATGCCACAATTTCAGTACCTGTAAAATACTTTTAAGGTGTGGGGATTGTAGGGCTATAGGTTAAGCTATCACTTGGCAGGGCAGATTCCAGTTCTGGCATCAACACTTCCCATCCACCTTTATGCTAATATGCTCTGGAAGGCAATGGATAATGAACCAAGTACTTTGGTTCCTACCACTCATGTGGGAGACCACCCAGATGGAGCTCTTGCCTCCTGGCTTTGACCTGGCCCAGCCTAGGCTATTTTGAGGTGTGAACCAACAAATGGATGATCTCCCTCTCTCCCTGAATGTGCCCTCTTTTTACTCTGCTTTTCAAATAAATAAATCTTTTTAAAATATCTTTTGTTATCTCTACTTATTCCCAAAATTCCTTTCCTCTCCCCAGAGATTTTTCTGTCTCCTCCTTGTCCTGTTCAGCCCCATTGGCTCCATCTGGTTCAGAGGCCTCACTTGCCTTCTCCGTGGGCTGGAGGGATCCATATGATTCTGAAAGCAGCTCATGTTCACCATCATAGCTTATGCTGTCCCTGTCTCATCACTACCTGCAGATGAAGATGTCCTTCATGGCCATGGTAGTCTTCCTGGTCATGGCTTGGGGATGTTCCTGCCCTGGGATAGAGTCCTCCCTTAGGGGAAGAAAGTTTTTGTTTATGCAGTGCACACCATTACTCTATACCCACATGCTATGAAACACCTTGAGTGGTCTACCTTCTTTTTAGAAGCAAGCTACTTCCTTTGCCCAATGCCACCATACTGTGGCAGTAAATTACATGGAAAATTTCCCTTACATTGAGACAGAGATGGACCCTAGACTTTGGAGCTCACTAACTCCCTTAGAAAGCACAAGGCACAAGTTCCTCTTATCCTCTTACTTGTTTCAAACTCAAAATGTCTCTATATGTCCGCTGCTACTCACCCCAAGAGCCCCTTGTACCCAGACTTCCTTCTACAGGCTCCATCCTGCCATGAACATGAAAGCAAGGGTTCTCCAAGAATCGCTGGATTGGCAATAATTGATGCTCATTCAATAAAGCTCACAAATGTGAATTTAGTCAGAGTTATAGGGATTATATTGAGGAACTGAAGAACTTTGGCCAGGAAGTGCAGGTATAGTCCAAGGGACCAAAGGTGGTGGGACGAGTCCTTGACATTCTCCATCCCCCATGACACTCAGGACTGTGTAGTTCCCACCTCTGCATCTCTGGTCCTCTGATTCTTTAGTTTTCCCCCTCCTTAAGATCTTTCCTCCCCGACCTCAAATGTTCAAACACGGATACCTCAGTGTCAGTGCCATCAGTCAATTGACCCATGTATCTGATCCCAAATTCTCAGGATTGATCTGTTTGGTTCCCCTGAATCATGGCATTTCTCCTGCAATCAACTATGACATAGAAGTAGTGGGTCACCAGGTTCAAACCCTCCCTTGTGGAGGTGTGGGTGATTAGAGGCCCCAGGCATGGACCGTTTTCACTGCTGACTAGATCCTCATTTATCTCTAACCCTACTGTCCTCAAAGAGCTGAACTGAGACAGGACTTGTTCTTTTTTTCTGAACCTTTTCTTTATTTTAATCACCATTCAGGTTTTTGGAATCAATACTCTTCCTCATATTTGTTCTGTTGGAAACTATGCTGCACATGCTTGTTGGCCCCTATTTGGCCACAGCCACAAGAGCAACATAGGGTGGATGAGGTGCTGAGAGAAAACCTGGAGTCCTGCCCATGGATCTGGCACCAGGACTTTCACCAACTGGACTCTGGACTATGCACCTTTTCTTGCTGTCCACCACTGCCTGTCCCTTCCTGCCAGAACCTTGGCTTCTGATAACTACACCTGCCCAGAACCTTGCTTAGCCCCAACTTAGTGCCCAAATAGCAGGGTTCCCCAAATTACTGCCCCAATCTTAACCCTTAGCAGGTGGTCATGCCCCCTACCCTTTCCACAGAACATAGAGAGACACTTGACCCCAGAACTCTTATAGAAACTCCTGGATGACAGAAAGGGACAGGCATTCCTCTTGAATTATCTGAAATCAAACATCAATAAACAGGGTCCCAGGCTCCCTCAGCTGGGAAGTAGCACCTGTAACAGACTGATAACAAGTGCCAACTTTTTAAGGACTGTGGATTATAGTACTCTGCTGGCCACAGAGAAACACAAGGAATTCATCATATTTCTCAGACACTGTCCTCTGCACCACTGTTTCCTGGAGCTAGGGAGCATTTCACAAATTCATATTCTGAGCATCATAGGAGTGCATATGTGTGTGTCCAGAGGTGTTCTTCAAGTATGAAAACCCTTGAATTTTAGGAACCATTTTGGAAGTTTTGGCAGGGCTCATTTTCAAGGTTTGAATGAACATTTTCATGAACACATTTTAAAAAATCATGTTGCTAATTGAATTTCTATGGAAGAAAATCCAGCAAGATTTTCTTACTTAATATTTCAGTAACCCAGAAAGACATCATGCGTCTAAGGCAATGATTAAATCATTATTCACTCCCCTCTTAGGAATGTTCTAAGGCCACAGCAAGCTTCCTACCCAGGAAGATGGGTTATAGTGATCTAGGCTATATCTGCTCATGTTTTGCAAAACTGGTCGTATCTCATCTGCATGTTCCATGGTCCCACGCTATCATGACCATGACCATGACCATGACCATGACCATATTATATAATAAAGAGCCCACTGTAGAGGACCTGAGTGGGAGCCACATGATGGGGTTGAAGATTTGATCTCTTCCCAAGGGTTTCAACATGCCCTTGACACAGGCAAATGGACAGCTTGTGGCAGAACCCTTGCTGCCCTTTTGGTATCCCAAGGCCTACCTCTGACAATGTGACTTCTTGGTGAGAAGTACCAAGAGCTCGGTGACCTCACCCTCATCTACACTGATAGCCTCATGCCTATCTCCAGGTGCATGGGAAACTGCTCTGGCCAAGTTCCCACAGCCAGAAGTGCAGAATCCATGCCTCCAGGACCAGCTCATCTCACTGGGGGAGGGGCCTAGTAGGTGAACAGTCCATGCTTCCATCCTTCCAGTAAGCAAATCCATTCCTGTCCTAGAGGTGGCAGTGGATCAAGCTTCAGGGCCAAAGAAAGCAGCCTCAGCCTTTCTTCCTTCCTTAGAGGGACTTCCTTATCTTCTGCTCCTTTTCTTCTGATTCCTGGGACCAGGGCTCACTGGGTCTCCCTGGACCTAAGTCTCAGACTTGGCCTCCTAGGAACTCAAACTAAGGTCCTATACCTTCCCCACCACAGCTACACAGAAAACACATGATACTAGGGCTTTTCAGAAGTATCTAGCAGTGAAATCTCATGCATGTCCAAGTGGTCTGTATAGGGTCACTCAGAAAAACTCTAGCAACTTCCCCCCACACTGGCCTCTCCTTACTAGCCCTGAGCTGCATCTCAGCCAAGCATGGTCACTCATGGCAGGGACACCTTGCTCTCAGGCTGATGGAACTCACATCATTGGTTTCTTCCATGTCATAGTTCTCAGTCCATGAAGGGAGGCTTAGAGGCCAGAGATGGGTCTTGTCTTTGGGCTCATAGAGCTACCATCACTGTTGTCACTATCAGATAAGCATGACTCCTGCCTCACAGGCCTACAAAGTGTTCCACAGGGAATGTACAAACATCATCACTTTCTACTGAGGGTCCAAGTAGACTCTGCCTGAAGCCAGAGGCCACATCAGACACCTAGACCTAGATGGGGACTCTAAGCAGCCCATCTTCCAAGCACTCTCCCAAACTCCTTGCAGAAGAGCCCAGTGGAAAGAAAATGCAGTCACTGCACAGATCAAGGAATTTGGAACATACTATTGCCAAGAAAGATGTGGGTGTATCATGAATCCCACATAGGAGGGAAAATGGCAGCCAGGGTCTCTGGACCCAGGATGACTTGCAGGCTCCATCAAGAAATTCCTTCCTCACATAAGGACTAGCTTTTCCCAGTGACAGAATAAGAAGCTTGGGAAACACCTGCACAGGCCATCCTGGCTCCAAAAATTCTTACTCTGACCATGACTCCAGAGCACCAGACCTGGGAGCCAGAGAAGGATGCTTCATGGATATGGTGTCCATTGGTCCCCAATATCCTCAGGAAACCCTGCACACAAGAGTCTTACTGGACTGACACAGCTTCTCTGCAGACCCTGAGAAAGCCTGCAGTACCTGTATTTGAGTTTCCCTAACATATGAAACCACAATAACACTTTTACACAAGGATACTCATTACTGCCAAACACATGTTGAGAACTGATTATTGTGCCCCCTCCCAATTTGGTTGATCTTTATCAGTGGTCCTCTGAGGACAATGTCTCTTCGGTCTGTACAGTCAGAAGAATCATCTCAAATAATAAAGGTCCAGGCACAGGAAAACAGATGTTTCCAGGGGTTGTTCTCAGAATAGTGCAATGAGGAACAAAGAAGGGAAACATCTGAAACCCTGAGAGGCTCCTTATTTCCACTTGTGTTTTGTCTGCATGTGGTCAGAGGTGGAAGAATAGGCATCTCCAGCTGGCCAGGCCTTAGCAACTCCTCCTCCTGGTGTGTTTGCCCAATGATAAAATCAGGAAGACCCCGAAGCCACCCAAGCTCTGCAGATCTTCCATAAGTCACAACCTCAGGGGGCTAAAGATTGACATGCAGGGCAATGTATTTAAGGTCTTGAAAGAAAAACCTTCCAACCAAGAATGGTTTTTACAGAAAAACTATCTTTTCAAAGTGAGAGTGAAATAAAGTATTTCCAGACAAGCAAAATCTGAGAGAATTCCTAACCATCCTAACCTTACAGGTTATAGTGTAATTCTGAACGGAGTCCTACATTAGAAGTAACCATATTGAAAGCACATAGTGGTACAAACTTCACTAACAGAGTTGATAGAATCAGTAATCAATCAAGAAAATGATAGCACTAAGTTCTTATCTATCAATATTAATCTTGAATGTAAGTAAAATAAGTTCTGTAGTGAAAGATACAGGTTGACTGGATTGATTTTTTAAAAGACACAACTATATGCTGCCTATGATATATTTACTTCACAGATTAAAAATACACATAAACTGAAAGTGAATGGCTGGAAAAAGATATTCCAAGCAAATGGAAGCCAAAAACAAGCTGTATTAAAATAGATTTTGAATCAAAACTTGTATAAAAGACAGGGGAAATATATATTGTGAGAAGGAACAATGTAGCAAGAAATGCAAGAAGATATAACAATCATAAATATATAGGTACCCAACAAAAGACAACCCAAATTATACCACACATATTATTAGACATAAACAGAAAGATAGACTCCAATGCAACCATAGTAGGGGACTTCAACATCTGACTATCATAGGTAGAGAGATCATTCAGACAGAATGGGGGCTGGCACCATGGCGCCACAGTAGGTTAATACTCTGCCTGCAGTACTGGCATCCGATATGGGTGCTGGTTCTAGTCACAGCTGCTCCTCTTCCAATCCAGCTCTCTGCTATGGCCTGGGAAAGCAGTAGAAGATGGCCCAAGTTGTTGGGCCCCTGCTTGTGCATGGGAGACCGGGAAGAAGCACCTGGCTCATGGTTTTGGATCAGCGCATTTCTGGCCATTGGGGCCATTTTGGGAGTGAGCTAATGGAAGAAAGACCTTTCTCTGTCTCTGCCTCTCACTCTCACTGTCTGTAACTCTACCTCTCAAATAAATAAATTTTAAAAAAATCTTAAAGAAAGAAAACCAAGAAATATACACCAGATTTCAACCACACTATTTAACGAATTGACCTAACAAATATTTACAGAAAATTTCACCCAACAATTATGCAACCCATATTCTTCTGATAAATACATGGAAGATTTTCTAGGATTGCCCATATATTGGGCAGGAAACTAAATCTCAATAATGTTTTAAAACTGCTTTATATCTTCTAAAACCACAGAGAAACAAAACTAGAAATCAACAAGAACAATGGAAAATTTACAAGCATACCAAAATTGAGCAACATGCTCTTGAATGACAAGTTGCTCATTAAAGGAATTTTAAAGAAATATTTTGAAACAATTGAAAATGAAAATTCAACATATCAAAAATACATATGGTATATGGAAATATTGTTAAGAGGAAAGTTTATAGCATTAAGTGTATACATTAAAAATAGAAATATTTCAAATAAATAGTCAAATGATGCATCTTAAAGACTTACAAGAGCAATAAAAAACACGATCCAAAATTATTAGGACAGTAGAAACAATAGGGATCAGAGAAGGAATTCATTAAATTTAAACTAAGAAAACAATACAAAAGATCAACAAAAAGAAAAGCTGATTTTCAAAAAGTTGATTAAAAGAGGCAAACATGTCAGAGAAACAATGAAAAAACTGAAATGAACAAAATTTGGCATGAAAAAAGAGACATTGCAACTGATAAAGTGCAATGGATCATAAGAAGCTATATGCTAACTAGTTGGAAAAGCTTAGGAAGTGGATATATGACTGGATACAAGCAACCTAATAACATTAATTCAAGAAGATACAGAAAATTTACACAGACCTGTAATAAGCAATGATACCTAAATCTAAGCAATAACAACATTTTTTCCTAACAAAGCAAAGTCCAGGACCTGATGGTTTTACAGCTGAATTCTACAAAAAGAGGGAAAAAAAGAGGAAATAAATCTGGGAGCAGTGTTGCATTGCAGTGGGTAAAACCACTGTCTGTGATGCCAGCATCCCTTATGGTGTTGGTTCGTGTTCCACTTCCAATCCATCTCCTTGGTAATGACCTGAGAAAAGCAGGGGAAGATGGCCCAAGTACTTGGACTTCTACCCCCGACCTGGGAGACCCAGATGAAACTCCTGGCTCCTGGTTTCAGCGTAGCCTATCCCCAGGCACTGTGGTCATCTGGAGAGTGAACTGGTGGAATGAAGATTTTCTCTCTCTCTCTCACTTGCAAATGAATCATTTTAAAAAAGAGGAAATTACTCAAATATGTTCTAACAATTCCAAAATATTGAAATAAATAGAACTCTGTCAAACTGTTTTTATAACACCAGTATTACTATGAAACCAAAACAAAAGAAGGATACAACACAAAAAGAAAACTACAGACTGATATCCCTGATGACCATAGATGCAAAAATTCTCAAAAATATTAGCAAGCCAAAACCAATACTACATCAAGACAATACATCATGTACAGGTGAGATTCATTCCAGGGATGCAAGGATATCTCAACATTCACAAGTCAACAAAGGTAATAGATGACACCAAAACGAATGAATGAAGAACAAAAAAGCCATATGATTATATATGTGGTGGAATGAGGTTTAAAGGTCATATCAAGATGGATGCTAGGCCAGAGCCGTGGCTCAATAGGCTAATCCTCCACCTTGCAGTGCCAGCACACCGGGTTCTAGTCCCGGTCAGGGCGCCAGATTCTGTCCCGGTTGCCCCTCTTCCAGTCTAGCTCTCTGCTATGGCCCAGGAAGGCAGTGGAGGATGGCCAGAGTCCTTGGGCCCTGCACCCACATGGGAGACCAGGAGAAGCACCTGGCTCCTGGCTTTGGATCAGCATGATGCGCCAGCCACAGCTGCCATTGGGGGGTGAACCAAAGGCAGAAGGAAGACCTTTCTCTCTGTCTCTCTCTCACTCTCCACTCTGCCTGTCAAAAAAAAAAAAAAAAAAAAGATGGCCGCTGAGTTGAAAAGGTCATGCCAAGATGGCCACTGACAACAGAAACTGCCTGGCAACCAGCCGTGATTGGATGGCTTTGGAAACCACATGACAACAGAGGAAACCACCTGACAACAGAGCCTGACTGATGGCAGGCCATGATTGGATGCTTTCAGAAACTGCCTGGCTACAAGAGCCTGACTGGCAACAGGCTGTGATTGGATGGCTTTGGAAACTGCCTGGCAACAGGCTGTGATTGGTTGGGGAATAGACCACCCCTTGACTGGATTGGCTGGTCTTGGCTATACAAGCTGTTGTAACTAACTCTGTGGGCTGCTTGCCTCAGGCCTGCTTTCACCTGACTCCTGGGGTCTGTATGGTGACTCTGCGCCTCTTGCCCCAACCACGCTCCTCCTCTCAGAAATGAATCCAGTGCAACATTGTTGAGAAATCAGCTGCAACATATATCAATAGATATATAAAAAGCATTAGTTAAGGCCGGCGCCACGGCTCACTAGGCTAATCCTCCGCCTTGCGGCGCTGGCACACCAGGTTCTAGTCCTGGTCGGGGCACCAGATTCTGTCCCAGTTGCCCCTCTTCCAGGCCAGCTCTCTGCTGTTGCCCGGGAGTGCAGTGGAGGATGGCCCAAGTCCTTGGGCCCTGCACCCCATGGGAGACCAGGAGAAGTACCTGGCTCCTGCCATCAGATCAGTGTGGTGCGCCGGCTGCAGCGCGCCGGCTGTGGCAGCCATTGGAGGGTGAACCAATGGCAAAATGAAAACCTTTCTCTCTCTCTCTCACTGTCCACTCTGCCTGTCAAAAAAAAAAAAAAAAAAGCATTAGTTAAGAATCAAAAACCTCCATGATAAAAACTTTCAATAAATAAGCTATAGAAGAAAATATACTTTATAGAACAAAGCTGGTCTATTTCACCTCTCTTATTCAATATATTATTGGAACTGTTAGCAAGAGCACTTAGAGAAGAGAAAGAAATAAAAGTCATCAAAAATGGAAAATAGAAGCTCAAGATATCCATGTTTTTCAGATTATATTATTTTTACATGTAAAACCTAAGCACTTCCCCCAAAAAGCTCCATTCCACCCTAAAAAGAATGAAATCTTATTTGCAGCAAATGAATAGAACTGGAGGACATCATGTTAAGTTAAATAAGCCAGAAACAGAAAGACACATGCTTCTCTCCATGAATGGGAGTAGCCTCATTCCAGGTTGCATGGCTTACCCATTCATTCATGTTACTGCATTTCAGCCCTGCATGTCCCCTATCTTTACCTACCTCTGAGAGTCCCCACAAAGAGTGGCTTCCCACCTGAGTGTGAGGGGAAAATGGGCAAAAATTGAGCTTCTTGGAACTATGAACTCACAAACACTCCCACAATGCTCTGTTCCCCACTCCTGGTCCCAGACATCAATAAGAAATAAAAGACGTCATAGAGTAGGAGACACTGTGACCGAACCGAAACTGAAGGGCCAGGGAGGAGCAGAGCTAGGGGTTAGGAGGATCCTCCTAAGTGCAGTTACTGGGTATTCAGCCTCCAAGCCTAAACTTGGCCCTAAATGACCATATTGGCTTCCCACATCTTGCTCCCCATCCCATATCACCCGTGCCATGCCAGCTTAAGCCTTGTGTACAAATCTTCATCTCTATCTGAAGGGCTCCCTGACTCTGCATCTGACTGTAGAGTCCTCTCACCTTTTGCCTCCTCCATCCAGAATATGTCACCAATGCTGGACTGACCATTGGACAGAATGCAGCTTTCATTTCTTGAAGGTTTAGTCTGTAGACAGCACATCTTGGGCTTCTAACACTTGTGTTCCCAGGCTCATCCTCATTGGCCCTGATTTGCCAATGAAAAACCTGAGGACCTGGAAAATCAATGATGTTCCCAAAGTCACACAGACAGGAATAAAGTGGCAGGGTCTGTACTCAAATATCAGGTGCACACCTGCTGCTTCATTTGTTTAACAGGGTGCAGAGGAAAAGTATACACAGAGCTGGGTTAGACAACCACATGAGGCCACTACTTGCAAAACCAGAATCCCATATGAGCACTAGTTTGAGTCTCAGTTGCCCCAATTCCCATCCAGGCCCCTGTTAATGTGCTTGACAAAGCAGCAGAAGACACCCCAAATAGTTGGGCCCTTGCACCAACATAGGAGACATAGAAGAAGCTCCTGGCTCCTGGCTTTGGTCTGGCCCAGCCCTGGACATTGCAACTGCTTGGGGAGTGAAACAGTGGATGGAAGAATTCTCTCTGTGTCTCTCCCTCTTTCTCTCGGGTAACTTTGCCATTGAAATAAATAAATCAGAGCTATGCATTTTACAGTAAATCCACAAAACCCTAATAAGCAGGTGCTGTTATTATGCCCATTTTAAAGATGAGAAAACTTAGATGGATGAAGCAAGTTGCCCAAGGACCTCAGCTAACCAGAACTGTGTTTCTAGACATTCAGCTTGTAAACATAACTCCTAGGCTATGGGTTATTCTTGTGCCCATGGACTAGGCCAACTGATGCTGAGGAAACTCCTGATTGTTGATAACCCTCTGTTAGGCAGTGGTCATGCTGGACTCAAGACATGTGTTCCTTGTGGATGTATTGGAAGAGTGAGGAGTACATGAGCAACAACAACCCAGACCTGGCCAAGAACACACACCTTGCGGCGCCGGCACACCGGGTTCTAGTCCCAGTTGCCCCTCTTCCAGGCCAGCTCTCTGTTGTGGCCAGGGAGTGCAGTGAAGGATGGCCCAAGTCCTTGGGCCCTGCACCCCATGGGAGACCAGGATAAGTACCTGGCTCCTGTCTTCGGATCAGCGCGGTACACCGGCCGCAGCACGCCAGCAGTGGCGGCCATTGGAGGGTGAACCAACGGCAAAGGAAGACCTTTCTCTCTGTCTCTCTCTCTCACTGTCCACTCTGCCTGTAAAAAAAAAAAAAAAAAAAAAAAAAAAAACCACACACCTCATTTGTAAGCTCTCAGCATGTCACTGTCTAGGAAGCCAGCACTACCAAGAGTCCAAGGTCAACTCTTCACCAACACACTTTAACTTAGCATAAGTGGCAGAAATTTGGAGGAGCAAGGTCCAGTCACCAATGGGCCTTACTGCAGGGAAGTAGAAGATGTTAATGGCTGCTGGTATCCTTCCTGGTCCCACCTCATCAGTGCCAGAGGGGAAACGAGTACACAGTATGTCACACTGCTAGCTAGGACACAGTGTGCTCATGCCCTGGAGGAAGATGTCTGGGCTGGCTGCTGGGGTGCATGAACTTGTGAATGTCTGAGGTGCCTGGTCACTGATCAACATGGGAACAACCATGGGGCATTCCTCTTGGGTTAACGTGGATATTTCTGCAGCTTTCAGTCTCAGCAAGTTCCTTTCCCTTTAAAGGTTGTTGGCTGTGGACCAAATTAATATAAATCAGTTTCAGGCCCCCCACTCCCAGATCTGTCCTCCTCACCCAGCTCACACTTCTCTGACATCATGCAGAGAAAATATTTATGAATTTCCAGAAAGATGCCACTGGCTCAAGAGAGGACGAAATGGCAAAAACCAATCCAAACAAAATGTACTTAACTTCCACATAAAATTCCATCCCCTTCCCACTAGTGGATTTGATCATTTTTCATTCAAGCCCTAGTGCAAAAATATGAACTGTTTAGGGAAATGAAACATCATTTTAAGAGATTCATACATATTATATCATACTTCAAAACAATAAACAATGGATCAATAAAGTTTCACTTGGAGAAAATTACAAAAAAATACAGAAAATGTTAAGACCAGCTGGGCCAAATGAGAGGAGTAGCTGGCCTGCAAAAACACATTTTCTTGTCTCCTGGACAACATGTCCTGATTTCTCCTCCTAAGTTTGCCATCAGTGATACACAGGGCAACAGTTACTAAAAATTATGAAAACACTATGTTTTTATAAATTCCCTTGGAAAATGGCTAGAATCCAGAAGACTGTGGAAGTGAGGACTAAGGCAATTTACAGAGATTTTTGGTGAGTTTAAAACCGTCAGCGTTTTAAAGTTCCAGATAGGAATCTTTCTTTCACAAAACAGTTCCCAATAGTCAGCCAGAAACCTCCCACATTTGAAAACGAAACAATGCAACAGAGGCTGAGGGCCCTGCAAATCAGCGCTGATCATTCTTGGCGACTGGGATTCCATGCGCATGCGCAGCGTCTGGCCTCCTAAAGGCTGCGATTGGGCATGCGTTTACCGGCGTTGCTTGGCAACAATCATTGTGAGCCAAGATTCAGGAAGCGCTGAGCTTTTCTGTTGGGACATGGAGGCGAAACTGGTGGCTCATCTGCAGGGCTAACCTTAGATTTCTCTGTCTGGGAAGATCGGCAGTAGTCTAGGACGTGAAAGTCTTACCTTCCCATGTAAGAAGAGGGAGTGTCTATGGATGTTGATGTCCTCTGTCGGCTGTTGAGAATGGTGAATGAGATTAAATCAGGTTCTCGGTACTGCTTCCCACCAAAGGCTCTTGGGAAGCTGCACAAAGCTGCCAACGAGGGTGAAGATGCTTGAGAGCAGCCGCTCCTGATGCTCAGAAGTGGCGGGAACTATAGAGACCAGAACCCCTTACAAACCTTGGTGGATGGGGAGAAGTGTGAGCTCAGCACCAACTGTGGCCAGCCCCTCCTGTAACCCGGAACCCTGGGCTCCCAACCCCGCAGGCTTCTCAGCACCTGAGATGGAGAAACAGCGCCTAGGCTGCCTCTCTGAGCAGCTGAAACTAAACCAAAACCTCAGCTGGTTTCCGAGCTACCTGTGATCCCCTTATAGAACACCTTCCTGACAAGGGTAAGTGATTTAACTAACACAATTACATCTGTGGAGTGGCTTATTTTAATGTACTCATTCTACTGCATATACTGTACACACTACAGAAAAATGCATCCCGAGATAAATAATTTCCATCATATATGAACTTCTGAGCCAATAATTCTTTTGGTAAAATCCAGTATCTGTTTCATATCAGTGAACATTTATGTATACGCATTCTTTAATGAGAGGCCTTATATGGGAGCATGGACAGCGAAGGTGGTTCTGTGTCAATAAGCAATTATCTATTCTCACAATGTGAGCTCTTTATGTGTTTATTCATTTTACAAAGCAAAATAATGATGGCAGGGCTTTAAAAGTTTGAGTTACCATGCTTTCATTTACTCTTGTGACAATACTTGTTGGGAATGCCTTAAAAACGTGCTATTAAAGATATGAAAGTGGGCTGCTAATTTTCACAAAATAGTCATTACTGACAGTTGAAAAGACAAATGAATGGAACATGATAGGAAATCCAGAAACACCAAAGAATATGTAAGAATTTAGAGTTGATACTGGTTATATTTCACAATATAAACTTGATGAATGATTACAAAATAATAATGAGCATAATTAGTTTTAGTTTGTTTTCTATTATAGTCCCCAGTATTTTCCCATTTCAGCTATGTCAATTCATTATAAAGGGACACGCTGTTTCCCTGGTGCTCTAAGAAGAGCGTGGTTTAGCAGTCAGTTTCCCTCCCAAGGATCCTTTAAACTGGTACCTTACACTGCAAGCAGCAGAACGAGGCTGAGGATGCACACCGGCAGCAGCAGCATCATTGCATACCTATGAGTGAACTTTACTGCCCTGCTCTGTGCTATCTTGTAGTTACAGCAGATGAAGCAGATCATCACTTCCAATATGAATAGGTACAGGACCCAGAGAATCATGGTGTAGGTGCTTGGCAGTGTACACCTCAGCGCCCACCCATGCAGTCATGTAGTGCAGCACCAGAGGGAAGCCCAAGTCACCCACCAGCAGGGGCAGCACTCTCCAATCTTGAAGACCCCTGGTTCTGCTCTACTAAGTACACCTCCACAACGGCCACGCTGCCCATGATCACCAGTGAGATCAGACACCCAGTATGCCTGTCAGAGATCAGCAGCACTGTGATTGGCACCAGGATCCTGGCCTGGACATGCACAGCCCCCACACTAGGATGGAGAAGGCTCTGGGTAGGAGGGAGAGCAATGGCATGTGGAGCACTAAGCCCATGGGGATGGCATGGGAAGGATAGGTGCTGAGCATGTCCAGTTGCCTGGAGGGCACTATTCTGGGTTGGTGAGCTTGGAACCTAGGGAAGACCAGAAGAGTCCTGGTCAGCCTGTGGGCCAGGCAACCAACTCCCATCCCCAGGTTTCTCCTGCATGTTTCCATGTCTGGTGCCTGAGGGTCATCGCGCACTCGAATCAGTACAAGAGCAGAGAGCAAGATCCACTGGAGCAATACCACCAGGGGGCGACATAGGATGACCTGAGGCACCTAGATCTTACCACCACCAGCTGGAAGGAAATGTAAAGGAGGTGGTTCCACTAAGCTGCACAAACCCCCTCCCAAGTTTGATCCTGCTGCATTCTCACTGATACTCCTCTCTGGACTGCAGATGGAGGCCCAATCCACTGGTCCGAGGGTGCCATCTTTCCGTGGGGAGACAGGTCTGCCCAGTCCACTGAGCCGGGAAGCCCAGGAGACCCCGTCCATCATCCCAGACTGGAATCAGGCTCTATGATCGAGTCCTCCTTTGCCTCCCCAACTCTGTCTTGCTGGCCCAGCTTCCTCAATATTCTGTCCAAATGGCACAGGCCTTTCCAAGTCCTGCTGCTTACACACAATGCTCCCATCTCCATTCCTGCACAAGCCCTCCTTGTCCTAACCCTCACTAACCCATTTCCAGGGCCTGCTCACACTTCCCAGTCAAGTCCCTTCCCACCACTGCAAAGAGCCCCAGCCCTGGAGCTCAGCTGACTGACCTGTTTAGACAAAGTCATGACTCTTAATGTTAGTCATAACAGTCGAGTGCTCAGTCATGGCACCTCTACTCAGCTCTGCCTCCCAGTGGTACCCTTGGCCAAACGAGGGTTCCCTACCACTCACAGCCCCAGAGTATGGAGTCCCTTGGGGGTCCCTGGGCTCCTGCTTGCAGCAACAGGCTATTTTAGTGCCCACTGGCTCGACAGTCTGGCCTGGAAACCCTCAAGGGCCCCTTCTTGCCCATCTGGGCCTCCTTTGGCTTCAATCACAGCTGGAAATTTCTTCTTTCCATCTGCTGTCTACACCACCCCTGCATCCTCCCTTTTTCCCTGATTCACTCAGAAAATCCAGGGCTGAGGTGCACTGCTGGTGGGAAAGAGCCCATCCTCAGGAATTAAGGGACTGGTGACACCCTCATCCTCAGCCCAGGCTTCTTACTAGGCTTCTTCTGGGCCCAGATCTTGGCTACTAGGAACTCACTCAAGGATCCTGGCTTCTGGTGGCTGTCCCACCCCACACCTCCAGTGGCTCCCCATAGGAACCCTTCAGTGAGCTCAAAGGAGTGGACAACTTGACGTTCAGCTGGTGGGTAGGGATACTGGTGTCCCCAGCTGTGCTGAACTGAACACAGAGGGACTCACTTGTAGCTCTGATACTGTGCAGCAGCCCTCTGGAGTCTGGCATTTCACCCACCCAGGGAATCCTGCTTACCTGCACAGGCAGCTCGCTGGGCCTGGTATCTTTCTGGCAGCCTACAATAAGGTACAGGGCTAGCTGTCCATCTTGATGCTGTTGGTCCCATGGATAGGTACAAGGCGGGTCCTCGGTCACAGTCCAAACTGGAGCAAGGGTCCTCTGGGCCTATAGGAAGCAGTTTAGCATTCCTGGATTTACTGGAAGGCATGACAAAGGGAAGATGAATGGCTTTCCATGGGAGTCATGGGTTGAGGCTTCAGGTGCCACTCTCCACGCTGTCCTCACTGAGTTCCCACCTCCTGCTGTCCCATCAATTCCTAGGGCAAGGGTTGTCCTTTGTGAGCCAGAAGAGGAGACTGAGGCTCAGAGAGGTGACATGCATGATTGCAATGCCATGATTGGTGAGCCAGCACCCTCCTATGCCTACCTACACAGAGGTCCTTCACAGGACACTGGGTCACTGCTGGTGGTGGAGTCTGCACAAGTTGCCCCAGCTGCATCCCTACTAGGTTCCTGATAGCCAGGCAAGCATGGTCACAGGGGGACAAGGTAGGCTGGCCACCGTGGTGTTGCCCCACGCACTGAAAGGCCATTCATACTTGCTCTTCCTGAGGAAGAGCCCACAGGTTCCCAAAGCTGACTTTGCCCAGGAAGGAAGCCGTATCCCAGCTCCTCTCTTGTGGGGTGGGAGTGGAGGAGAAAGACCACCACTCCCTCCAGTCTCAGAGAGAGTTCACAGGCAGACCCCTCTACCCTCAGTCAAGTATGTGCTCAGTGCCCACACAGCAGTCATGACCCACAGCCGTGAGCTGATTGACTCATGCAAAGGGGCTCTTCAGCCAGAGTGGGGCAGAGTCTTGTGATGGGGTGTTTCCTGGGATAACTGTAAGAACATCAGTCAGGAATGGGAAGACATTGGAGCAGGCAATGCAGACACACACACACAGACACACACACACACACACACACACACGGATCTTCCATTCTTCTATTGACCCCAATGGCCTGAGCCAAACCCACAATCCAAGTACTGCATTTGGTCTCCCACATGGATGGCAGAGGCCCAAGCACTTGGACCATCTTCTGCTCCTTTCCTAGATGGATTAGCAGACAGCTGGATCAAAAGTGGAGCAGCCAGGATTTGAACCAGAGCTCACAGGGAATGTCAGCATCTCAGTCAGCAGCTTAATCTGCTGCAACTGCAACTTTAGGGGATTCAATTTCATTTTGAGAAATGAAACTTCAGAATACTTTCTTTAGAGGTCTTTGTTGATGTAAAAATGTCATTTATGACTTGGTTTTCCTTTCAGACTTCAGGGTTTTGTATATTTAAAATTAAGATTTTTTATTCCATCACAAGTTTACTTTTGTTTTTTCTTTATTTTTAACTCAATATTTCATTATGTTTTTGAGGTAATATTGTAATTTATACTACTGTCAAAGGTTTAATGATGTTAATAATTAAAGAGAGCAACACATAAAATGTTAAAAAGCTACAGTCCTGTAAGAAAGGGATATAGGCCGGCGCCACGGCTCAATAGGCTAATCCTCTGCCTAGCAGCACCAGCACACTGGGTTCTAGTCCTGGGCGGGGTGCCAGATTCTGTCCCGGTTGCCCCTCTTCCAGGCCAGCTCTCTACTGTGGCCAGGGAGTGCAGTAGTCCTTGGGCCCTGCACCCCATGGGAGACCAGGATAAGTACCTGGCTCCTGCCATCAGATCAGCGTGGTGCGCCGGCCGCAGCACCCCAGCCACAGCGGCCATTGGAGGGTGAACCAACAGCAAAGGAATACCTTTCTCTCTGTCTCTCTCTCTCACTGTCCACTCTGCCTGTTAAAGAAAGGGATATAAACAATAATCAAATGAAAAGATGTTTAACTTCTTTCAAATAATGCAAATTTAAAAATAGTCACAGAATCATAAAAGTTATAGGGTCATAAAACCTAAAGCTAATTTCTCTAAGTTAACAGGGCAACAATATGGAACTATTGGAAACTATATGGAACTAATTGGAAAATGAATTTTTTAAAGTGTTGCTCCCCGTCTTCATGGAGGAACAACACAGGACCCTGCGCTGTTCTTTTGTCTGCTCACCCCCCCCTCCGGGTTTGTTGCTGGTTCTTCCCGGGTTGGCTACCGTCCCTCCACCTCCGTGGAAGGGCGGGCCCCCTGCCACTTTCCCCACTTCCGCAGGGGAGCGGCACACCGCCGGCCAGCTCTCTCGGGGGCTGCACAGGTGTTATTCGGATAGATGTTCCTGGTGCATGTTGTCTCTCTCCTCCTTTATAGTCCTCTTCCACCAATCCCAACTCTGCTACCCACATGCCGAGTACGCTGCTCTCCTGCAATCAGGAGCAGGTCCTGCTGTTTATTGGTTGAACTGGAGGCAGCTGTGTAGAAGCTGTTTCCTCCTCTCCCAGCGCCGTATTGTGGGAGAGCAGATGCATAGAATAAGTCTTAATTCCAGTAACTTAGTCTAGTCCGAGTTGCTCCCCACATTAAAGATTTATCTATTTATTTGAAGGTCAGAGTTTTACAGAGAAGGAGAGGCAGAGAGAGAGAGACAGAGATCTTTCATCTCTGGTTCACCCCCCAATTGGCCACAACAGCCAAGCCGCACCAATCTGAACTCAGGAGCCAGACACTTCTATTGGGTCTCCCACAAGGGTGCAGGGGCCCAAGGATCTGGGCCATCTTCTGCTTTCCCAGTCCATAGCAGAGAGCTGGATGGGAAGTAGAGCAGCCAGGATCTGAACCGGCACCCACATGGGATGCCAGCACTGCAGGCAACAGTCTTACCCATTATGCCACAGTGCTGGCCGCTGGGAAGTTAAATTCTAAATGCTTACCTATATTTGAGTGTTTCTGGATTATCTGTTCTTTCATTCATTTCTTTCCAATTTTGAATAAATGATTAATTTGTGGAAATCAATACCTTGTCATATCTAGAAAGACAAGACTTTTTAAAAATAAATTACAAACATCATCACAACAGTAGAAGAGCATTTGTAACTCTAAAATTTGAAAACCTTGTGGTTTTGGTCAAGGCAATAAACATAAAGTACTAACATTTTGACAAAAATAAGCCTCCTTATACATGAACACAGGGGCATCTTCTCACTGCAGTGCCCCCTCTTCAATAATGCACACATCAAGTGAGGTGTGCACTGATATAACATGGATACGGGATTTACTGAAAGAATGTTTTTAAAGACTTATTTACTTACTTTTATTTGAAGGGTTCAGAGTTACAGAGAGAGGGAGGGAGAGAGAGAAGAGAAAGACAATGAATGTGAATGCCTTCCATCCCCTGGTTCACACTCCAAACAACCGCAATGGCTAAGGCTGAGCCAGGCCAAAGCCAGAAAAGAGGAGACATTTAGGAGACAGGGCCCCAGCACTTGGGCCCTCTTCCCCTGTATCATTTGGTCACTCCTTCTCTGCTGCTCCACCTTTCAAAGAAAAATTAATAACTATTTTTTCATGCTTTGTTGTTGTTATTCTTATTAAATTATGTCAATAGCCCTATTTTAATATTATTTAAGGTGTAAATTTCATGCCATTAATATGTACAAATTTAGGAACTTAATGATAATTATAACCCTACCTCCCTCCCACCTATATTCCCATCCTTCTTCCTCCTCCCTCTACCACTCCCATTTTTTTTTTACAGAGACCTCTTTTCAATTAACTTTATACTCATAAGATTAACTAGACTAAGTAGAAGGATCAACAATAGTGTGAAGAAAAAAAACATAAGAAGCAGAAAAGAAACAAAAAGCAATGTTCCTCAATAGTCAAGTTAGGACTGTTCAAAATCATTGCATGATAAAGTGCCAATTTCACTCCCATAGATTACCTTTTAGGTACTATACTAGTTAGCACAGATCAGAGAGACTATATGGTATTTGTCTTTTTGGACTGGCTTATTTCACTAAGTATAATGGTTTCAAGTTGCAACCATTTTGTTTCAAATTACAGGTTTTCATTTTTTAGCAATGCATGATATTCCATACTGTGTGTGTGTGTGTGTGTGTGTGTATATATATATATATATAGCATAATTTCTTAATCCAGTATTCGGTTGATGGACATCTGGGTTGATTCCATATCTTAGCTATTATACATTGAGCTGCAATGAACATGAAGGTACAGATAACTCTTTAATACACTGATTCATTTACTTTGGGTAAATTCTCAAAAGTGGGATGGCTGGTTCATATGCTAGGTCTATATACAGCTTTTGAGGTATCTCCACACTGTCTTCCACAGTGGCTGCACCAGTTTACATTCCCTCCAAGAGTGGATTAGTGTACCATTTCCCCCACATCCTCACAGGCATTTGTTGTTTTATGATTTCTGTATGAGAGTCATTCTTTTTAAAAAAGATTTATTTGAAAGTCAGAGTTACACAGAGAGAGAAGAAGGAGAGGGAGAGGGAGAGAGAGAGGGAGAGAGAGGGGGAGAGGAAAGGGAGAGAGAGAGGGAGAGAGAGATCTTCCATCTGCTGGTTCACTCCCTAACTGGCTGCAATTGTTGGAGCTGAAGTGATCTGATCTGAAGCCAGGAGCCAAGAGATTCTTCCGGGACTCCCATACCAGTGCAGGGGCCCAAGGACTTTGGCCATCTTCTACTGCTTTCCCAGGCTTTAGCAGGAAGCTGGATCAGAAATGGAGCAAATGGGACTCGAACCAGTAACCATATGTGATGCTGGCCCTGCAGGTGACAGCTTTATCTGCTATGCCACAAAGCAGGCACCTCCATTCTCTCTTTCCACACCTTCAGGACCTCCTAATTCATATATATGGATTATTTGATAGTATCCATACATCTCAAACAGTGTTTTTATGCTTTTTAATTTCATTTGTTCTGGTATGACTGAATTATTTCCAAAGATTTGTCTTCTAGCTTGGATAGTCTTTCTTTTTCCTCTCCAAATCTGTTGTTAAGGCTTTCTACTGCATTTTATTTAATCTATTGAATTCTTCATTTCTAATATTTCATTTTGATTTCTCTTTAAAATCTCAATTTCATGTGAAAAATTTTCATTCATGTCACATATGGTATTCTTTAGCTTGTGGATTTGCTTCTGACTACTTTTGAGTAATCCTATGACTAATTTTTTGAATTCTGTTTTCATCATTTCATCCATTTCTTGACCTTCACATTCTATATTGAAAAATTGTTGTGTTCCTCTGAAGGGCCATGATGTCTTCCTTATTCTCATTTCCTAATTTTCTACATTTATTTTTAGGCTCTTGTGGAGGTAATTGCTCTTTTTTGTTTCCTCTGATGAGTTGTATCTTTGAGCTATGCCTATGTGCATTGTCTGTACTTTCAGTGACTACCAAGAGGTGTATGACGGATGTTTCCAGGGACCTCTGTTCAGTGCTCTAGAGTAGGGTGAGTATCCAGAGTAACAATCAAGTTGGGTTTGGTAACTCTCCTCTTATTAACAGAAGTGGAGGGAGGATGGTCACATTTGTTGGTGTGATCAGCCTCTCACCTCTTTTCCTCCAAGCTGAGTAATGCCCAGGTGTTTGTCCCCAGTGTCTTCAACACTCATCTGCACTTCTGTATGAACCACACAAATGACCTGCATAGTCCTCTCTGTGAGCATGATTCCTGCTACAGGGATCTGCCCTGGCAACCAAAGAGTTCTGAGAGTGTGACTCTGCATCCAGAGCTTGCCCAGACCCAGGCTAAACCTTGCCTCCTTCCAGGCAGTCACAGTGTTTTCACAGTCTCAGCACCCAGTGCTCCCATGGTCAAGGGCTGTAAGAGGGTGCACTCTGCCCTGCTAGCCTGTTCTGTCTACACAGTGACTGGGGAGTTCATGGAGCCACTGCCCATGTATTCTACCCTGGCAGATGGAGCCTCTCAGCCAGACTGAAAGTGGAGAATGTGAATGTTTCCCTCTGGCAAAATCCTTGGGTGATGTGTATGTACAATACCTGCTGGCCACAGCCCCACTCCTTTCACAGTTGTGCTGGGTGTGTACAAACATCCCCACTGGCAGCATTTCCCTTTGTTTGCAATAGATTCTCCTCCAAGCCTATTGCAGTTTGGGCATGGAAGAACTGGTGTTTACCTGATGACAAGGTGGAGACAGTGACCACCAATTTACTTAAACAGCAGTGGTTGCCCCTGCTGACAATTCTTGCTAGTTGCTGGGTATGCACAGAAGAGCTGGAGCAGCTGCTACCTGCTTATATCCCAAATGGCATCAGCCTTCCCACAGCTAGCCACAGGGCACTGCTATGAAGTGGAGAGAAGGGAAGAGAGAGATGCATCACTTTTTTATTCCTCCCCTCAAGGTGAGCAGTTGCCTTGCTCCCATGAAGTTTCCCAGTTGGACTCAAAGACAGTGCAGTCCACTAGCTTTCCCTCCATCTGTATTAACAATTGTGCAGGCCCATGCAGTTTGACTGTACTTTGCTCACCAGAGTGGACTCTGGGTCCTTTTTTATGTTCATGCCTGTTGCTGAGCCTTCCACTCAGTTCCAGGCCATTTCTATTGCTTTTGCAGGACTTCCCACTGCAGTTTTCTCTGCAACTTTCTCCTGAGAGTACTTTCCCTACTTTTTTTTCCTTCTAACTTTGCCTAGTGTAGAGCACACCTTCTTGTCACTATTTTACCATTGTGCAATTAAGTTAACAATGCAGTGCCTATAATGCTCACTGATACAATGGTTCAAGATGAAAAGAAAAGGGGAACCAAAGAGGATCTGAAATATTTCTTTTTTTTTTTTTGACAGGCAGAGTGGACAGAGAGAGAGAGAGACAGAGAGAAAGGTCTTCGTTTTGCTGTTGGTTCACCCTCCAATGGCTGCTGTGGCCAGCGCACTGCAGCCGGCGCACCATGCTGATCCAATGGCAGGAGCCAGGTACTTATCCTGGTCTCCCATGGGGTGCAGGGCCCAAGGACTTGGGTCATCCTCCACTGCACTCCTGGGCCATAGCAGAGAGCTGGCGTGGAAGAGGAGCAACTGGGACAGAATCCGACGCCCCGACCAGGACTAGAACCCAGTGTGCCGGCGCCACAAGGCAGAGGATTAGCCTAGTGAGCCACAGTGCCAGCTGAAATATTTCAAAATCAGGTGTGTCATACAAGCCAATACCAAGAAAAACCTACCAAAGATTTAATGTAATTCCAAACAATAAATAAAGTTGTATTTTTGCTGGAATATACACTATTACTGTGACATTCCTAATTACATGTGTCTTTTATAAAGTAATAAGCAGGGTCAAATATTGTGATGCAGCACTTGGGACTCAGACATCCCATATAGCAATGCCAGTTTGAGTTCTGTCTGTTTTGCTTCTGAGACAGCTCTCTGCTAATGTATCTGGGAAACAGTGGATTTAGGAACACTTTAGAATTCCAAAGTGACAGCAGTTCAAGTCTCCAAAATCTTGAAGACATTATTCATGGCTGATTTCTTTATACTAAAGCATGACCATCATCTGGGCAACATTCTTTTATTTGTTCAAATCGAAGTAAAACAAAACAACACTTCATATGAAAGGAACATACATAATAAAATTAATGTTATTTTTCTTCTTATTTAATAAATTTTGTTTTCTCATTAAAAATACACTCAATCATTTTCCAATTTCAGCCATGCAAAAATTAAGCCAATTCTCCCAAATCCATTACCAGAAAATAATGTTTTGCAATGAAGAAAAACATTTTTGAAGGATCTGAATTTTGACTTAATGTGAAACAAGTTCTCATTGTTTTATTTCTCACATTTAGAAAGAACCTCTCACATCTGGATACTATTTTTTTCAGGTACCAAGCCACCGGCAGGATCCATCAGTAGGGAAGCTTTTTAATCACAGAGAGAAAAGATGGTTAACATTTACAAAGCATATTCTACTCTTCTTCCAAGCAGAAAAGATGGCCAGGGCAATGTGAACAAATCACTCAGGTGGCATTTCTAATCTCCTAGTGCCTCCCTCCAACACTGAAGTCTGGTGTTCACTGAATTTATACAAGATGAGCAGTGCAGCCACCTGAAGGCGAGGAACGGTAGAAACCTGCAGGGGACAACTCTGGACTGGAAAGTCCAAGAGGGGTAGCCTGAGCATAGATGGCCCTACAGTGGTCTGGGGGTTGGGTGTGAACCAGGCAGGGTTAGGTGCAGTGTTTAGAGGCCCCTGAGAAAGATCTAGTGACAAGCCAGGGTGACCAGGAGGTGCAGAGTTTCTGGACTTTGTGAAGGATTGGAAATTCTCTGCAAGAGCAATGGAATGTCACTTAAAGTTTTGAACTTCAATGCTAAATGTGAGAGCCCAGTACACCATGTGCAGGCATCCCCCGTGCCATTGAATGTCAACCTGACAGCTCCTATCATGCCTCCTGGGAGCAGAAAGTGTCTGTTGTAATCCTAAACTGGACAGTGGTAAATAATCTGGAAGTGGCCTTCAGCATCCTTCTTCTCAGGGTTCCTAGTCAGGAATGCATGGTTGTCTGCTGGGTGCCCCAGCTCCCATGAAGACAAGGATCAAGTAGAGCCAGAAAGTCCTGAGGCCTGATTAGACAAGCCAACAACATGATCAGACCTAATTTCTCCACCTTTGAAATGGGTCAGGATAGCCAACAGAGTCCCTGCAGAGTCACAGCCTGCTTGCAACCCATGTGCCTCCTGATCATCCCCTTCCATCTCCTTCCATATGGGCACTGACCCCTCATGCCCACAATTTACATTCAAGTTCACTAATGACTCAAGACCCATTGGTGTCAACCCACTTTAAAAGTTAGAAATTACTGAATCCAAGTCCATAATTATTTTAAGAAAACACCAACCAAAAACATGAAGCATCATTGATATGTGTATATTTTCGCCCTTCCCCTTATGTCTTGAAAAGTCTTTATTACTATTGCTAAAAACAAATTACCTCAGCTCAGTTAAGGTTCATGGGGTATTGGGCACCTGGTGTCCAGGACTTTGTTCCTCTGACAAGTCCAGCCATCAGCCTGGCCTTGTACAGCTGGGGGAGACACAAACACAGAACCCTCTCCAACCATCTGTTTGTGGGTCCCTCACACCAGTCAGGGAGCAGAGTTCATGTTACATTGCAACTCAGGCAGTATCCACATCACATTGATCCACAGCAGCATGGCTGGGAAGGGACCTCACAACACTCTCACTTGTGCCATCATCTTGGATCTTTTCCCAATTTCTCCTGTGTACCCATCCTTCTTTCCCTTTTCCAGGCCTATCAGGCTCCACAGAAATCCAGGCTTCCTATGACCTATCTACTGATGCCAATTAACAGCTGGGGATGTATCTGCATTCTACTGAATGTAGCATTCTCAGAGGCAGGCCTCAGAAGCAGCCTCATATTCTATACAAAGTACTGCCCATAACTTCATAAGTGGTTCCATTCTTACTTATGAGAAAAACCCAGGAGAATCTTTTTTGATTGGCATTAACAGGCTGCCCTGATAACATTGAGTAAACCTTGGGAGGAAATTCTACTGTTTCTTTTAGTTAAAATTTTTTGAAGTTTTTTTTTTTATTATTATTATTTGACAGGTAGTTATAGACAGTGAGAGAGAGAAAGAAACAGAGAGAAAGGTCTTCCTTCCATTGGTTCACTCCCCAAATGGCCGCCTTGGCCAGAGCTATGCCGATCTGAAGCCAGGAACCAGGTGCTTCTTCCTGGTTTCTCATTACGGTGCAGGCACCCAAGCACTTGGGCCATCCTCCACTGCCCTCCCGGGCCATAGCAGAGAGCTGGACTGGAAGGGGAGCAACCAGGACTAGAACCCAGTGCCTATATGGGATGCTGGTGCCAGCCTCAATAGTCTACTATTTCACACTCAAGAAACATTTTGTCAAAGAAAAGGGCATGGGAGAAAAGGCAAGATAAATTGAACCTCATACCCACAGAAGCCCTAATCTGCAAAGTGATATTAGCTCTTTGCTGAGATGCCTACCTGGACTGTCAAGTGTATTCTCTTTATTAAAGTTTCTTATCTTGCTTAGCCAACTCTGAATGACTGGGCACTCCCACTCAGATTCATCTGAAGAGATGTCCATTCATTCTGATGGAGCACTACCTCATTGCACCTCATTACCTTGTTTATCACGACTCTGTGTCTCACATCGAAAATTCTTTTCTTATGCAAATAGAATATTCTCTATTCCAGCCATTGCAAATAAAACATAAAAATACAGACAGCAGCTTATAACTTTCAGGTTAAAACTAACTTGGGAATATGCAACTAATTGCCAGTTGAGTAAGTTTTATTCATTTTTGTTGGTGAAGTTCACTTATTTTTATTTGAAATAAACTCGATTATATAAAATGCTGAGCAAAAAGAATAAAAATTCAAATTATTATTTTACAAAAACTAATCATAACTGCTGATTCTCAGCCATTTTTATGCTTAAAAAGATGAGTAGAGGAAAATGTATAAGTGATGGTGTAGTTTCCTCTCTGACAAAAAAAGTCTACTGAAGAATCTTGCTGGTGGTACTTGATATCTGAAAAAAAGTACCCATGTGTGAGAATTTCTTTTAAATTTGAGAAATAATAAAATGAGAAATTGTATCATGCTATGTAAAAACTTCATGTCCTGTAAAAATATGTTTTCCTTAATTTCAAAACATTCTTTACTAGTAATGAATTTGAAAGAAATGGCTTAATTTTCTGACTGGAATCAGAAGATGATTGCTTGATTCTCTTTTTATAAGAAAATTTAAAAATTATTTATTGTGTGCAAACTGTTGAAATCTTTACTTAGTATATATTAAATTGAGTTTCTGTATATAAAGATAATTGAAAATGAATCTTGATGAAGAATGGGATGGAAGAGGGAGTGGGAGAGGGGTTGGTTGCAGGTGGGAGGGTGATTTGGAGGGGGAGCCTCTATACTCCAAAAGTCTACTTTGGAAATTTATATTTATTAAATAAAAGTTAAAAAAATGAAAAAAAAATATTTTTGTGAAATAAGTAGCAAAAAAAAGATTAGTTTTTATTAAGCAGTTTTTTTTAACATGAAGTGATGGGTCTATTTTATCTCAACTTAAAAAATAAAAAAGTTTGCTTCAGTACCTAGAAGTCAGCCATGAGTGATGTCTACAAGATTTTGGAGACTTGAACCACTGTCACTTTGGAATTCTAAAGTGTTTCCAAATCTACTGCTCCCCAGATACATTAGCAGAGAGCTGTATCAGAAGCAGAGTAATCAGTACTCAGACTGGCACTCTTATATGGGATTTCTGAGTCCTAGGTGTGGCACCACAATGACTGCCCTTGTTTATAATTTTATGAAAGGAACAAGTAAATAAGAATTTCAATGTAGTAATGAGTATTCCTGTCAAAATTATATTTATTTGGCTGTTTGAAATTGAATTACATTTTTGGTGAAGTTTGCTGAGAGCCTACTGAAATGTTACTTTTTTTTCTTTTTCTTTTTTTTTTTTTTGACAGGCAGAGTGGACAGTGAGAGAGAGAGACAGAGAAGAAGGTCTTCATTTTGCTGTTGGTTCACCCTCCAATGGCTGCTGTGGCCAGCGTGCTGCGGCTGGCGCACTGCGCTGATCCGATGGCAGGAGCCAGGTGCTTCTCCTGGTCTCCCATGGGGTGCAGGGCCCAAGTACTTGGGCCATCCTCCTCTGCACACCTTGGCCACAGCAGAGAGCTGGCCTGGAAGAGGGGCAACTGGGACAGAATCCGGCGCCCTGACCGGGACTAGAATCCGGTGTGCCGGCGCTGCAAAGCGGAGGATTAGCCTAGTGAGCTATGGCGCCGGCCGAAATGTTACATATTTTTAAGTGCTAGACTTGGGACTGGTTTGCATGAGACACTTCATTTGAAACATTTCAGATCCTCTTGATATCCCCTTATCTTTACCTCCCACAACCAGTCCTGTGGGCATTGCATTTGTTTTATGTAACTACAACCTAATAGATTTGTGATTTATGTCTCTACACTTCTTGTATCTGAGTGGCTATGTTATCCCTGAAGCAAGTACCCTTAAGGAATAGAAATTTATAACAAAGTAAATTTTATGATTTCTTCTAAGTAGTTAAAAGCTAGTTTTGTTACTTATGGATGCTTGCTCAGGAATTGTCCTCACAATTTTTAAGATTTATTAATTTTTATTTATTCAAAAGAGCAACAGAAAGGTAGAGACTGAGAGAGATAGGAAGACAGAGCATTTGTAGCCATTGGTTCACTCTCTAAATGACCAAAACAGCCACGTCTGGGCCAGGCCAAGCCAAGGGTCCAGGTGTCCCATGTAAGGGGAAGAACTCAACTACCTGGGACATATTTAAATAAAGACTTACACATGAGGCCAGCTCCATGGCTCAATAGGCTAATCCTCCACCTTGCATCACCGGCACACCGGGTTCTAGTCCCGTTCGGGGCACCGGATTCTGTCCCAGTTGCCCCTCTCTGCTGTGGCCCGGGAGTGCAGTGGAAGATGGCTCAAGTCCTTGGGCCCTGCACCCCATGGGAGACCAGGATGAGCACCTGGCTCCTGCCTTTGGATCAGCACAGTGCGCTGGCCGCAGCACACTGGCCGCAGCGGGCATTGGAGGGTGAACCAATAGCAAAGGAAGACCTTCCTCTCTGTCTCTCTTTCTCACTGTCCACTCTGCCTGTCAAAAAAAAAAAAAAAAAAAAAGAGAGAGAGACTTACATATGAAACTAAGAGTAATAGAATTCATTAAACTGTATATTAAATTTATATAAAGTCACAAATGTTTGAAAAATCATAATACTGTATTAGAAAAAGGTATTTAAATCTGAAAATATTAATACTATTTAATACATTTTTAAAAGTTTCAAAATTTGAAAACATTTTGAGCAAAAATTTAAAACTTGAAAGTAGTTTAAGTAAGCACTTTCTGTGATATTATTTTTTTTATTTGACAGGTAGAGTAATACACAGTGAGAGAGCCAGAGAGAAAGGTCTTTCTTCCATTGGTTCAGCCCCCCAAATGGCCGCTACAGCTGGAACTGTGCCGATCCAAAGCCAGGAGCCAGGTGCTTCCTCCCGGTCTCCCATATAGGTGCAGGGGCCCAAATACTTGGGCCATCCTCCATTGCCTTCCCAGGACACAGCAGAGAGCTGGACTGGAAGAGGAGCAGCTGGGACTAGAACCGGCACCCATATGGGGTGCCAGTGCCACAAGCGAAGGATTAACAAAGTGAGCCACAGCGCTGGCCCCTGTGATATTATTTTTGAAACTTATTTTATGTCATGGTGAATTAAAAAGCAAATATAAAATATAATCTCATAATTTTTTTCTAAGGGCACAACGGTATTGAATTCCCTAAATGTGAATTTGAAGCAATTAGTTCCTATTTAATTGTATAATACCTCAGTGTAACCTCAAAATATCACTTCAGTTCTGCTCTAAGTGCCACAAATTTTTCAGTCTCACCTTAAATCATTCTATGTAGATAGATAAATCTATAAAATGTAGATAAAGTGTCTTTTGTTATTTACTGGGCTTTAATTTTAGGTCTTTCTGGCAATGATTTCTTCACCAAATTAATTTCAAGAGAGAGAGAAACATGAAGAATTTATAGAGTAATATGTAGTGGTAGATGTCATGAGACACATATGAATTTTCATTTGTAATACTTATAAAGAAAATCATAATAGACTATTTCAATAATTTAGCTAAAATTATAAATTATAAAGCCTTTTGAAAGCATATCAGACATAGAAAATTATTATAGAGAGGTAGATGTATTTATAGCAAAGCAGTGTATTTTATGTTACTTGACTTTATATATATATGTATACCAGAATATACATGAGAAGGGTGGCGTTATCATGACATTTTTAAAACACATTTCCAGAAGTTTTATAGATTTAGAATTATTTAAAATACAAAATGGTGAAATGAAGGTCTAGCATTTTGGTGTCATGGGTAAAGCTTCTGCCTGAGATGCCAACATTCCATATGGGCACCAGTTCTTGAACCAGCTGACCAACTTCCAATCTAGCTCCAGGTTAATGTCCTGGGAAGATCAGAAGAAGGTGGCCCAAGTGCTTTGCCCCTGCTCTCCATGTGGCAGAGCTGGAAGAAGTTCCTGGCTCCCAGCTTTGGCCTGGCCCATGGCTGGCAATGGCCATCTGGGGAGTGAACCAAAGGGTGGAAGATAGCTTTCATTGCCTTGATGACTCTCTCTCTCTCTCTCTCTCTCTCTCTCTATCTCTCCCTCTCTCTTTTCTCTCTCTCTCTGTAACCCCTTCAAATAAATATTTACTTTTATATAAACACTAAAATGAAACATCCACCAGAATAATAAAGTCAAGTAATACAAGAATGGCTTGGTTTCCTGACCCAGAATTTAGCTATTTCTACGCGACTTCCAACTAATCACAAAAATGAAAAACACAATAGAAATACAGAAAAAATCTAATCCATCTTTATGACTCTTTAAACGATGCTTGAAGTGTCTTACATGTACTCTCTTATAATATACTAAAACCCAGTGACAATTATTATTATGACTGCCACCAAAAAATTTAGTGTAGATGGAAGCTATTAAGAAGTATCAATTATTCAACATTATTATTCATCACCAAATGCTTTACACTTACCATTTTATCTGGATAGTGAGCATTCAGCAGATAATTATGAAACAACTGAATGGAAAACTGGTTAATATTTCTAACTCTCTCAGTAGCTCACCTTTCCTAAGGAATTTCTCTTGTCCTAGCAGACATATCAAAGATATCAAAATTTTGCTTGGCATGTTATAGGCTTTATTCACTATTTGCTAAGTTAAGATGCAGTTAACAATAAATGAAAAACTTTATCGGAGTCAGTGCTGTGGCATAGTAGGTAAGGCCACCCTCTGTCCCTCTCCCTCTCTCCATATCCTTCTTTTTTCCACTTGATCAGTTTTTCTGATTTTCAAATAAATAGATATTTGTAAAAATTTGTAAAAATAATTCCTCTGAGTTCTCCAGTTTTGACTAAATTTAATAAAATAAATGAGAGTGGAGACAGGCTGTTGTTTGACAGAGAAGAGCACTGGCATGAAATTTTAGGGAGTTCACCAGTGTGAACACCACAAACACCTCAGGATGATCAACAACAACCACAAGGAAGCACTTTAGGTTTGGGCTATAGGCTCTCTGACCTGTCCCATGACATCATTTGAATGATTAACCAGGACAGGGGCAGATACCATTGCAACATCATACAGGGCTGCATTGTCCTGCAATCATTGATGGGTGTATTCAGACACTGCTATATGGATCAGGATCGCAGGATTCAGGTGTCTTATCAACAGTACCTTCCTATGGTCCTCAGAATAGTATAACACCACCCTTTTGTGAATAGGAACACAACTATGCAAGAAACACTGAAATGCTGGGGCCAGTGCTGTGGCTTAGCAGGTACAACCACCACCTGCAGTGTGGGCATCTGATATGGGTGCCACTTCAAGTCCCGGCTGCTCCACTTCCAAGCCAGTTCTCTGCTATGGCCTGGGAAAACTGTAGAAGATGGTCCAAGGCCTTGGGCCCCTGCATTTATGTGGGAGATCTGGAAGAAGCTCCTGGCTCCTAGCTCCTAGCTCCTGGCTTCAGATTGACACAGTTCCAACTTTTGTGGCCATTTGGGGAGGGGACCAATGGATGGAAGACCTCTACACCTCTCTCTCTCTCTCTCTCTCTCTGCCTCTCTTTCTCTCTGTATAAATTTTTGAATAAATGCTGAAATTCCAAATATCTTACCTATAATGAAACAGAATAGAGACACTAGATTTTATATAGATTTTTAAAAGATTTATTTATTCATTTGAAAGTTGCAGTTACACAGAGAGAGAAAGAGAGGCAGAGGCAGAGAGAGAGAGAGAGAGAGAGAGAGAGAGATCTTCTATCTGCTCTTTCACTCCCCAATTGTCCACAACAGCCTGAGCTGCACCAATCTGAAGCCTAGAGCAAAGAGCTCCTTCCAAGTCTCACAAGTGGGTGCAGGGGCAAAAGGGCTTGAGCCATCTGTGGCTTTCCCAGGCCACAGCAGAGAGCTGGATTGGAAGTGGAGCAGCCAGGACTCGAACCATTGACCATATGGGATGCCTGCACTGCAGGCGGTGGCTTTACCCCTAGGCCACAGCGTCAATCTTAGATTTTATATAGTTTATATCTTAGGACTTGTCTTAAATGTGTGGAAAATTGATTTATGTTTTGTCGTTTTAGCATTATCATTATAATGTAAAAATTGCAGTTGTGAAGGTATGATGATGAATACATTGGGTCTGGTAACTCTTTAATTGTGTCATTGCACATATCACATCTTCAAACTGAATTATGCTTGGACAAAATGATCATGAAATTTTCTAAATATCTCCAATTCTACAGTAAAAATAAAATTTCAACCAATATGGACTTTAAAATAATACAGAATTTGCATGGAATTATTTTCCTGTGCCTTATTTTAAAAGAGACATATTCATTGGAACATACATAGTATAAACAATGGGGCCGGCGCCGCGGCTCAATAGGCTAATCCTCCACCTAGCGGCACCAGCACACCGGGTTCTAGTCCGGGTCAGGGCACCGGATTCTCTCCCAGTTGCCCCTCTTCCAGGCCAGCTCTCTGCTGTGGCCAGGGAGTGCAGTGGGGGATGGCCCAAGTGCTTGAGCCCTGCACCCCATGGGAGACCAGGAGAAGCACCTGGCTCCTGCCTTTGGATCAGCGTGGTGCGCCAGCTGCAGCGCGCCGGCCGCGGCAGGCATTGGAGGGTGAACCAATGGCAAAAGGAAGACCTTTCTCTCTGTCTCTCTCTCACTGTCCACTCTGCCTGTCAAAAAATAAAAAAAATAAAAATAATACAGTATAAACAATGAAGCAATTTTTTTTTGACAGAGTGGACAGTGAGAGAGAGAGAGAGAGACAGAGAGAGAAAGGTCTTCCTTTTCTGTTGGTTCACCCCCAAAATGGCTGTTGCGGCTGGCGCACTGTGCTGATCCAAAGACAGGAGCCAGATGCTTCTCCTGGTCTCCCATGCGGGTGCAGGGCCCAAGCACTTGGGCCATCCTCCATTGTACTCCCAGGCCACAGCAGAGAGCTGGACTGGAAGAGGAGCAACTGGGACAGAATCTGGCACCCTGACCAGGACTAGCACCCAGAATGCCAGCACCGCAGGCGGAGGATTAGCCTATTGATCCGCGGCTCTGGCCCACAATGAAGCAATATTTACTAAGTGAAAAATTACTTGAATTCTTCCGAAGACTTACATGGTCATCTAGATTCAGGCAGCTAAAAGATGCAATGCAGTCTACCCCACTGCAAAAGAAAAAAAAAATTATCCAGAACACACTTTAGTCAAACTATGAAGCATAAAGGAAAAGGAGAGAATTCCAGATACAGTAACAGACAGTGTCATCTTTGTCATGTTTAATATAAAGGAAAAGAAGCAAGTTTGTCAGTAGAAATCGTAGAGGCCAGAAGAGATTGGGGCAATATATTCAATATTTGAAAAGAAAAACAAACCAAAAACACTGAACCATGAATATTATATCCAGCAAAGATATCCTTTAGAAATGGAGGCAAAAAAAAAAAACCTATTTCATAGGCATATAATAACAGAATTCTACACCACTAGACAGGCTTATAAGAAATTCTGAAGGAAGGCCTATATTAGAAGTAAACGATAAAGACACATAACACTACCAAATTCACCAACAGTGCTGATACCATCAGCAACCAATCAGCTTAATAGCAGGTGGTAGATCTTATCAAAACATACTAAACTTGAATGTAAATGGGCTAAATTTTCCATTCAAATCATTCTGTTTGGCTGAATGGATTAAAATTAAAAAGACCCAACTCTACACTGACTACATGAAAGAAACTTCACAAGTAAAGAAACAGATGGACTAAAAGTGAAAGCATGGAAATTGATACACCAGGCAAATGGAAACCAAAAATAAGTGAGAGTAGCAATATTCCTATTAAATAAAATAGCATATTAAATCAAAATAACATATAAAACCAAAAAATTATATTGTCACAAACTATAGAAAGAGACTAAGAAGGATATTTCATACTGATAAAAATGTTTAAGTCCCAAGAGGGTATAGCAATCATTGATATCTATTCACCTAGCACAACACCACCAAAAGATATACAGTAACTATTATTTGACCTAAAAGGAGAGATGGACTCCAATACAGTAATAGTGGGCAACTTCAATGCCACACTGTTATCAGTAGATAGATAAACCAGACATAAATTCAATAAAGATATATCAGAGTTGAACCATAATAAGCAAATGGATCAGCTACAGATGTAGTTACAGAAGTAACTGGGTGTAGTTTCATCTGACAGCTGCAGAAAGCACATTTTCTCATCAACACATGGAGAATTTTTATTTTACTATCATTTCACATTTTAGAACTCAAATAAAATCTCACTAAAATTCAAAAGAATGAAATAATCCCATATAGCTTCTCAGACCACAAAGGAATAGAACTAGAAATCAATAAGAACAATAGAATATTTACAAATTAAACAGCATGCTATTGAATAGCCAGAGTCACTGAATGAATTAAAAAAATAAAAAATGCTCTTGAAATAAATGACAATCAAAATGCATCCTATCAAATCCTGTGGGATACCACCAAGGCAATGCTAAGAAGAAAGTTTGTAACAATAAGTACTTATATTAAAAATTGGTAAAGACCAGAAATAAGTGACTGAATCATGCAGCTCTTTAACTTAGAAAAAAAAAAAGCCAACGCAAAAGTGAGATAAGATGTCATAAAAATTTTTAGTTTAGCAGTTAGCAGAGTGTTCCTGTACTTTGTGATTTGGGAACCGGCCAACCTTTCCCTGGCCTGAAACAGCCCCATTGCTTGCTTCCCATGAACAGAGCCCGGACTGAGTTCTCAGGAGAAGTGGACTGAGACACCTGTGCCTCTCCCACAAGGCTGTGGCAAAACCCGACTCGGGGTCAATGAGTCCCTCTGTGAGTGGCTGGAGCTCTCTTTGGGAAGAGGATCTTGGTTCATTCAGTAAATATTGCTTTAGGGAGGGGCTGGATACAGTGGCAGGGCGGTCCCCAGCCTTTGTGGAGTAACAGCACATTTTTAAAGAACAATTTATGACTGACCAGGTGATCCCTCACTTGAACTACCTGTGCTGATACCACTGGGTAAGTGGAGAAGCCAAAGCTCTGAGTGGTGGTAGGTCTCCCACCTTGTGAAGGGCAGGGCTGAGAAGGGGAAGCGGGAAATGGGGTTGCAGGATTTGCAGCTCCTCTCCACACCTTCAGATGGTGCAGGGGTCACAATTTCTTTCTTCATGACCTTGCCCTGGCCTAAGTTTACTGGGCAAGGAATGTCACCTCCTCTTGCTCAATTTTAGTATTAGTTCATTTAAAATTTTATGTCCCCATGGCTATGCTTGTCTCTTTGTTAAAAAAAAAAAAACTGAAACAGAATAAGCAAGATGTGGCTATGAAAAAAATTAAAACTAAAAAAATATTATAAAAGATCAACAAAACCAAAAACTGTTATTTTTAAAGAAGATAAACCTAATACACAAACTTTTATATAGATTAAAAAATAGAAATAGAAAAATAAAATAAAATTGTATATAGAGAAGGAGATATTATAGCTGATATCACAGAAATAGAAAGAACCATATTGAATAAATGCATGTTAAATCTTAAATAAAGGGATAAATTCCTAGTTCTACATATTATATCAAAAACAATTTTTTTTAACTTTTATTTAATGAATATAAATTTCCAAAGTACGATTTATGGATTACAATGGCTTCCCCCACATACCGTCCCTCCCACCCACTACCCTCCCCTTTCCCACTCCCTCTCCCCTTCCATTCACATCAAGATTCATTTTCGATTATCTTAATATACAGAAGATCAGCTTAGTATACATTAAGTAAGGGTTTCAACAGTTTGCTCCCACACAGAAACATAAAGTGAAAAATAATAGATGATTTTTTTTAAATGATGATGAAATCAGATCAGACCTATTGTCATGTTTAATCCCAGTGAGAGTCAAGTTGGGAGTTGATAATTTCTTTTTTTTTTTTACAGAGGATCAGTTTAGCATACATTAAGTAAAGATTTCAACAGTTTGCACCCCCATAGAAACACAAAGTGAAATATATTGTTTGAGTACTCGTTATAGCATTAAATCTCAATACACAGCACATTAAGGACAGAGATCCTACATGAGGAGTAAGTGCACAGTGACTCCTGTTGTTGACTTTACCAATTGACACTCCTGTCTATGGCATCAGTAGTCTCCCTATGCTCCAGTCATGAGTTTCCAAGGCTATGGAAGCCCTCTGAGTTCTCCGATTCTTATCTTGTTTAGACAAGGTCATAGTCAAAGTGGAGGTTCTCTCCTCCCTTCAGAGAAAGGTACCTCCTTCTTTGATGACCTGTTCTTTCCACTGGGATCTCACTCGCAGAGATCTTTTGCCAGAGTGTCTTGGCTTTCCATGCCTGAAATACTCTCATGGGCTTTTCAGCCAGCTCCGAATGCCTTTAGGGCTGATTCTGAGGCCAGAGTGCTATTTAGGACATCTGCCATTCTATGAGTCTGCTGAGTATCTCACTTCCCATGTTGGATCACTCTTCCCTTTATTTATTCCATCGGTTAGTGTTAGCAGGTACTAGACTTGTTTATGTGCTCCCTTTGACTCTTAGTCCTTTCATTATGATCAATTGTGAACTGAAATTGATCACTTGGAATAGTGAGATGGCATTGGTACATGCCACCCTGATGGGATTGAATTGGAATCCCCTGATATGTTTCTAACTCTACCATTTGGGGCAAGTCAGCTTGAGCATTTCCCAAATTATACATCTCTTCCCTCTCTTATTACCACTCTTATGTTTAACAGGGATCACATTTCAGTTAATTTTTAACACTGAAGAATAACTGTGTATTAATTACAGAATTAAACCAGTCATATTAAGTAGAACAGACAAAAAAACTACTAAGAGGGATAATGTATTAAGTTGTTCATTAACAGTCAGGGCTATGCTGATCAAGTCACCGTTTCCCATAGTGTGCATTTCACTTCAGGAGGTTTCCTTTTTGGTGTTCAGTCAGTTGTCACCGATCAGGGAGAACATATGGTATTTGTCCCTTTGGGACTGGCTTATTTCACTCAGCATGATGTGCTCCAGATTCCTCCATTTTGTTGCAAATGACTGGATTTCGTTGTTTCTTACTGCGGTATAGTATTCTAAAGAATACATATCCCATAATTTCTTTATCCGGTCTACCGTTGATGGGCATTTAGGTTGGTTCCAGGTCTTAGCTATTGTGAATTGAGCTGCAATAAACATTAGGCTGCAGACCGCTTTTTTGTTTGCCAATTTAAATTCCTTTGGGTAAATTCCAAGGAGTGGGATGGCTGGGTCGAACGGTAGGGTTATCTTCAGGTTTCTGAGGAATCTCCAGACTGACTTCCATAGTGGCTTGACCAGTTTGCATTCCCACCAACAGTGGGTTAGTGTCCCTTTTTCCCCACATCCTCGCCAGCATCTGTTGTTGGTAGATTTCTGTATGTGAGCCATTCTAACCGGGGTGAGGAGAAACCTCATTGTGGTTTTGATTTGCATTTCCCTGATTGCTAATGACCTTGAACATTTTTTCATGTGCCTGTTGGCCATTTGGATTTCCTCTTTTGAAAAATGTCTATTGAGGTCCTTGGCCCATCTCTTAATTGGGTTCTTGGTTTTGTTTTTGTGGAGTTTCTTGATCTCTTTGTAGATTCTGGTTATTAACCCTTTATCTGTTGCATAGTTTGCAAATGTTTTTTCCCATTCTGTCGGTTGTCTCTTCACTCTCCTGACTGGTTTTTTTTTTTTTTTTTTTTTTTTTGCAGTACAGAAACTACTCAATTTGATGCAATCCCAATAGTTAATTTTGGCTTTGACAGCCTGTGCCTCCCGGGTCTTTTCCAGAAACTCTTTGCCTGTGCCAATATCTTGAAGGGTTTCTCCAATGTTCTCTAGTAACTTGATGGTGTCAGGTCGTAGATTTAGGTCTTTAATCCATGTTGAGTGGATTTTTGTGTAAGGTGTAAGGTAGGGGCCTTGCTTCATGCTTCTGCACGTGGAAATCCAATTTTCCCAGCACCATTTATTGAATAGACTGTCCTTGCTCCAGGAATTGGTTTTAGATCCTTGATCAAATATAAGTTGGCTGTAGATGTTTGGGTTGATTTCTGGTGTTTCAATTCTGTTCCATTGGTCTATCCATCTGTTTCTGTACCAGTACCATGCTGTTTTGATTACAAGTGTCCTATAGTATGTCCTGAAATCTGGTATTGTGATGCCTCCGGCTTTGTTTTTCTTGTACAAGATTCCTTTAGCTATTCAAGGTCTCTCGTGCCTCCATATAAATTTCAGCACCAATTTTTCCAGATCTCAGAAGAAGGTCTTCGGTATCTTGATTGGTATTGCATTGAATTTATAAATTGCTTTTGGGAGAATGGACATTTTGATGATATTGATTCTTCCAATCCATGAGCATGGGAGATTTTTCCATTTCTTGGTATCCTCTTCTATTTCTTTCTTTAAGGTTTTGTAATTTTCATCATAGAGATCTTTAACGTCCTTGGTTAAGTTTATTCCAAGGTATTTGATTGTTTTTGTAGCTATGGTGAATGGGATTGATCTTAGAAGTTCTTCCTCAGCCATGGCATTGTCTGTGTATACAAAGGCTGTTGATTTTTGTGCATTGATTTTATACCCTGCTACTTTGCCAAACTCTTCTATGAGTTCCAATAATCTCTTGGTAGAGTTCTTTGGGTCCCCTAAATAAAGAATCATGTCATCTGCGAAGAGGGATAGTTTGAGTTCTTCCTTCCCAATTTGTATCCCTTTAATTTCTTTTTCTTGCCTAATAGCTCTGGCTAGAACCTCCAGAACTATATTGAAGAGCAGTGGTGAGAGTGGACATCCCTGTCTGGTCCCAGATCTCAGTGGAAATGCTTCCAACTTTTCCCCATTCAATAGGATGTTGGCTGTGGGTTTTTCATAGATTGCTTTGATTGTATTGAGGAATGTTCCTTCCAAACCCAGTTTGCTTAGAGTTTTCATCATGAACGGGTGTTGTATTTTATCAAATGCTTTCTCTGCATCTATTGTGAGAATCATATGGTTTTTCTTCTGCAGTCTGTTAATGTGGTGTATCACATTGATTGTCTTGCGCACATTAAACCATCCCTGCATACCAGGGATAAATCCCACTTGGTCTGGGTGGATGATCTTGCTGATGTGTTGTTGCATTCTATTGGCGAGAATTTTATTGAGGATTTTTGCATCTATGTTCATCAGGCATCTTGGTCTGTAATTCTCTTTCAGTGCTGCATCTTTTTCCGGATTAGGAATTAAGGTGATGCTGGCTTCATAGAAAGAATTTGGGAGGATTCCCTCTTCTTCGATTGTTCTGAATAGTTTGAGAAGAATTGGAGTTAGTTCTTCTTTAAATGTCTGGTAGAATTCAGCAGTGAATCCATCTGGTCCTGGACTTTTCTTTGTTGGGAGGGCCTTCATTACTGTTTCAATTTCTGTCTCAGTTATGGGTCTGTTTAGGTTTTCGATGTCTTCCTGGTTCAATTTAGGTAGGTTGCATGTGTCCAGGAATCTATCCATTTCTGATAGGTTTCCCTGTTTGCTGGCATACAAGTCCTTGTAGTAATTTCTGATGATTCTTTTTATTTCTGTGGTGTCTGTTGTTACATTTCCTTTTTCATCTCTGATTTTATTGATTTGTGTCTTTTCTTTTTTTAGTTAGTTGGGCCAATGGGGTGTCAATTTTGTTTATTTTTTTCAAAAAACCAGCTCCTCGTTTGGCTGATTTTTTGTAATGTTTTTCTTGATTCAATCCTGTTGATTTCTTCTCTGATTTTAATTATTTCTCTTCTCCTACTAGATTTGGGTCTGGTTTGCTGTAGGTTTTCTAGATCCTTGAGGTGATTTGAAAGCTCATCTATTGGGTGCCCTTCCAATTTCTTCATGTAGGCACCTATTGATATAAACTTCCCTCTTAACACTGCTTTTGCTGCGTCCCATAAGTTTTGGTATGTTGTGCTGTTATCCTCATTTACTTCCAGAAAGTTTTTGATTTCTCTTTTGATTTCTCCTATGACCCATTGTTCATTCAGGAGCATGTTGTTCAATCTCCATGTGTTTGCATATGCTCTAGGGATTCCTGAGTTGCTAATTTCCAACTTCATTCCTTTATGGTCTGAGAAGCTGCATGGTATGATTCTAATTCTTTTGAATTTGCTGAGACTTGCTTTATGGCCTAGTATGTGGTCAGTCCTAGAGAAGGTTCCATGTACTGCTGAGAAGAATGTAAAATCTTTAGCTGTAGGATTGAAAGTTCTGTATATATCTGTTAGATCCATTTGGGCTATAGTGTCGTTTAAATCTACTGTATCCTTGTTGATCTTCTGTCCTATTGATCTATTTCTGAGAGTGGAGTATTGAAGTCCCCCAGTACTATTGTATTGGGGTCTAAGTCTCCCTTTAAGTCCGTTAACAAATCTTTTAGATAAACTGGTGCCCTGTAGTTAGGTGCATATACATTGATAATTGTTATATCTTCCTGTTGAATTGATCCCTTAATCATTATGTAGTGTCCCTCTTTGTCTCTCTTAACGGTTTTTGTGGTAAAGTTTATGGTGTCTGATATTAAGATGGCTACGCCCGCTCTTTTTTCATTTCTGTTGGCATGGTATATCTTTTTCCAGCCTTTCACTTTCAGTCTGTATGGATCTTTGTTGGAAAGATGCGTTTCTTGTAAGCAGCAAATAGATGGGTTTTGTTCCTTAACACAATCAGCCAATCGGTGTCTTTTAACTGGACAGTTCAGGCCATTCACGTTCAATGTGACTAATGATAAGTGGTAACTTTGCCCTGCCATTTGCCAAAGATAAGTTCTAATATATGCTTTGAATTCCCTGTGATCTTTTGCTGTGAGCTTTCCTTCCTTGGTTTCCTTCCTTTACCTTCTTTCATATTGATGACCGTGTTTCTGTGTTTCTGTGTGTAACACATCTTTAAGCATCTTTTGCAGGGCTGGACGAGTGGCAACAAATTCTTTCAATTTCTGTTTGCTATGAAAAGTCTTTTTTTCACCTTCATTCACAAATGATAGCTTTGCAGGATATACTATTCTGGGCTGGCAGTTGTTCTCTCTTAGTACCTGGGCTATATCTCGCCATTCCCTCCTAGCTTGTAGAGTTTCTGATGAGAAGTCAGCTGTGAGTCTGATTGGAGATCCTCTGAGAGTAATCTGACGTTTCTCTCTTGCACATTTTAGGATCTTTTCTTTATGTTTCACTGTGGAGAGTTTAATTACAACGTGTCGTGGTGAGGATCTCTTTTGGTCGTGTTTATTAGGGGTTCTGTGAGCTTCCTGTACTAGGATTTCTCTGTCCTTCTCCAAACCTGGGAAATTTTCTGCTAATATCTCACTAAAAAGGCCTTCTAATCCTTTCTCCCTCTCCATGCCTTCAGGAACTCCTAGAACCCGAATGTTGGGTTTTTTAATAGTATCCTGAAGATTCCCGACAATATGTTTTAGATTTCTACTTTCCTCTTCTTTTCTTTGGTTTGACACTATCCGTTCCTGTTCTCTGTCTTCTAAGTCCGATATTCTCTCTTCTGCTTCACCCCTTCTGTTTGTAAGGCTCTCTACTGTGTTTTTCATTTGATCTATTGAATTTTTCACTTCAGTCACTATCCCAGTTTCCTGTTGTACTAGTTGTTTCGTTTCATTTTGATTCCTCCTTAATATTTCATTTTCACGAGAGAGATTTTCTATCTTGTCCATTAAGGATTTCTGTAGTTCAAGAATTTGTTTTTGAGAACTTCTTAATGTTCTTATCAATTTTTTGAGATCTGCTTCTTGCATTTCTTCTATGTCATCATCCTCATAATCTTGAATTGGGGTGTCTTTTTCATTTGAGGGCTTCATGGTGACTTCCTTGTTTTTATTACCTTGGTTTTTGCGTTTGTTATTTGGCATATTGGAAATATTTGGTTTCTTCACTGTGGTGCTTTTTCTTGTTATACTATGACTCTAGATTAAGTGGACTATCTGTTTTTGATGGAGCCTTAGGGCTTGAGATGGGTGTGGCCTGAGAGCTCTGTTTGGTGTGCCAAAGGTGACACTCCCAGGTTAGGGGTGGTAAACCTCTCTCTCTCTCTCTCTCTCTCTCTTTCTTTTTTTTTTTTTGATTCAAAAGGGAAGTTATTCTGCACAGCTGAACGAAGTTGGAGGTAGTTAGCAGGCAAATGATATACCCACAGGAGCCAGAGATTGAAAGCTCTTTCCCAAGGACCACACAGGGAATCTGTTCGGCCCTCAGAGTGGGCTCAAATTCTCCTTCACTCTCCCACTGGGTTGCCAAAGTTACGGAATTGTAGTGTCTCTGGAGAGTGCTCACGTGAATTCCGTGAGTTCTCTCCCCCACCGTCTCCTTTTTCACAGTCTCAGTTCAGTAGCACCACAAATTTACTAGGTCCTAATCTCCTGTTAATTCGCCCCGCCCAGAGTCAGGTTTTTCTGCTAGGCTCAGGGCCGGTGCAGACCTGAGGTCGCTCTGCTTATGACGTATGTCCAAGATGGCACCTGCTCTTTGTCTTGCTCGCCCTTGAGAGGTGAGCGGAGAGAGAGAAACCCGTGTCCATACCTGTCACCTTTTTTTTTACTCTCTCTCTCTTCCAGTTAGCCTGGTGAAGTTCCCCCCCCCGGGGGTCGTTCCCTCTAGTCTCCTCTCTCCGCTTGCCTGCCGGTGTCTTGGGCTATTGAGGTTCGGCTCACCTCGCGTTCCAGCGTTGGTGTGTTGAGTCTGCCGCTGGTGTCCCGAACTGTGGGCTCCCACGCTCTCCACGCAGGTCCGCTCCCCTTCCAGCGCCGATGTGTGGGCTTGGAGCCCTGGATGTCCCAAGTCTCCCCGCTGTTGTCTGTGTGGCACGCACTCCCCTTCGAGCACTGTCGCGCAGACCCTGCAGCTTGCGCAGCTCGGTCCCGCAGCTCGGCTTCCGTGGCTCGGTCCTGCGGCTCGGTCCCGTGGCTCGGCTTCCACACGGTGGGCGACCTTGTTCTCCCAGTAGGTCCTCTGATTCACGGCCACTGGATCCAGAAGAGTTTCCTCTGCAATATTTTCCTGGTTCTTTTTTCTGAGGCTACCGTAACTCCCCTTTTATTAAACTAAATTTTCCTGGACTATCGGTGCATGCCCTCACTATTCCGCCATCTTGGCTCCGCCAAAAGCAAATTTTTTAAAATTTAAAGCTTTTTAAAATTTTTTGGAAGGTAGAATCACAGAGTGAGGGAGAGGCAACAAAGAGATCAATCTATCCACTTGTTCATTCCCCAAAGGACCTCAATGACCAGAGCTGAGATGGGCAAAAGCCATTAGCCTGGGATTCCATCTTAGTCTCCAACATGGTTGGCAGGGGTCCAGCTACTTGGTCCATCATTCTCTGCCTTTTCAGGTACATAAGCAGGGGGCTGTGTTGGAAGCAGAATAATGGTGACTGATCTTCTGTAAAAAAAAAAAAAAAAAAAAAGAAAGAAATTATCAATTCCCAACTGGACTCTCACTGGGATTAAACATGACAATAGGTCTGATCTGATTTCATCATCATTTAAAAAAAAACATCTATTATTTTGCACTTTATGTTTCTGTGTGGGAGCAAACTGTTGAAATCCTTACTTAATGTATACTAAGCTGATCTTCTGTATATTAAGATAATCAAAAATGAATCTTGATGTGAATGGAAGGGGAGAGGGAGTGGGAAAGGGGAGGGTAGTGGGTGGGAGGGACGGTATGTGGGGGAAGCCATTGTAATCCATAAATCGTACTTTGGAAATTTATATTCATTAAATAAAAGTTAAAAAAAAGTAACTCTGAAATAAGGAAGCTGAGCTGGTGAGCCTAAACTTCTCTTGTAAGAAACTTTGTTAGGAGGAAGATGGATTTTGTGGAATTTATAGGAAGAATGACAGACAATACCCTTCTTCCCCCTAGTCAGTGCACCTCCAAAATAGATGGCTGGGGCTATGAGAGAAATTTGGAAGAAAATTTTTGTGTTAATCTAATTAGTCTCCAGGGGAACCAAATCTGTAGCTCTAGCTTCATTAGTACCATCCCAGATGAGCCAACTGACTGGAGAGTCTGCAGACTTCAGGCAAGCATTAGCAGTCAAATCCAAGATGATCTGGGAAGTCATGTTGTTTACTAAGTCAGAGAGGGTAGGATTATGCTCATGTTATCTACTAAATGTTATTGCATAGTGTGTGAAGGCTGACCCTAGAGAGTCTGAATGGGAATGGGCTGAAACTTCGAGAAATCATTCCATTTATATCTAAAATATGTAATAAAATGTAAATAACGATGAGTATCAGGATCTCTGAGATAGTTTAATAGGGCAGATTTGAAAAAGGCCAATGGATTCTGTTGGGACCTTCCATGTCATCAAATCAGCAGACCTGATGTGCCAGCACTGTCTGAGCATCATTTTTCAGTTACTGTTTTCAATATTTAGTGTGTAAAATATGGAGAACTGAGCTCATTGTGCTATAAATATAACTTATGAGGGCAACTGTTTTCCTATCAACTTATGAACTACTTGAATAATTTCCTGTATTTTAGTATTTTTTCTCTCTTCCAGGCAGATCTGTTCTCAATTAAATCAAGGAGTCACGATTCTTTGAACAGGGCAGATAGTGGAAGCCTAAGCAACAACAACCTCTTTCCTTATGCTTTCTGTGGAAGATGGGTGGGCTGGGGGAGAAGAGAGATGAGAGTGTGGATCTCATTCTAAATAACAGGAGGAACTATGACCTTATGGATATAACAGGCATTGTCTTGAGTTGAATTAGGAGATGACTAGGTATATGTGGGGGTCTAGCTGATGGTTCATCCTTGACACCATAATCAGGTTCTTTATCAGAAAGCAGCTTAGGCTATTGAACATAGCTTCATGGTCAACAATTCAAAGCACCTTTGAATACCTCCAATCTTCTTCTTAAGCCTCTTCAGACTCTTCCCCTTGGCCATCTCTTCTTCATCCTTCATATCTCCAAGCTTAAATGTCCCTTCTGTTGAAATGTTTGAGCAGACAGGCGCTTGGCACAGAAGTTCAAATGCCCCTTGGGAGGCCTGGCTTCCATGTTGGAGTACCTGAGTTTGAGTCACCAGCCCCATAGCTGATTCTAGCTTCCTGAGAGGCAGCAGGTGATAGCTCAAGTGCTTATGTCTCTACCACTTATGTGGGAGACTCAATGAGTTTCTTGCTTCTGACTTCAACCTGGCCCAGCCTGAGTTGTATCAGGCATTTGGGGGAGAGATTCAAGAGATGGAAGATATTTGCTCGCTCTCTCTCTGCCTTCCAACTAATAGAAGGAAGGAAAGTGAGAAGGAAGGAAGGAAAAAAGGAAGAAAGAAAGTAAAGAAGGAAGAGGGAGAGAAACTACCATTAGGTGGGTAACTGTTCTATCTAAAATGCATACTGCCTTTTATTATCTCTCTCAAACTTTTGATTGTTTTCTTTTTAATTACTTATTTATTTTACAGATAGAGTTAGACAGTGAGAGAGAGAGACAGAGAGAAAGGTCTTCCTTCTGTTGTTTCACCCCCCAAATGGCCGCTATGGCCGGCGCTGCACCAATCCAAAGCCAGGAGCCAGGTGCTTCCTCCTGGTCTCCCATGCAGGTGCAGGGCCCAAGCACTTGGGCCATCCTCCACTGCCTTCCTGGGCTCCAGCAGAGAGCTGGACTAGAAGAGGACCAACTGGGACCAGAACCTGGCACCCATATGGGATGCTGGCACCACAGGCAGAGGATTAACTTAGTGAGCCACGGCACCAGCCCTTTGTTTTCTTGTAACACATAACCTAATCTATAATTTTTTTTTCATTTGTCTTACTCACTAGAATAGTAGCGCTAGAGGGTAGGGACTATATCCGCATTATTTCACAGTCAAATATCAGTGCCTGGCACCCAGCAATAAGTCATTAAACTTGTGTTTGCCAAATAAATGAACATATTTAACTTAAAAAAGGTCCTATGGCAAAGGCAATGGTTCATGTTAAAGTGAGGGCATAAGATTGGACTTATCTTTGCCATTAACCATCTTTGCAGTTCTATCTGACTTTCTATTTCTCTGATCTCATCTTTAAAATGGGAAGCTAGAAGGGGTTCTTTCTCATTCCAGAGTTATATGATTAGAGATCACTGACCATACTTTTTGAAGTTTTTTGAGTGTTAGTTTACACTATGGGCTCATACTGAGGGTTTCTCTTTCTAACTGGTTTATATATCTTATTTTTCATAGAGCAACTTATTTTGACACAAGTCATTACTATGACCAAAACTAAACCATCTGAAAAACTTGTACACATAGTTAAATTCTGGTATTTATGATTCCAAAACCACTTTAGTGAGAAAATATGGTCATTGAATATAGGAATTCCTAACACAAATCAAGCATTAGTCTATTAAAAATAATCACGAGTGATTTGGAAAATGCAAAGCTTTTGTGGTGTCTTCAAAATATTGCAATTGAACAAATGACAGTGTTTACTGAACAATCAACTTGTTCTTTCATGCTAAGAATAGAGGTATTTAAAAATTGAGAAATCTCCCTGACAGCCTCACTGGTGAGGACAAAGGCATAAAGTTACCATCATAATTGTACATTAAGCTGAGGCCTAGCAGAAGACCACAGGAAAGTGATCACTAGGGTTCATGAGACTCATGAAACAGATGTGAGCTGCCAGTAGAGCATGGACTCAGATAACCCTGTATGTATTGATTCCATTTTCATAAGAACCAGAAGTAGAAGGAAACTGTGTCTGATTCACTGGGTGATTGTTGTAATGATTGTTGTCATTAAGATGTTTGCTGACATCCAACTATTAATTTCATCCCCATTAAACCTGCAGTGGTGACTTTCAGAAGGAAGAGATAAAAGGCAAATTATTTTACAAGGGTATTTTAAAAAGATCATGCAAAATAGAATTAAAAGGTAAAGTCATTTTAGTACAAAACTGTTAACATCTTTACTTAATATATGCTAAACTGATCTTCTGTATATAAAGAGAATCGAAAATGAATCTTGATGTGAATGGAAGGGAAGAGGGAGCGGGAAAGGGCAGGGAAGTTATGGGGGAGGGGGAAAGCCATTGTAATCCATAAGCTGTACTTTGGAAATTTATATTTATTAAATAAAAGTTAAAAAATAAAATAAAAAAATTCTTGTACTGTATTCTTAAAAGTACAGAAGAACTAATTCTTTTTTATGAGGAAAGCCAGGAGTACTTGTTAATAGAGCCAATTTCTTGTCAAATGACAATGTCTTAATCACTCTTTCAAACTAAATCCCTTTGCAATACAAAAGATTTTTCACTTTTCCTTTTCTATTTCAAATTTATATTTTTGTTTTTGAAAAAATACTGTTTATTTTCATCTACTTGAAAAGCAGAGCAAGACAGAGAAAAGAAATAGAGACATCTTTTTTCTGCTGATATACTCCGTAAATTACCACACATTTCAAGGTTGGACAAACCACAATCAGGAGAAGGACGATTGAGCTAGGAACTCCATCTGTGACCCCCATGTGGTAGGAAAAAGCCCAACTGGTCCATCATCTGCGGCTTCGCAGGATGCTTTGGCAGAAAGATGGATTGGAAGTTGGGTTGCCAGGACATGAATCAGCACTCCAATACTAATGTGGGAATCCCAAGTGGTGGCTTAATCCACTGTGCCACACTAGCCCCTACCTTACACTCTTGCAATATATCACTTTGTTAGCCGGCGCCGTGGCTCAATAGGCTAATCCTCCACCTTGCGGCGCCGGCACACCGGGTTCTAGTCCCGGTTGGGGCGCCGGATTCTGTCCCGGTTGCCCCTCTTCCAGGCCAGCTCTCTGCTATGGCCAGGGAGTGCAGTGGAGGATGACCCAGGTGCTTGGGCCCTGCACCCCATGGGAGACCAGGAAAAGCACCTGGCTCCTGGCTCCTGCCATCGGATCAGCGCGGTGCGCCGGCTGCAGCGGCGGCCATTGGAGGGTGAACCAACGGCAAAGGAAGACCTTTCTCTCTCTGTCTCTCACTGTCCACTCTGCCTGTCAAAAATAAAAAAAAAATCACTTTGTTGATAGAAGCCAGTTGGCCATCCTTTATAAGACACATAATATGTTATACAAGTCATAGAATTTTGTTGTGAGGACTAAAATGAATTTAGCAAATTTATACTGCTTAATAATAATCATTTCATGGGATGTCCTGCAACGAAACTAAATATTTTACAAATAGTTTTCAGTACCCAGAGATGCTTGTCTTTATTGAAAATATCTTTAAGGGTGGGCATTTGGCTTAGTGGCTAAGACACCACTTGGTATAATTCTATCCCATATTAGAGCACCTGGGTTCAAATCCTAGGGTCCACTTCTGTTTTCTGTTTCCTGAATGACAGATTGTGGTCCAAGTACTTGAATCCCTGCCACTGCTGTGGGGGACTCAGATTGAGTTCCTGGCTTCTGGCTTTGTCTTAGTTCATAACTGGATGTTGCAGGCATTTGGAAAGTGTATTAATGGGTAGACGAGATATCTCTGTCTCTCTTTCTCTGCCTTTCAAATAAAAAATGAATTTTAAAAATATCAAACTTTTATTTCTTTCTATCAAACATTATGAATAACTTTGTTTTTCCTTTTGCTTTGGCAATCAGAAAGCTGAATCTAAATTCAATCATATGTTCAGTTAGTATGAGTGGCATAATTTTCTTTGTCCCTGAATATCACTCTTTCTAGTTTAATCCCCATTGAATAACATTATTGCACTTTGAGTTACCTAGAAACTATCACTAGGAAAAACATTAAATTACAAATTGATTTTCAAATGCAGATATTCTATTTAAACAGATAGTATTTTAACCATTCTAATTTTTAATTTTACCATACCCTTTTTGTATTTTATTTTCACATTTTAGCTTTTTAATTTTATTTGCTCATTTTAATTTTTGTCTGTTCTTCCTTGAATCTTTACTCAGAAACAAGTTCTGGACCCTGAGTTGTGGATACTTTAGTCTAAACCGTAAGTTATTTCTCTCCACATGAATTCCCTGTAATGTATACAGTGTATAAAATGAAACATGTACATTAAACTACAGGAAACAATCAATTTTGTTCAATCACTTATCACCTGTCAGTGAAGTCTATACAGGGGATTGTGATTAACTTGGACACCGACTGAGGTTTAGGCTTTGCTTCCGCTGCTCTGAAAGGCGGCCAGGGTGCTTCCCCCTCTCAGGGGAGGAGGGCCTGTGGGAGCTGGGCGCCCAGTGTTCCTGGTCACAGGAGGGCGGCCTCGGCCACTGTTCCTGAGCAGCGGAGCTGCTGCCCTCAGACGTCCTCACTCGCGCTGGCAGCCTTATCCTTGTCAGGAAGAGGTACCTGGGCTGTGATTTTATCCCATTCGCCATCTCTCACCCAGCGGAGGAGCTCAAGAGACACGCACCCTCTTCAATGGGGAGGTAAGACCTCCTTCACGGCTGATCCTTCTAGCGGCTTTTTCCAGCATGGGAATCCTGAGGCAAGCCCAGGATAGGAGCAAGCCCTGGCCTCAACGTCCCAGCGCACAGGCTTCCTGTGCCCACAGAATTAACTCACAGTTACTGTAGCCAAGCAAGGAGGTTAAACGGAAGTGAACTCGGCCTGCAGAGGGCAGTCACTGCACATGCGCACGGAAGACCAGTGGCCGCCAATAATCAGTGCCTATGTTGGGTCCTCACTTCTGAGCGATGGCCTTCCTTGCTTCCAAAATGGGTGGGCCCTGGTGACAGCAGGCAACATTTCCAGAAGTAAAAATTCAGATCTGGAACTTCAGGAGGCTGAAGACCTTGTACCTAATAAGTTTCCCTAAATTCTCTGTGCCTCTGAAGTACATGTCACTCTGTCCTAGGCAGTTTCTTTGGGAATTTAATAGCTGCAGCAAAACTGTGTTTTCATGACTTTAGACACTGGCCATATGTGTTACCAATTACGATTTTAGAAACAGAAATCAGTGCATATTTGTGTTATTTCAATTTTTATTATTTTTTATATATAGGAATCACCAAAGAAAAACATACAGTTAAATAAACTGTTTTCTAAATGGAAACAGAGGGTATAAATTTTAGTAAGACTATGTTGCTTCTCAAATGTTGCAATTTCAATCTGGAAAAATAGTTTGATTCAAAACCTTAGAATATTATAGAGCTAGAAACAGAATGTTTTAGGCAGCTCCTCCTTTCAACTCTTTCACAAGTCAGAAAAATAAGCTAAGTTTTCATCTAGAATACCATTCAACTTAGGGAAAAATTGTAATATGGGGCATACAGGTAAGAAAAATCAGTTAAGGAAACTTTTAAAAAATTGTTCAGTAAGAAATGTAGGAGGTAGAAAAGAGACATTTTGATACAAAATTTGATATTGAAGACTTACAAAATAGATAAGTGCAGTTTGAAAATGTTTCCTGTCACCATTTAGAAAACAGCAAGCCTATTGAGAATAAACACAAATGAAAGGAAATTTCTTTGAAAAACACCAAAGATGAAATGAAGCAGAGGAATTAAGATTTGTTTAAAATATTCTCTCAAGTGCTTAATAGGTCTCCACGAAGAAATGGAGTTTAAACCTTTTAGGACAGTTTTGGATGTTGGCATTCTGGGTAAAAAGATACTACAGCATTTTCTTGCCAAAAAAACATGTTTTTGAAAGACCAACCTGCCTTGATAATTCATTAGATAATTATTAAAGTTCTTGCAAAGTATAGAAAATGCACTAATGTTTCATAATATAATACTTAATCATAATGGTAGAAATAATGTTGTAACTAACTTCTATTCAGATAAGTGACTAACTCAAAATGTATGTTAGAAAATAATTTTATAGACTAAAATATGTAGAAATATAAGATATTCATAAAAATTATAATTGAAATATGAACATTAAATCAGTAACTTTATAAATCATAATTATATTTTGAGTTTATTACTATAATGGCACATAATATTTTGCTTTATCTTTATTGAGACATTATATAATACACTGACATTTCTTCAGTTTGTTTGGGATGAACATCACCTTCAGCAAGAATTTTTATTAAATTTTTAATATTTTTTTCAAAATGAAGTTACATGTTTAATAATATCAGATCTGTATATAAGTTTAACAAATGAAAAGTTACAATGTAACAAAGAAGAGCATAGTTTTTTCCCATTATAACTCCCTGTATTTTCACACTATCATAACTGTAAATTCACTTCTTCAGTCCCCTCTGCTCACTCTGCTGTGGCATGACATGACTCTGTCTTCATGTGACTGAACTGGCTCATTCTCATTTCTAGCATAGCTCCTCCTGTCAGCTGTGTCATCCTACTGCAAGATGGAAACTGGCATGAGAGGGATGGTGACCTAAACTAATATCTAAAGACAGATCAGAACCCATGGCCTCCTCAGCCCACAACCACTGTAAGTACTGCTGAGCATGAGAATATCTTATTGTTAAAATTGTCTCTGACCAAGTTAGCTGAATGGTGACTATCACTTGAAATGTGGCTGCCTGGTCACCAGGGTTCTAAGTTCTATCGTGTTCTATCACTAAGAAAATGATAACACCTTTACTCCCCTTACCTGATCCATCTCCTCTAATAGGGAAACCCCCAAGAATCCTCCATTGATTTCCCAGGCACATTAGCAGGGAGTTGGATTAGAAGTGGAGCAGCTAGGACTTGAATTGGTGCCCCTAAGTGATGCCAGCGCTGCAGGCCGGGGCTTTAACCCACTCAACAGCACTGGCCCCTAATGGTTCTTTTTGACTTTCCTGTCTCCCATGTTTTCATTAAAATGGTATTTTATTCTTATACAAAAAAAGAATATTAAACAAATAGCATTCTACCACCACCTGTATTATAGATAAGCATGTAGCTAAAATTTCTTTTAAAATTATGTATAAAATTCAAAACCTAAACCATATCCCCATGAATCATTCATTCATCAATTAATTTAAACTTTTAAACTATATTCTGAATACCTGTATTCTTTCCCATGCTAATACTTCCTACCTAAGAATTGACTCATATAGACTCATTTAATTTACTCTAAAGTTGGATTTATTTTAATCGCAGCATTATAAGTATGTAGCAAGTTAATATGTAGGTAGCAAGTAGATAATCTCTTTGGAAATCTTCAAAGTGTACCTAGATAAAATGAAAACCCATTAACCATATGAACAAAACATTATTGTCCAAGTATCTGGACTTCAATAGCAGATATACCTATATTAGAATTCCAGTTCTGTTAACGACATCTTGAGTGCTTCCAGACAATATCATGTCACTTTCTAACCTTCATCATCTGTTTCAAAAATCAGGATAATAGAAACATATAGAGTGTTAGTGAAAATTCAATGATGTAAGTAACATTTACCAGTCTCAGTGCCTGACACAAATTCATGGCTCATTCATTGAAGATTTTTAGGTGTAATCCATTTGAGATTACTTCTGAACTTAATACAGCAGAATGGGAGGTCCAAGATGGCTGAATAGAGATAAGATGTGCTGATTTTGACCACAGGAAGATAACAGAAAGAGGGTGAAGTAACTGCATTTCCAGGACAGAGTTTAAGAGAAGTTTGCAGTGGAAATCCTACAGAAAGTAGGAAGACTCTGTGGAGCATGGACAGTACAAATACATAACAGTGGGTGGGGACACCATGGGGAGACTCTCGCAGCTGGATCTGGAGAAGACAACATCTTCTTGGAGCTAGGTGAGCTCTATCTGTGACATCTTGTGTCACTGGTGATTTTGCTGAGGGAGAACCATGTGGACAGCATTGACGTTGAGTCAGGCCTGGTGAGATAGTGAGGGGCAGTTTTCCCACCTTACCCTGTGACAGGAGAGCACACTGATTTCCTCCCACTCCCCCACAAGGGTGACTGGTGACTAGCAGGAAGAAAGTGCCATCTTATTAAGGTGAATAAGGCTGCTGCAGCTCACATGTGCATGATTAGGTTTTATTTACTTATTTATTTATTTTTATTTAAGGAATACAACTTCATGCATTTAATATATACAGATTTGGGAATGTGATGTTCTTCCTCCCACCTCCCTCCCATACTCCCACCTTTCTGCATCCCCCCTCTTCCTTTCCCATTATTATTTTTTAAAGATTTATTTATTTATTGGAATGTCAGAGTTATACATAGAGGGAAGGAGAGGCAGAGAGAGAGAGAGGTCTTCCATCCACGGGTTCACTCCCCAGTTGGTTGCAACAGTTAGATCTGCGCCATCCTTTCACTCTTAGCCCCTGGCAACCTGTAATATATTCTGTGCTTATGATTGAGTTTCATGGATTCCACAAATAAGTGGCATTTATATTTTTCTGTGTTATGTCAAGAAGCCCAATGTCCACATTCATACTTTAGGGTCCATGTTGTGACAAAATGTCACAATTTCTTTTTTAAGGTTGAATGTCATCCCATTTTTTGTGTGTATCATTTTTTCTCTTTTCATGTGTTGACAGACAATGCAGTTATTTCCGTATCTTGTTCTTGTGAACAATGTTTACATGAACATGGATGTACAGATGTATCTTTAAGATAGTGATTTTATTTCTTTTGGATACAAATCCATTAGTGGGATTGCTTTGTCATTTGTTCCATTTTTAGAAGCACCTCAATAGTGTTTTCCATAGTGGATATACCAGTTTACATACCTACAATTTATGCGTTCCATTTTCTCCACATCTAGTTCAATACTTGTTAGCTTTCTTCTTATTCTTTTTATTTTATTTATTTGACAGGTAGAGGTAGAGACAGCGAGAGAGAGAGACAGAGAGAAAGGTCTTCCTTCTATTGGTTCACTCCCCAAATGGTCACCACGCCCAGCGCTGTGCTGATCCAAAGCTAGGAGCCATTTTGTGCTTCTTCTTAGAATCCCATGCGGGTGCAGGGGCCCAAGCACTTGAGCCATCCTCCACTGCCCTCCCGGGCCACAACAGAGAGCTGGAATGGAAGAGAAGCAAGTGGGACTAGAACCCAACCCCCATGTGGGATGCTAGCACCACAGGTGGAGGATTAACCAAGTGAGCCACAGCACCAGCCCCTTTTTTCTTTTGATAATATCCATTTTTACATTTGTGAGGTGATAAGAATTGTAGTCTTGATGAACAGTGCTGAGCCCTTTTTTAAAAGATTTATTTATTTATTTGAAAGACAGAGTTACACACACAGAGAAGGAAAGGCAGAAAGAGAGGTCTTCCATCCACTGATTCACTCCCCAGTTGGCTGCAATGGTTACAGCTGTGCTGATTGAAACCCGGAGCTAGGAGCTTCCTCCAGGTCTTTCCATGTGGGTGCAGGGGCCAAATGACTCAGGCCATCTTATACTGCTTTACAAGGCCATAGCAGATAACTGGATTGGAAGTGGAGCAGCTGGGATTCAAAGCAGTGCCCATATGGGATGCTGGCACAGCAGGTGGAGGCTTTACTCACTACACCACATTGCCAGCCCCAATGCCGTTATTATTTTCAAAAGATTTATTTATTTATTTGAAACGCAGGGTTACAGAGAGGCAAAGGCAGAGAGAGAGAGAGAGAAAGAGAGAGAGAGACTTTCCATCTGCTTGTTCACCCTCCAGATGGATGCAAAAGTTAGAGCTACATAAATCTGAAGCAACAAGCAAGGAGCAGGAGCTTCTTCCAGGTCTCCCACATGGGTGCAGGGGACCAAGGACTTGGGCCATCCTCTACTGCTCTCCAAGGCCATAGCAGAGAGCTTGATTGGAAGTGGAACTTCTGAGATTCAAACCAGCACCCATATGGAATGGCACTGCAGGTGGTGGCTTACTTGCTACACCAAGCACCAGCCCTTCTATTCTTATTTTTTACAGAAATCAATTTTCAGTTAATTTTTATACTCATAAGACTGTCCCTATACTAAGTAGAAAGTTCACTGTTTAGTATGAAGAAAGAAGTAAAGAACAAAAACAAAAAAAACATTGTTCCCCAATAGTGAAGGCACATGCTGTTCAAAATTATCATTTCTCAAAGTGTCAGTTTCACTCCTATGGATAACATTTTAAGTATTCTGTTACTTAACATAGATTAGAAAGACTATATGGTATTTGTCCTTTTGTGATTGGCTTATTTCACTAAGTATAATGGTTTCCAGTTGCAACCATTTTGTTTCAAATGACAAGATTTTATTATTTTTTTACCACTGTGTAGTATTCCATAATGTATATATACCATAATTCTTTATCCAGTCTTGAGTTGATGGACATCTGGGTTGATTCTATATCTTAGCTACTTAAAATTTAGCTGAAATGAACATGAGTGCACAGAGAACTCTTTCATATGATTTAATTTCCTTTAGATAAATTCCCAGGAGTAGGGTGAATAGGTCATATGGTAGGTCTATATTCATCTTTCTGAGCTATCTCCATACTGTCTTCCAAAGTGGCAGTACCAGTTTTCATTCCCACCAACAATGGATTAAGGGACACTTTTCCCCACATTCTTGCCAGCATTTGTTGTTTGTTGATTTCTACATGCTAGTTATTCTAACAAGAGTGAGGTGAAACCATATTTGGTTTTGATTTGCATTTCCCTGATGGCTAGCAAGCCTGAACATTTTTTCATTTGTCTATTAGCCATTTGAATTTTCTCTCTTGAAATTCAAAATTTCTTTAGTTCATTTGCCCATTTCTTAATCGGATTATTTATTTTGTTATTGTTGAGTTTCTTGAGCTCTCTATAGATTTAGGAAGTTAATCCTTTGTCAATTGCTTTGTTTGCAAATATTTTCTCCCATTCTGTTGGTTGTGTCTTTTTTTTTATCGAGTGCTTCTTTTGCAGTGCAGAAGCTTCTCAGTTTGACGTAACCCACATGTTAATTTTGGCTTTGATTGCCTGTGCTTCTGGGGGCCTTTCTAAGAAACCTTTCCCTATGCCAATACCTTGCAGCATTTTCCCAAAGTTCTCTAGTAATTTGATGGTATCACCTTATTGATTTAGGTCACTGATCCATTTTGAGTGGATTTTTGTGTAAGGCATAAGGTTTTGTTTCATACTTCTGCATGTGGAAATCCAGTTTTCCCAACACCATATGTTGAAGAGACTGTCTTGGCTTCAGGAGTTGATGTTTGCTTCTTTGTCAAAGATAAGTTGATTGTAGATGTATGGATTTATTTCTGGGGTTTGTATTCTGCTCCATTGGTCTACATGGCTGTTTTTGTGCAATTGTCAGGCTGTTTTGATTATACCTGCCCTGTAGTATGTTTTGAGGTCTGGTATTGTGATTCCTCCCATTTTGTTTTTTGTTGTATATTACTTTAGTTATTTGGGATTTTTTGTGTTTCCGTATGAATGTTACTATCATTTTTCTAGATCTGAGAAGAATGTTACTGGTAGTCTGGTTGAAAATCACATTGAATTTATAAACTGCTTGCAGTAGTATGAACATATTGACAAGGTTGATGCTTCCATCCATGAACATGGAAGATGTTTACACTTTTTTATGCCTTCTATTTCTTTCTTTAATTTTTTTGTAATTTTCATCACAGAGATCATTGGCACCCTTGGTTAAATTTATTCCAAGGTGTTTTTTTTTTTTTTTTTTTGTAGCTACTGTGAAAGGGATTGAACTTTGAACTTAGAAGTTCGTTCTAACTTATGGCATTGTCTATGTATACAAATGTTGCAGTTGATTTCTCAACGATGTTGCAGTGGATTTGTTTCTGAGAGAAGGAGTGTGGTGGAGGCAAGAGGTGTGGAGCCACCACACATACCCTGGGGAGTCAGGTGAAAGCAGGCTTGAGGCAAGCAGCCTGTGGACTCCTTTATTTCAGTTGCTATAGTTGCTTATATAGCTGAGAACAGCCAATCTGGTCAAGGGGCTGTCTATGCCCCAACAAATCACAGCCTGTTGCCAGGCAGGCTCCGTTTGACAGGTGGGTTTCAAAGCCATTCCTGAGTAACTGACACTCACTTACCAGTGGCCATCTTGGCATGGCCTTCTCATTCAACCACATACAAAGACTCTTTATTTTTTTTTTAACAGGCAGAGTGGACAGTGAGAGAGAGAGAGAGAGAGAGAGAGAGAGAGAAAGGCCTTCCTTTTCCATTGGTTCACCCCCCAATGGCTGCTGCAACCAGTGCACCATGGCCAGTGCACCGTGCTGATCCAAAGCCAGGAGCCAGGTGCTTCTCCTAGTCTCCCATGCGAGTGCAGGGCCCAATTACTTGGGCCATCCTCCACTGCACTCCCGGGCCACAGATGAGAGCTGGGCTGGAAGAGGAGCAGCCTACACAGAATCCAGCACCCCGAACGAGACTAGAACCCAATGTGCTGGTGCCACAGGTGGAGGATTAGCCTATTAAGCTGTGGCACCGGCCAGCTCTTGATTTTTTTTTTTTAAGATTTTATTTATTCTGAGAGATAGAGTTACATACAGACAGTGAGAGGAAGAGACAAAGAAAGAAAGGTCTTCCTTCCATTGTTTCACTCCCCAAATGACCTCAATGGCTAGAGCTGAGCCAATTTGAAGCCAGGAGCCAGGTGCTTCTTCCAGGTCTCCCACGTGGGTACAGGGGCCCAAGGACTTGGGCCATCTTCTACTGCTTTCCCAGGCCACAGCAGAGAGCAGGATTGGAAGAGGAGCAGTAGGACTTGAACTGGCACCCATATGGGATGCCAGCACCACAGGCAGATGATTAACCTATTGCGCCACAGCACCAGCCCCAAGGCTCTTGATTTTGTGTGTTGATTTTATATGCTACTTTACCAAACTTGTTTATGAGTTCCAATCATCTCTTCACAAGCTATTTTGGGTTTACTATATATAGAATCATACCATCAGCAAATAGGGGGAGTTTGACATTTTCCTTCTCTATTTGTAGCCCTTTGATTTCTTTTTACTTACCTGATGGCTCTAGTTAAAACTTTCAGGTCTATATTAAATAGCAATGATAAGTGTGGGCCTCTTTATTTCTGGATCTAAATGGGAATGCTTCCAATTATTCTCCATTCAGTAAAAGGTTGGCTGTTGGTTTGTCTTAGATTGCTTTGATTGTGGTGAGGAATGTTCCTTCTATAACCAATTGACTTAAACTTTTCATCATAATTGGGTGCATATACATTATTCATTGTAATTGGGTGCATATACTTTAATTATAGTCACCTCTTTCTGTTGTATTGATCCTTTGACCATTACATAGTGTCCTTCTTTGTCTCTTTTGATGAATACAGTTCTTACTATAAGTGGTCATGAACATTAATCCTAGAGATTATCTTTTAAAGTGATTGAGGATTCAAAATTAACTGCAACAAAAAGTGCTTTTGCCAATGTAAAAGAGATGAAAACCTCTTGAGTATATCCATCCTTAAAGTAGTTGAAAATGTCAAACATCAATTTGCCTCATCCTATCTTCCCTGTTTAATGTTATATATTGTTAATATAAAGTTATTTTTGACATCACTGTTAAATCATATTTCAGTATCCATGAAATTGTAAATGTATATGTTATCTTAGAATTGATTTTTCTTTCCTGAGTAAGAGGTGATTTGTAGCATAGTAGGTTGTAATTTTAGTTAACATTTAGGATACTTGCCCTTATAACACCAAATCACATAAATTTGCTATATTTAAGATTTTTCTAAGAACATTTGAATTTATATCATGTTATATTAATCTATCTGAAAGGGAGGTCAGTCATTGGAGAAGCAGCAGGCCACTTTCTCACAATGCTATGCATATCAGATAAACACATGTAATGAAATGGAAGGCTAATGGATGAGTTACTAAATATTAGAATACTTAATTTCAATTGAAATTAAATAAAAAATAAACTATTTCGTTCTTTTGGGCTACAAGATTATTGAGGAACTGTTGTAGGAGATAATTTATGATGAGAAATATGCTTATTTGTTGAATTTTTGACATTGGTTTATTTTCATAGGAGAATATATTCACAAATTATTAATTTTTATTTCTTCATGATAGGTTAGATGGAGTTATATTTGAAAATGAAAAAAGTTAAAGTTATTGCCAAGAAAATTACTAATAAACTTAAGATAAATCAGAACAAATGGTAGGATTGAAAAACTTTTTATCTCCAGATCTGAGCCCGTATGTGTCAAAATGTATTCTTTTTCCCCATAAAGCAAAATATGTAGTTAACTGCCCTCACTTTTCTTATTAATTCTGAAAATGTTTCACAGCTAAGTTGTTGAATTACTCTAAAATCTTAACTGCTCATAAGCCATTAGAGGGTTTTAATTCTTCCAATTACTTTTTAATGAAGAGAATAATTTTAAATTTTTCTTCCTTGAATTCTGTCTTGATAGTGGAAAATAATATTAATCTCAATTAAAAATTATGCATTTCAACATTATGATCCTTTCATTTAGTGTAAATTTTTGTCAATGTTAAACATACTGTTCTAAATGTATTGGTATTAAAATCATATTTAGACATTTATACTTTATAAATAAACAGTGATGGGGAAAAATTGCAGAAGTGTGTAGTCTGTACTTAGCACAGAATAATTTTACATCTAAAGACCTTTACTTGTGATGCTATATACTGTTACATTATTAACACCTCACCTGGGATAATAAATGAAAATGAAAAGAAATATGATTACTTAGTTATATTACATTACCTTCACAGATATTATCCTAATTGCTAGACTTTTAAAACTTCCCCTATGGTGGAAGGAGCTGAAGTTCTTTATTTTATGTATACAAACAAATTTTATTAAGAAATTCAAGAAACTGACAGAAAGTCTAGTTAAGCCAAACAGTAGAACAAACTTTTCTACTTGTTAATTATTTAAAGAAATTGCTCTTGGTTCACCTGAACATATTTCTTGCAGCTCATTTCTGTGTGATGTGACATGAAACCAGTGGATGGAAAGAAATTTTCTTTTAATAAATGTGTTCGTTGTGTTAGACTTTGTAAGGACATTTTATGTTATCTGATAATGGTTCCACTATTCTTATTTCATTGAACTTTTTTTTCTTTCAGAATATTTTCATAGTAGGCTGAGAAACTCATGGTTAGAGTTATAGTTGATAGAAACTACTTGGGCTGTTGAGTATATTTTATGTTTTTGAGAAATTAGAACTTGATGCTATCACTCAGTTTTTCATGGATTGAAGTTTATGATTAAGGATGATGGAAAATACCAATATTTAGGAGTTAAAATTGTTGCTAAAATGGGATGGTAGTATTTTTCTTTGTTGCTCTTTCATGTAATATTTTAAAAGTAAATATACCTGACCTCAGATTGTGTTTTATAAATTATATTCTTCTATATTTGATTAAATTTCCTTTTCAATATTTCTCAGATCAATAATGTAAATTAGAGTACAATAGTATTTTATTGTTTAACTATTTTATCCCATTAAGGCTTCCATTTATTTAGATTTCCACTGAAAATCTCAGTACCTTATGACATTTTAGATTAATTCTGTACTGATGAAGATGCTCAAATATTTTAATAACATTTAATACATATTAAATTAATGTATATTATGCTATTTCATATGCAATGGATTAATCATAAAATCACCATGAGTATGAACAATGGCACTACTGAAAATGAGCTTTAAACACAGGCTTGATTTAGAAAAGATAATACAGATGATTACTAACAGTGAAGGTGCAGAAAAATGTTCTTATCACTCATGTAAAAGTTAACTCTTTAAGAATTACATTTAATGATTCAGATTAGATTTACCAGCTCCATTTCCCACTACTTCTATAACTGATTTAGGTGAAGTGACAAGAAGTTTTGGCAACTACTCTTCATAAGTTATTTCTTGCCTATTTCCCTTCCTTATTATAAAATATCATAAGTAAAAGAAATATACTAAGAATTGTACCAAGATTTATGGCAGATGCATTTATACACTCTGACAGGCAAAATGCTATGTTTTAATTTTTGGATATCTTTATTTGTTGATATGTTACTGCATGTTCGGTCATATTCATTTAACCATTAGTTTTATTTTAGCCAAAGCCATATATCAGGGATCAAAAAATAGAAATAAATAAATATTTTTAAAGAACTTTACAATGTAGTGGAGTAACAAACATATAAACAAATGTAATTCAATATAATAATCCTCTGAAAAGTAGAGACACTTTTACTATAGCATAATAGGCTAATAAAATCCTTTTCCTAGGCTGGCACCATGGCTCACTAGGCTAATTCTCCACCTGCGGTGCTGGTACTCTGGGTTCTAGTCTCAGTTGGGGCGCCAGCTCTGTCCTGGTTGCTCCTCTTCCAGTCCAGCTCTCTGATGTGGCCCGAGAAGGCAGTGGAGGATGGCCCAAGTGCTTGGGCCCTGCACCCGCATGGGAGACCAGGAGGAAGCACAGGAGGAAGCGCGCCAGTAATAGCAGTCATTTTGGGGGTGAACCAATGGAATGAAGACCTTTCTCTCTGTCTCTCTCACTGTCTAACTGCCTGTCCAAAAAAAAAATCCTTTTCCTAGTTTTGGGTGCTCTTATAATGAAGAAGTGTGGGGTTTTTTCAAATTGTTTTTTGTTTATTGAGATGTTTATATCCTTTATTGTTCTTTTTCTATTTTTTGGATATTACATTGAATGATTTTCATTTGTTTACTTTTCCTTTAATTCAAAAGATATTCCATTTGGTTAAATATAAAGTATCTTTTTAGGTGTTACTGAATTGTTTGTTCACATTTTTGCTGAGGATTACTCATCTATAAAAATAGGGAATATTGTCTTGGTTTTCCTGAGTGTATTTTTTGATTTTAGTATGAGGATAATGCTGGCCTCACTGAATGAGTGGAGTGTTTCCCATCTATTTTTGAAAAGTTTGCAAATAATTGGAGTTAATGTTTCATTTTTCAACACAGACACGTTATCCTTTAGGAAGGTGGAAAAAAGAGTTACAATGAAAATATATTATTACAGTTTGTTTTTCTACATTGTGCTATTAGTGGTACATTTTATGTCTTTGTGTTAATATTTGCTATCATCAAATACCCCTTAATTTTACCTTGAAGTACTTTTAGCAATTCTTGTAGGATAGATTTACTGATGACAAATTCCCTCAATCTTATTAAATCTATAAATTTCTTAATTTATTCATTAATTTCTTTTTTTAACTTTTATTTAATGAATATAAATTTCCAAAGTACAGCTTATGGAGTACAATGGCTTCCCCCCAATAACTTCCCTCCCACCCACAACCCTCCCCTTTCCTGCTCCCTCTCCCCTTCCATTCACATCAAGATTCATTTTCAATTCTCTTTATATACAGAAGATCAGTTTAGCATATATTAAGTAAAGATTTCAACAGTTTGCACCCACATAGAAACACAAAGTGAAAAATACTGTTTGAGTACTAGTTATAGCATTAAATCACAATGTACAGCATATTAAGGACAGAGATCCTACATGAGGAGTAAGTGCACAGTGACTCCTGTTGTTGACTTAACAAATTGACACTCTGGTTTATGGCATCAGTAATCACCCTAGGCTCTTGTCATGAGTTGCCAAGGCTATGGAAGCCTTTTGTCTTCACTGACTCTGATCATATTTAGACAAGGCCATGGTCAAAGTGGAAGTTCTCTCCTCCCTTCAGAGAAAGGTACCTCCTTCTTTGATGACCCGTTCTTTCCACTGGGATCTCACTTGTGGAGATCTTTCATTTAGGTCTTTTTTTTTTCTTTTTTTTTCCAGAGTGTCTTGGCTTTCCATGCCTGACATGCTCTCATGGGCTTTTCAGCCAGATCCGCATGCCTTAATGGCTGATTCTGAGGCCAGAGTGCTGTTTAGGACATCTGCCATTCTATGAGTCTCCTGTGTATCCTGCTTCCCATGTTGAATCATTCTCTCCCTTTTTTATTCTATCAGCTAGTATTTGCAGACACTAGTCTTGTTTTGTGCTCCCTTTGGCTCTTAGTCCTATCATTATGATCAATTGTGAACTGAAATTGATGACTTGGACTAGTGAGATGCCATTGGTACATGCCACCTTGATGGGATTGAATTGGAATCCCCTGGTATGTTTCTAACTCTACCGTTTGAGGTAAGTCAGCTTGAGCATGTCCCAAATTGCACATCTCTTCCCTCTCTTATTCCCACTCTTATATTTAACAGCGATCACTTTTCAGTTAAGTTTCAACACTTAAGAATAACTGTGTATTGATTACAGTATTCAACCAAAAGTATTAAGTAGAACAAAGAAACAAAAAATACTAAGAGGGATAACTTATTAAGTTGTTCATCAATGGTCAGGGCAAGGGCTGAACAAGTCACCATTTCTCATAGTGTTCATTTCACTTTAACAGGTTTCCTTTTTGGTGCTCAGTTAGTTGTCACCAATCAGGGAGAACATATGATATTAATTTCTTAAAGATTTATTTATTTCTTTGAAGGGCAGAGTTACAGAGAGTCAAAGGCAGAGAGACAAAGAGAGAGAGACAGAGAGAGAGCGAGAGAATCTTTCTTCTGCTGGTTTATTCCCCAAATGGCTGCAATGGCTGAAGCTGGGCTGATCTGAGCCAAGAACCAGGAGCTTTTTCTGGGTTTCCCATGTGAGTGCAGGGCCCCAAGGACTTGGGCATCTTCCACTGCTTTCCCAGGTTATAGCAGAAAGCTAGATAGGAAGTGGAGCAACCAGGACTCGAACTGGCACCCATATGGGATGCCAGCACTGTGGGTTGCATCTTTACCCACTATGCCACAATGCTGGCTCCTGAAACATTCTATTTCTGTCACTTTTCCTTTCTGGGACATGCATGTGGATCATGATATACTTGATTAGTTTCCAAAGATCCCCTTGGCTTTGTTCATTTTTATTTATTCATTTTTCATTTTTCCATAGATTGGGTAACCTGAAATGCCCTTTAGTTTCTATCTTCATTGATATTCTGAGCAGCATGGAGACATTGACCTCATACTTTATTATCTTTAGATAATGTTTCTTTTGTTCTTTGTGAATGGTTTAAATAAGTGATTTAAACTCTTTGTCTAGTAAGTCTACCTTGAATTCCTCAGGGATAGTTTCCATTGGCTGATGTTTTCCTGTGCTGGGGACATACTTGCATCTTTCATTATATTCTCCCATCTCTGTTTCTTGTATAATATTTCTGTTCAAAACTGGACATTGATATAATAAAAATGAGGATTCAGATTATCTCTCATGCTAGTTTGTATGTGTATATGAGGGGATTACTATTTGGTTAATGACTAATGACTTTTCAGAACTAATTCTGTAGCCTGTTTTTATGTATGACCACTGAAGTTTTTGCTTGGTTAGCTTAGTGGTCAACTAATAATTAGACAGAATGTCCCTTACATATTTGGAACCAGTGAATTAATTGAGTAGCCTTTGCCTATTGGATTGTGTACTCACTGTTATGTCTCATTCACCCTTGATATTAGATATCATATTCAAAATATGAGTTTGGTGTGGGCACAAAAATACACTCCCTACCAACTTCACATTCTTCAGCTTTTCTTTTCAAATTTGTTTTTGTCCACTGCATATTTTCTCCAAATGTTATAATTTCTGGAAGCCTCAGTGTTGAAAGTATTGCTGCCTCTAATTCTCAACAAATTGATTGATTTAGGTCAAATATTGACAGGCCCTCCTACTGGGGTTTCCAGGGAAGAGGAAGGCTGGTTAAATAATGAAAGCTCTATGTTAACGTTGCTGCACAACTGTCCTGTTTCCTCTGGTGTCTGCACAGCTGCTCATTTTCACTGTGAATATGAACTTGCTGGTTTTTAATAGAAGTTCAATATCCCTCAGGTGAAAGATCTGAAAATAAATTATTTTGGACTTTGCAATTTTTAGATATTGAAATAGTTATAGATTTCATAATTAGAAGTCATGGAGATGGGGCTCAAGTCTAAACATGAAATTCATAACCTGAATGTAATTTTATACAATATTTATAATGTGCCTGCATTTTGACCATAACTCTTCACAAGAGATCTAGTGTGGGATTTTCCTCTTGTGATGAGCACGCAAGTTTCAGACTTTGAAATTTAGGAGTTTTGATGTTTGGATAAGTGAAGGCAAATTTTTACTACCAAGCAGGAGGGGAGAGGGAGATCTGAATAGGAAAATATCCATTGCCCCAAATCTCACTACTTTCAACAAAATTCTCGCACTCTTCTTGAGTAACCATTCCCTTAGTTATTGCAAGCCTTTAAGTAATTTCCAGATTTCTGGAAAGGTATACATTGAAACTTTTGAGAGTATTCTTATTGATTTTATAGGGGAAATGATTTTTCAAAGAAAATTTAGATAGTCATTTCCAGTGATTCCATCTCTTGCACCTTTTCAAAATTGCATTTTCTAGTTAATTTTTTTGGTTTCACCTTAATCCATTCCTCCCATTCCTTCTATCATTTTTATTTTTTACCTTTCTTTCTAGTTATCATTTATGTCCTTTACTCAGGGGCATTTTTTATGGACATTAATAACATTTAGAATCAATGTTTACTTTTCAACTAAAAAAAAAACTTTCAAAGCATTTTTTTATGATTTAATATTTCTTTTTTTTAAACTTTTATTTAATGGATATAAATTTCCAAAGTACGATTTATGGATTACAATGGCTTCCCCCACATACCGTCCCTCCCACCCACTACCCTCCACTTTCCCACTCCCTCTCCCCTTCCATTCACATCAAGATTCATTTTTGATTATCTTAATATACAGAAGATCAGCTTAGTATACATTAAGTAAGGATTTCAACAGTTTGCTCCCACATAGAAACATAAAGTGAAAAATAATAGATGATTTTTTAAAATGATGATGAAATCAGATCAGACCTATTGTCATGTTTAATCCCAGTGAGAGTCAAGTTGGGAGTTGATAATTTCCTTTTTTTTTTTTTTTTACAGAGGATCAGTTTAGTATACATTAAGTAAAGATTTCAACAGTTTGCACCCCCATTGAAACACAAAGTGAAATATATTGTTTGAGTACTCATTATAGCATTAAATCTCAATACACAGCACATTAAGGACAGAGATCCTACATGAGGAGTAAGTGCACAGTGACTCCTGTTGTTGACTTTACCAATTGACACTCCTGTCTATGGCATCAGTAGTCTCCCTATGCTCCAGTCATGAGTTTCCAAGGCTATGGAAGCCCTCTGAGTTCTCCGATTCTTATCTTGTTTAGACAAGGTCATAGTCAAAGTGGAGGTTCTCTCCTCCCTTCAGAGAAAGGTACCTCCTTCTTTGAAGACCTGTTCTTTCCACTGGGATCTCACTCGCATAGATCTTTTGCCAGAGTATTCTTAGATAACAAATTTTGTTTTAAGTTAAAAAATGCCTGAGTGTGTGTTTGTGTGTGTGTATGTGTGTCTTTGTGAAGATTTGAGTTTTCCTTCTACTTATTAGTTTGAAATGTATTTCTCTAATAATAGGAAACTGTAAACAAATAAGACTTTCTGGTAGACTTTAAACTTAAATGATCTCATGTTGGCCATTTGATAATTTCAGATAGCCAAGACATTTTATTTATTCTGTTTTTTAAAGATTTATTTATTTATTTGAAAGAATTATACAGAGAGAGAAGGAGAGGCAGAAAGAGAGAGAGCTCTTCCATCTGCTGGTTCAATCCCCAATTGGCCACAATGGTCAGAGCTATGTGGATCGGAATCCAGGTGCCAGGAGCTTCCTGCGAGTCTCCCATGCGGGTGCAGGGGCCCAAGGACTTGAGCCATCTTCTGCAGCTTTCCAAGGCCATAGCAGAGAGCTGGATCAGAAGTGGAGCAGCCAGGAATTAATCCAGCACCTGTACAGAATGCCAGCAATGCAGGTGGTGACTTTACTTGCTATGCCACAGCAACAGACTCAGCCAAAGCATTTTAATAGATTACTTTTTAGTTTTTATTTTTTTTTAACCTAAGATGTAGAAATGTTTTGATGCATTTCCTATTTATTAAAGCCAATGGCATTCCAACATTTGGAAAATAACCATGAATGTCTCTTAAAATATCATTAATTTGAGCATTTTCCTAGGTATAATGTTATAAAGTAATATGATAATGCTTGCTTTCATTCTTTCTAGAAAAGATTTTATTTGTCATATTCTTGTGTTAGTTCACACTCTCCTTATACATTTTTGAAAGAAATATATGAAGTGACATTAACTGAAAAATACGTTGTGAACTGAAATATTAGTGTTTTCAGGATTATCCAAGATGATCTTATCAACTTTATGATGGCATTATGGTAAAATGCACAATTTCTCAAATACAAAAATTGTAAACATTTTCTATTATGCCATGTCATCATTTTTAAGCACATCCTAATTTCAGAAATATGTGATAATATATAAAACTTAGATTGGAAATATATTAGTTTGTATTGAAACGTCATGAAACCTTGAATAATAAGAATGGCAAATTTATGGGAATTTCAAAGGTCAGAATATAAAGGTACAATGTTGTCACCCTCTCACTGATCTTAACTATAACTTTGATTCTATCTATTTTTTATTGTTTACTTAAGTTTATATGTAATTATATCATTAATATATCTTAACAAATCATGTTTTTCCTTTCCTCAGACTTTTCTCTCTCCACTATTTCAGTTAATTGTGTGTGCGTTCCTTACACTCAAATTCTTTCAAATTTTTCAGTACTGATTCATCTCAACTCTGTTGGTAATATTTCCTCCAGCTTTTATTCTGTTACTATGCTAGTTGAGGTCATCATTTTCCATTTCTTCTGTGAAGTATCACAGTAGATTTTAAATATTCTTTCTCTTTTCTGATTTCTAAAAAATGTAATTATGTATTCCATCAGTTTGGATAATTTTTAATCATTTGTACTAGAACATTGGTAAAAATCTCTTACTCTGACTTGAGTTTTCTTTTTTTAATTTTATATTTGTTCTACTTCATTGCTACATCAGGAATACTCTGATCTCTTTTTTAGCATGAAAGACGTATTAAGGGATAGAGAATCCAGGATGCATTTTAGTAATATTTTCACTTGCTAAGTTGACTTTTCTGACCTCCCTTGGATATTCTTGGTCTTTACTGTACAACTGTCTACATTCATTAATTCCTTGCTCTTTGAAAACTCAGAAAGCAAACAATTCCACAGAAATGTTCCTATATTTGCTGAGATTCTGGGTAAGTAAGAAAAATATTAGAGTAGTTCAGGAAGCTAAAGCTATGTGTTACACAGGTAAAATATTCTTACTGTGTAAAATTATTTCATATGTAAATTGAATTGGGATTGTAAGAAAATCCTGGATCTTGTGTGCAGTACACCAGATTCTGTACTATCATGACCTTTATAAGATTTAAATGTACTTATTTTCTGTGTCTCTGTGTGTGCAAATAATATATTTTATAAAATTACTTCATCGATTTCTTTAGTTTTTAGATATTTCCTTTTCACTTTTATGGAAAATGGAATAACTACTGTGCTATATAAGTGAAAGGAAAAGTTATAGTTAAAATTATAGTTAAAATATTCAGAGATTGGTGGAATACTGTCATTTCTTATGTATTTTAGATGACACTAATTCACCTTTTATACTTTGTTTTTCTTAAAATTTCTGCATGTGTGAACTTCTTTTTCCTTATAACCACAAATCCTTTGTTGTATTGGGATGGAAAATGAGCTCAATTCTGTCCACAATATGCCTTAATCTGGCAATGGGATACTTAGCTTTCCTGTTCTAAATATTCAAAACCTACACCTTTAGAAATAAGTGTATTTTTGTTTACTGTATGAATGTTTCTCCCACCATTTTGCAAATTTTATCTTCCTTTGTTAAAGCATTTTTTCTTTTTCTTTCTTTTTTTTTTTTTTTTTTTTGGACAGGCAGAGTTAGTAAGAGAGAAAGGTCTTCCTTCTGTTGGTTCATCCCCCAAATGGCTGCTATTGCCGGTGTGCTTTGCTGATCCAAAGCCAGGAGCCAGGTGCCTCCTCCTGTTCTCCCATGCAGGTGTAGGGCCAAAGCACATGGGCCATCCTCCAGTGCCTTCCCAGGCGACAGCAGAGAGCTGGACTGGAAAAGACAGAATCTGGCATCCTGACTGGGACTATAACCCAGAGTGCTGGTGCCACAGGCAGAGGATTAGCCTAGTGAGCCACAGCACTGGCCTGTTAAAGCTTTATTAAAGCTACTGCTATGCTACTGGAATTTACAGCTGTGCATAATGCTGAACAATTAAAACTTCTTATTTATTGGTTATGGCAGCTTTACTTATAGGTAGTATGCATATATTATGGGATTATTGGAGCATATATTATATACAACAACAGATATGTTAGTCTTTTTAAAAAATATATTTATTTGAAAGGTAGAGTTACAGAGGGGAGGAGAGAGAGAAAGAGAGAGAGAGAGAGAGAGAAAGGTCTTCCATCTGCTGGTTCACTCTCCAGATGGCCACAATGCCCAGAGCTGCACAAATTCAAAGCTAGAATCCATGAGCCACTTCCATGTTTCAACTTGTATGTAGGGGCCCAAGGATTTGGGCCATATTCTACTGATTTCCAGGACATAGCAGAGAACTGGATCAGAGGTGGATCAGCCAGGATTTGAACCAGTGCCCATATGGGATGCTAGCACTGCAGGCCGCAGTTTTACCTATTAAGCCACAGGTCTGGCCCCATGTTAGTCATTAAGAGTGCATTATGTTTACTTAGAAGTAAAGAATAAATACAAATAATTTAGTAGTCATAGATATTCAAAATTAGATCATTTTTAAAGATCTATTTATTTATTTGAAAGGCAGAGTTACACCAAGAGAGAAAGAGAGGCAGAGAGAAAGAAAGAGGCCTTCCATCCATTGGTTCACTCCCCAATTGGCCACAACAGCTGGAGCTCTGCCAATCAAAAGCCAGGAGCCAAGATCTTCTTCCAGATCTCCCAAGTGGGTCCAAGGGTCCAAAGACTCGGGACATCTTCTATTGTTTTCTCAGGCCATAGCAGAGAGCTGGATTGGAAGTAGAGCAGCCAGGACTCAAACTGGTGCCCATATGGGATGCTGGCATTGCAGGATGCAGCTTTACCCACTACACCACAGTGCCAGCACCCATAATTAGATTGTGGATGGTTTTCAATAGAGTCATGATTTTTACAAAAATTGATATTCATTTTAACATAATTTTAAAATTACAATGAGAGAGAGAGAGAGAGAGAGAGAGAGAGAGAGAGAGAGAAGAGATATCTTCCATCCATTGATTCACAATTGAAATGGATGGAATAGCCAGGGTTTGGCCTGGCTGAAGCCAGGAGGCAAAAACTCAAGCTTGGTTTCCCACACACAGGTGACATGGGCTCAAATACTTGGCTCATCTTCGTGTTCCCAGATGAATTAGCAAGAAACCTGATCAGGAGTGGAGCAACCAGCACTCAAACTGGCACTCTGATATGGGATGCTTGCATGGCAAGTAGTAGATTAACTAGCTGGACCACAATGCCATCCCAAATAACATATTCTTTTTAACATGAATCACTTTATTTATTGAAAAGTAGTATGGCAAAGATGGAGAGGGAATGAGGGGGGGAATTGATCTTCCAACCATTGGTTCACTCTCAAATGGCTGTAACACTGGTGTTTTTTAGGTGGAATTCAGGAGTCAGGAACTGGATAATATGAGTCACCCACAGGGTGGCAGTCACCCAAGTACTTGAATCATCTTCCACTGCTTTTCAAGGTACCTTAAAAGGAAGCTGGAATAAAAGTGGAGCAGCTGGAATTTGCAAGTGATAGCTCATCTCATTGTGATGAATAAATTTTATTTATTTATTTGAAAGGCAGAGTGACAGAAAAGAATAGGCAGTAGGAATAGATTCTTAATCATTTCCAGAGTTTAATTTTGAAATACATTACTTGTGGTTTGGGGCCAGTGCTATGGCTCAGCAGATAAAGCCAAGGCACCTGATGTTGACATCCCATGAGTACCAGTTTGAGGCCACCAGCTCCACTTCTGATCCAGCTTCCTGAAAATGTGGTTGTGGAAACAATGGGATATGACGTATGTGCTTGGATCCCTGCCAATCATATGGGAGACCTGGATGAAGCTCCATGCATTTTGCATTGGCCTGGCCTACATCAGGCCACTGAGTCCATTTGGGCAGTACACCAATGGATAGAGGACCTCTTTCTCCCTCTCTCTCTCTCTCTCTCTCTCTCTCTTTCTTACTCTGACTTTCAAATAAATTCAATCTATTATTTATCTAAAATGCTTTAATGTGCCAGCGCCATGGCTCAATAGGCTAATCCTCCACCTTGCAGCACCAGCACACTGGGTTCTAGTCCCGGTCGGGGCACCGGCTTCTGTCCCGGTTGCCCCTCTTCCAGGCTCACTCTCTGCTATGGCCCAGGAGTGCAGTGGAGGATGGCCCAAGTGCTTGGGCCCTGCACCCGCATGGGAGACCAGGATAAGCACCTGGCTCCTGCCTTCGGATCAGCACAGTGCGCCGGCTGCATCGCGCTGGCCACGGCGGCCATAGGAGGGTGAACCAATGGCAAGGGAAGACCTTTCTCTCTGTCTCTCTCTCTCTCTCACTGTCCACTCTGCCTGTCAAAAAATAAAAAAATAAAAAAATAAAATAAAATAAAATGCTTTAATGGCCGGTGCTGCGGCTCAATATGCTAATCTGCCTATGGTGCTGGCACACTGGGTTCTAGTCCTGGTCGGAGCACCAGATTCTGTCCCGGTTGTCCCTCTTCCAGGCCAGCTCTCTGCTGTGGCCAGGGAGTGCAGTGGAGGATGGCCCAAGTGCTTGGGCCCTGCACCCACATGGGAGTCCAGGAGAAGCACCTGGCTTCTGGCTTTGGATCAGCGTGGTGCCCTGGCCACAGCATGCCAGCAGCAGTGGCCACTGCTGGGTGAACCAATGGAAAAAGAAGGCCTTTCTCTCTGTCTCTCTCTCACTGTCCACTCTGCCTGTCAAAAATAAATAAATAAATGCTTTAAATGTAAATTAATATTTTCAGATATTAGAAATGTCATTTTAAATGTTTGATATCTTGGTATCAAGCTCTGCTAAACTAAAATTAATTTTATGGTTCATATGATTTTGGTAATTCTGTTCACAGCAATTTTTTTCATCTACTGCCAAATTGAACTAATTCAATTTGTCAGAAAAGACTGAATCGCAAATTAAATGAAGCACCAACCCTATCCAAAATATATTAAAAATATGCCACAATACTATTGCTTAATTATGTTTTGACAAGTTTGTCAATTGAATAATTTGGATCGCACCTGCTCCCATGATGTCTCTGTTCTTAGTTTTACATGAATACATATGTATAGCTTGCATTAAGATGAATATTTGTACAAACTTAAGCATTGTTTTTGTGGTTACATCACTAGCTTTTTTTTTTAACTATTATCTAACAAATATAAATTTCCAAAGTACAGCTTATGGATTACAGTGGCTTTCCCCCCCATAACTTCCCTCCCACACGCAACCCTCCCAACTCCTGCTCCCTCTCCCATTCCATTCACATTAAGATTCATTTTCAATTATCTTTACATACAGAAGATCAATTTAGTATATATTAAATAAAGATTTCAACAGTTTGCACCCACACAGAAACACAAAGTGAAAAATACTGTTTGAGTACTAGTTATAGCATTAATTCACACAGTACAATACATTAAGGACAGAGATCCTACATGAGGAGTTGTGTGCAGTGACTCCTGTTGTTGATTTAACAAACTGACACTCTTGTTTATGGCATCAGTAATCACCCTAGGCTCTTGTCATGAGTTGCCAAGGCTATGGAAGCCTTTTGAGTTCGCCGAAGCTTAACCATTTTTAATAAGATATATATTTGTTAGAAGCATAAATGCCTAGATCTGTTAAGAAAAGAGGACTGCATCCAAATACACTGAGCATCATGAGTTAATGCAGTAATTATCCCCAAATATTGAAATGTGATATGGTACATATGTATAGATCTTATAAAGTGATATTGTAATTTGGAGAGTTTGCTATATTCTAAGTCAATTCAGTGAGTAGAATACATGAAGACATATATTAGAAACACACTCAAATTTAAGAATGGGGAAAATTCTAAGTGTATACTAGCAGAATATCAAATAATCATTACCTTCAAAGGAATTAAAATAACACTTACCTTCTCATATTGGTCATTTTCAACAATGAATTCTAAAACTAGGGATTTTTAAAATCTTTATAAAGTCTTGGGCGGAGCCAAGATGGCGGAATAGTGAGGGCGCGCACCGATAGTCCGGGAAAATTTAGTTTAATAAAAGGGGAGTTACGGTAGCCTCAGAAAAAAGAACCAGGAAAATATTGCAGACAAAACTCTTCTGGATCCAGTGGGCGTGAATTGGAGGACCTACTGGGAGAACAAGGTCGCCCACCGCGCGCGAAAGCCGAGCCGCAGGACCGAGCCGCGGGACTGAGCCACGGAAGCCGAGCCACGGGACTGAGCTGCGTAAGCTGCAGGGTCGGCGCGCAAGTGCTCGAAGGGGAGTGCAACAGCGGGGAGACTTGGGACGTCCAGGGCTCCGAGTCCACACATCGGCGCTGGAAGGGGAGCAGACCTGCGTGGAGAGCGTGGGAGCCCACAGTTCGGGACATCAGCGGCAGACTCAACACACCAGCGCTGGAACGCGAGGTGAGCCGAACCTCAATAACCCGAGACACCGGCAGGCAAGCGGAGAGAGGAGACTAGAGGGAACGACCCCCGGGGCGGGGGGGACTTCACCAAGCTAACTGGAAGAGAGAGAGAGGGAAAAAAAAAAAAAAGGTGACTGGTACGGACACGGGTTTCTCTCTCTCCGCTCACCTCTCAAGGGTGAGCAAGACAAAGAGCAGGTGCCATCTTGGACATACGTCATAAGCAGAGCGACCTCAGGTCTGCACCGGCCCTGAGCCTAGCAGTAAAACCTGACTCTGGGTGGGGCGAATTAACAGGAGATTAGGACTTAGTAAATTTATGGTGCTACTGAACTGAGACTGTGAAAAAAGAGACGGTGGGGGAGAGAACTCACGGAATTCACGTGAGCACTCTCCAGAGACGCTACAATTCCGTAACTTTGGCAACCCAGTGGGAGACTGAAGGAGAATTTGAGCCCACTCTAAGGGCCGAACAGATTCCCTGTGTGGTCCTTGGGAAAGAGCTTCTGATCTCTGGCTCCTGTGGGTATATCATTTGCCTGCTAACTACCTCCAACTTTGTTCAGCTGTGCAGAATAACTTCCCTTTTGAATCAAAAAAAAAGAGAGAGAGAGAGAGAGAGAGAGAGGTTTACCACGCCTAACCTGGGAGTGTCACCTTTGGCACACCAAACAGAGCTCTCAGGCCACACCCATCTCAAGCCCTAAGGCTCCATCAAAAACAGATAGTCCACTTAATCTAGAGTCATAGTATAACAAGAAAAAGCACCACAGTGAAGAAAACAAATATCTCCAATATGACAAATAACAAACGCAAAAACCAAGGTAATAAAAACAAGGAAGTCACCATGAAGCCCTCAAATGAAAAAGACACCCCAATTCAAGATTATGAGGATGATGACATAGAAGAAATGCAAGAAGCAGATCTCAAAAAATTGATAAGAACATTAAGAAGTTCTCAAAAACAAATTCTTGAACTACAGAAATCCTTAATGGACAAGATAGAAAATCTCTCTCGTGAAAATGAAATATTAAGGAGGAATCAAAATGAAACGAAACAACTAGTACAACAGGAAACTGTGATAGTGACTGAAGTGAAGAATTCAATAGATCAAATGAAAAACACAATAGAGAGCCTTACAAACAGAATGGGAGAAGCAGAAGAGAGAATATCGGACTTAGAAGACAGAGAACAGGAAAGGATACAGTCAGACCAAAGAAAAGACGAGGAAATTAGAAATCTAAAACATATTGTCGGGAATCTTCAGGATACTATTAAAAAACCCAACATTCGGGTTCTAGGAGTTCCTGAAGGCATGGAGAGGGAGAAAGGATTAGAAGGCCTTTTTAGTGAGATATTAGCAGAAAATTTCCCAGGTTTGGAGAAGGACAGAGAAATCCTAGTACAGGAAGCTCACAGAACCCCTAATAAACACGACCAAAAGAGACCCTCACCACGGCACGTTGTAATTAAACTCTCCACAGTGAAACATAAAGAAAAGATCCTAAAATGTGCAAGAGAGAAACGTCAGATTACTCTCAGAGGATCTCCAATCAGACTCACAGCTGACTTCTCATCAGAAACTCTACAAGCTAGGAGGGAATGGCGAGATATAGCCCAGGTACTAAGAGAGAACAACTGCCAGCCCAGAATAGTATATCCTGCAAAGCTATCATTTGTGAATGAAGGTGAAATAAAGACTTTTCATAACAAACAGAAATTGAAAGAATTTGTTGCCACTCGTCCAGCCCTGCAAAAGATGCTTAAAGATGTGTTACACACAGAAACAAAGAAACACGGTCATCAATATGAAAGAAGGTAAAGGAAGGAAACCAAGGAAGGAAAGGTCACAGCAAAAGATCACAGGGAATTCAAAGCATATATTAGAATTTATCTTTGGCAAATGGCAGGGCAAAGTTACCACTTATCATTAGTCACATTGAACGTGAATGGCCTGAACTGTCCAGTTAAAAGACACCGTTTGGCTGATTGGGTTAAAAAACAAAACCCATCTATTTGCTGCTTACAAGAAACACATCTTTCCAACAAAGATCCATACAGACTGAAAGTGAAAGGCTGGAAAAAGATATACCATGCCAACAGAAATGAAAAAAGAGCAGGCATAGCCATCTTAATATCAGACACCATAAACTTTACCACAAAAACCGTTAAGAGAGACAAAGAGGGACACTACATAATGATTAAGGGATCAATTCAACAGGAAGATATAACAATTATCAATGTATATGCACCTAACTACAGGGCACCGGTTTATCTAAAAGATTTGTTAACGGACTTAAAGGGAGACTTAGACCCCAATACAATAGTACTGGGGGACTTCAATACTCCACTCTCAGAAATAGACAGATCAATAGGACAGAAGATCAACAAGGATACAGTAGATTAAAACGACACTATAGCCCAAATGGATCTAACAGATATATACAGAACTTTCAATCCTACAGCTAAAGATTATACATTCTTCTCAGCAGTACATGGAACCTTCTCTAGGATTGACCACATACTAGGCCATAAAGCAAGTCTCAGCAAATTCAAAAGAATTAGAATCATACCATGCAGCTTCTCAGACCATAAAGGAATGAAGTTGGAAATGAACAACTCAGGAATCCCTAGAGCATACGCAAACACATGGAGATTGAACAACATGCTCCTGAATGAACAATGGGTCATAGAAGAAATCAAAAGAGAAATCAAAAACTTTCTGGAAGTAAATGAGGATAACAGCACAACATACCAAAACTTATGGGACGCAGCAAAAGCAGTGTTAAGAGGAAAGTTTATATCAATAGGTGCCTACATCAAGAAATTGGAAAGGCACCAAATAGATGAGCTTTCTATTCACCTCAAGGATCTAGAAAACCTACAGCAAACCAGACCCAAATCTAGTAGGAGAAGAGAAATAATTAAAATCAGAGAAGAAATCAACAGGATTGAATCAAGAAAAACATTACAAAAAATCAGCCAAACGAGGAGCTGGTTTTTTGAAAAAATAAACAAAATTGACACCCCATTGGCCCAACTAACTAAAAAAAGAAGAGAAAAGACCCAAATCAATAAAATCAGAGATGAAAAAGGAAATGTAACAACAGACACCACAGAAATAAAAAGAATCATCAGAAATTACTACAAGGACTTGTATGCCAGCAAACAGGGAAACCTATCAGAAATGGATAGATTCCTGGACACATGCAACCTACCTAAATTGAACCAGGAAGACATCGAAAACCTAAACAGACCCATAACTGAGACAGAAATTGAAACAGTAATAAAGGCCCTCCCAACAAAGAAAAGCCCAGGACCAGATGGATTCACTGCTGAATTCTACCAGACATTTAAAGAAGAACTAACTCCAATTCTTCTAAAACTATTCAGAACAATTGAAGAAGAGGGAATCCTCCCAAATTCTTTCTATGAAGCCAGCATCACCTTAATTCCTAAGCCGGGAAAAGATGCAGCACTGAAAGAGAATTACAGACCAAGATGCCTGATGAACATAGATGCAAAAATCTTCAATAAAATTCTCGCCAATAGAATGCAACAACACATCAGAAAGATCATCCACCCAGACCAAGTGGGATTTATCCCTGGTATGCAGGGATGGTTTAATGTGCGCAAGACAATCAATGTGATACACCACATTAACAGACTGCAGAAGAAAAACCATATGATTCTCTCAATAGATGCCGAGAAAGCATTTGATAAAATACAACACCCGTTCATGATGAAAACTCTAAGCAAACTGGGTTTGGAAGGAACATTCCTCAATACAATCAAAGCAATCTATGAAAAACCCACAGCCAACATCCTATTGAATGGGGAAAAGTTGGAAGCATTTCCACTGAGATCTGGGACCAGACAGGGATGTCCACTCTCACCACTGCTCTTCAATATAGTTCTGGAGGTTCTAGCCAGAGCTATTAGGCAAGAAAAAGAAATTAAAGGGATACAAATTGGGAAGGAAGAACTCAAACTATCCCTCTTCACAGATGACATGATTCTTTATTTAGGGGACCCAAAGAACTCTACCAAGAGACTATTGGAACTCATAGAAGAGTTTGGCAAAGTAGCAGGGTATAAAATCAATGCACAAAAATCAACAGCCTTTGTATACACAGACAATGCCATGGCTGAGGAAGAACTTCTAAGATCAATCCCATTCACAATAGCTACGAAAACAATCAAATACCTTGGAATAAACTTAACCAAGGACGTTAAAGATCTCTACGATGAAAATTACAAAACCTTAAAGAAAGAAATAGAAGAGGATACCAAGAAATGGAAAAATCTTCCATGCTCATGGATTGGAAGAATCAATATCATCAAAATGTCCATTCTCCCAAAAGCAATTTACAGATTCAATGCAATACCAATCAAGATACCGAAGACCTTCTTCTCAGATCTGGAAAAATTGGTGCTGAAATTTATATGGAGGCACAAGAGACCTCGAATAGCTAAAGCCCCAAATGGTAGAGTTAGAAACATACCAGGGGACTCCAATTTAATCCCATCAAGGTGGCATGTACCAATGCCATCTCACTAGTCCAAGTGATCAATTTCAGTTCGCAATTGATCATAATGAAAGGACTAAGAGTCAAAGGGAGCACATAAGCAAGTCTAGTACCTGCTAACACTAGCCGATAGAATAAATAAAGGGGAGAGTGATCCAACATGGGAAGTGAGATACTCAGCAGACTCATAGAATGGCAGATGCCCTAAATAGCACTCTGGCCTCAGAATCAGCCCTAAAGGCATTCCGATCTGGCTGAAAAGCCCATGAGAGTATTTCAGGCATGGAAAGCCAAGACACTCTGGCAAAAGATCTCTGTGAGTGAGATCTCAGTGGAAAGAACAGGTCTTCAAAGAAGGAGGTACCTTTCTCTGAAGGGAGGAGAGAACCTCCACTTTGACTATGACCTTGTCTAAACAAGATAAGAGTCGGAGAACTCAAGGGGCTTCCATAGCCTTGGAAACTCATGACTGGAGCATAGGGAGACTACTGATGCCATAGACAGGAGTGTCAATTGGTAAAGTCAACAACAGGAGTCACTGTGCACTTACTCCTCATGTAGGATCTCTGTCCTTAATGTGCTGTGCATTGAGATTTAATGCTATAACGAGTACTCAAATAATATATTTCACTTTTTGTTTCTATGGGGGTGCAAACTGTTGAAATCTTTACTTAATGCATACTAAACTGATCCTCTGTTAAAAAAAAAAGAAAAGAAACTATCAACTCCCAACTTGACTCTCACTGGGATTAAACATGACAATAGGTCTGATCTGATTTCATCATCATTAAAAAAAATCATCTATTATTTTTCACTTTATGTTTCTGTGTGGGAGCAAACTGTTGAAATCCTTACTTAATGTATACTAAGCTGATCTTCTGTATATTAAGATAATCGAAAATGAATCTTGATGTGAATGGAAGGGGAGAGGGAGTGGGAAAGGGGAGGGTTGTGGGTGGGAGGGACGGTATGGGGGGGAAGCCATAGTAATCCATTATTCGTACTTTGGAAACGTATATTCATTAAATAAAAGTTAAAAAAAATCTTTATAAAGTCTTTTATTATTATTATTTTGTATTTGAAAAGGAGAGAGAGAGCAAGATAGAGATTTACCCCCATCTGCTGGTTCATTCCCCAAATGCTTACAATAACCAAGGCTGGCTCAAATATAAGCCAAAAGTGAGGAACTCCATTAAGATCTTCCTGGTGGGTGAAAGGGACCCAAGCACTTGGACCATAATCTCTGCCTCTAAGGTGCATCAGCAGGAATCTATGTGGGCAGCAGATCCAAGGCAATCCAGTATCAATATGGACAGCACAACAAAATCTATTTGAGCAGCACAATCCAAAATCTATATGGGCAGCAGATCCCAGGTAATCCAATATGGGATGTGAACATACCAAGAAGCAGGTTAACCTGCTGAGGGCAAAGAACACCCAAATATTTTCTAATAAATGTGTAAAACAGGAGTGCTATGTGAAAACAAAGTTATCATTTATGTTGAAAAACAACAGAAATTCATTCTCATCTCCAAAGATTTGTGAAAATTTTCCATTCAGTTGTTATTCAGTTAATTTAATGACATGCCATAAATATTCTTCTGAAAAAATGTAGTCATAAATAAATAATTATACCAGAAAAGGATTGATAATGATTTTGACTCTTCTTATTGTTTATACTGAAGAGAGACAGAATTTACCACCAATGAGAAAGTTATAATTATTAAATATATTTAATTTCTAAATTCACCAATCTATACCCAAGAAAAATTGCAAGAGCATTAACTGCAATGAAATAATAAAAAATATTGCCTTTTTCCTTTTTTAAAATTTTTTACAAGCAGAGTGAGAAAGAGAGACAGAGAGTTATAGACAGTGAGAGAGATACAGAAAGGTCTTCCCACCACTTGAGACAGCTGCATCCCTTATGGGAAGGCCTGGATTGGAGTCCCAGCTCCACTCCTGATTGCAGTTTCCTGCTGGTGCAAACTCTAGGAGGCAGCAGGTGATGGCTCAAATAGTTGAATCTCTGTCACCCACAGAGGTGGCTTGGATTGATTTGCCATCTTCTGGCCTGGACCAGCTCTGGGTATTGTCATCATCCAGCATCTGTGTAGTGAGCTAGCCTATAGACTGTCTGTCTCCTTGTATCCCTCCCCTCCCCTCCCCTTCCCACCCCTCCCCTCCCCTCCCCTTCCCTTCCTTTCCCTTCCCTTCCCTTCCCTTCCCTTCCCTCCTCTCCCCTCTGCTCCACTCCCCTCTCCTCCCCTCCCCTCCCCTTCCCTTCCTTTCCCTTCCCTCCTTTCCCCTCTGCTCCCCTCTGCTCCCCTCCCCTCCCCTCCCTTCCCCTCCCTTCCCCTTTCCTTCTCTCTCTCTCTCTCTCCCTCCCTTTAACATAATGGTTTGAATCTTACTTTGATTTCTGATTCCAGTTTCCATCTGGTGTACACAGTTGGGCAGCAACAACTGATGACTCAAATTGATGGGTCCTTGCCACCAAAGTGGGAGATCTGGATTTCAGTCAAGTTACCACTTTGGAATTAGCCCAATCATGAGCATTTTTGGTATTTGAGAGAGAAGCCTGCTGATGGGAGATGTCTCTCTCTCTCCTCTCTCTCCCTCACACACACACTCTTTCTCATTTTCTTGCTCTCACTCTAGCTCTCACCCTCATCTCCATCCCTGCATGCCCATAAATAAATAAAAATGCTTAACAAATAGACTTAGATAAGATAAATGTGGTTATACTAATGCATAGAAAATAATATTTTAAAAAGAATAAAGGGCTAAAGCACATAAACAAATAGCTAGGACAAAACATATTCTCAGTGAATAAACTCAATTAGCTGAATCAAGAAAGAAAACTTAGTAAGCAAGAACAAAAACAACAAATATACAGTACAATAAAACACTGAAAGTCTTACTGATGATTATGTTAACTATAAAGGCTGTAAACATTCCAATTAACTCAGTTTTCATACTGAAGAAAAAAAGCCACTCCAACTATATGCTACAGAAGTTAAATTTCTAAAATAAATGAAAATTAAATTAAATATTAGTACACAGACAAATTAAAAAATAGAATACCTTGCAAACACTAATCTTAGTAAGCTAGACTGACTATATTGATAAGAAGCAACATAGATTTCAGGACATGGCATATTGCTAGGGATAAGAAATAACATTTCATAATGACAAAAAGACCAATTGACAAGGAATATATAATTATATATCTACAAAATGACAGAGATTCAAAATTTGTACATATAAAAATGGCTGACTGAGGTAAGAAACAATTGTGTACATAAATGATAACTGAATGTTTCAGTATGCATTTACAGTGTTACAAAAAACGGAATACTACCTACTAACTGGGTGAAAACATTTGCAAATCACATGTCTCAAAAAGTACATGTATCTAGTATGTATGTGTGTGTGTATATAGATACTATATATACATATACACACTATATACACCTTATATATATATATGAGTATATATACATACTCAACTCATTTGTAGGAAAATAGGAAGTCCAATTAGAAATGGATAAAGACATGAACATACATTTCACAAAGGGGTAGGTATATACATACTGGAAGTAAGTACATGAAAAATAAACAAGTTCATTAGCCTTTGTGGAAATACAAATTAAGGACAGAATCAGATACTGCCACAATCTATTGTACTGACTAACATTTATGCTGATGATATAAAGTGGTAGCAAGGATTTGGAGTGACAAGACCTCTCTCAAATTACAGGTTGGAATGTAAGCTGGAATATCAGCTCTTGAAAAAAATCATGGCTGTGTTTTATAAACACACATCGCCATATGAGTAGAATTTAAAAGTTGTGTTCCCAGCTATTTATCTTAGGGGAATGAAAACTTAACATTCACACAAAGAATCTGAATCTGAATATACATAACAGCTTTATTAATACTCAAATAAAACTGAAAAACCTAAATGTTTTCAATGAGCAAATAGATAAACTATGGTGCATCTGTTCAGTGAAATTATTACTCAAACAAAATGTACAACATAAATGGATTTTAGGAACATTATGCTAGGTGAAAGAAGCTAGACAGAATCTACCTGTCTTTTTTTAAAATATATATTCTATAAATGCAGAAAGCATATTTGTAGTTTCCTAGTGTTGAAGTTGGGAATGGGATGAACTGCAAATGGGCATGAAAGGAATTTGTGAGTGGAAGAAATGGATTATTGTGGGGCTGGCACTGTGGATTAGTGGGTAAAGCTGTTGCTTGCAATGCTGGCATCCCATATGGGTGCTGGTTTGTGTCCCAGCTTCTCTACTTCAGATCCAGCTCTCTGCTATTTCATGGCAAAGCAGTAGACGATTGCCCAAGTCTTTGTGCCCCTGCACCCACATGGGTCACTCAGAAGAAGCTCTTGGCTCCTGGCTTCAGTTCGGCACAGCTCCAGCCATTGAAGCCATCTGGTGAGTGAACCAGCAGATGAAACCTCTCTCTCTCTCTCTCTCTCTCTCTCTCTCTCCCTGTCTCTCCCTGTCTCTCCCTCTGCCTCTGCCTCTCTGTAACTCTGCCTTTCAAATAACTAAATTATCTTATTAAAATGGATTATGATGTTAGTTATATAAAATTTATATACCATAACTTTGCTAGCAATCATGAAATTGCATTCAAACAATGTGTTCTTTAAATTAAATCGTGCTGTTCTGTAAAAAGCATAATTTAGTATGTAAAATTTGATGGTGTAGCATGTGGTTTATGAAATAAAGTTAGGTATACAAGAAAATAAGATAAAGGTGAAGAGGAGAAAAGTCAAAAACATGGTATTATAAAATTCTCATATGTAAAGCAGTATAATATTTGAATGCCATTCTTTTATTATTTAAACCCTATACTTAAACCCTAAAGCAGTACCTAAAATAATGAAATCAATAGTTTTGTATAACTCCCATCTGGGGAGTGAACCAGTGGCTAGAAGTGCTCTCTCTCTCTCTCTCTCTGTCTTGCTCTCTTTCTCTCTAAATCATTCAAATAAATAAATAAATCCTTAAAGCATTTTTAAATATTCATAAAATGGAACTAACACATGAGTTTTTGTTGGTGCAATGCTAATTTTGAAATTCATGTGCTTCTCATTATCATGCATTCTCTATATATTATGAAAAGGTCTTTTTGCCAAAAATGTACCAAAATAAACTCATACTTTCAACTCCAATTTTCATGAACTTTTTGAAGTTCTCTCATATATGCTTCACTTACCACACTGCACATTGTAGGACAGCCAGAACTGTTGCTCCTATCCAGACAATTGATCCAACATCTGGGTTCCATTTGCTGCATAAGCACCTACAGCTGTACTTCTATGTAGCCTCCTTGATTACACAATGGGGAAGAGAGGTAACAAATTGACACTCTTGTTTATGGCATCAGTAATCACCCTAGGCTCTTGTCATGAGTTGCCTAGGCTATGGAAGCCTTTTGAGTTCACCGACTTCAATCTTATTTAGACAAGGTCATAGTCAAAGTGGAGGTTCACTTCTCCCTTCAGAGAAAGGTACCTCCTTCTTTGATGGTCTGTTCTTTCTACTGGGATCTCACAGAGATCTTTCATTTAGGGTTTTTTTTTTTTTTCCAGAGTGTCTTGACTTTCCATGCCTAAAATATTCTCATGGGCTCTTCAACCAGATCCAAATGCCTTAATGGCTGATTCTGAGGCCAGAGTACTGTTTAGGACATCTGCCATTCTATGAGTCTGCTGTGTATCTCGCTTCTCATGTTGGATGGTTCTCTCCCTTTTTGATTCTATCAGTTAGTATTAGAAGACACCAGTCTTGTTTATGTGATCCCTTTGACTCTTAGGCCTATCAGTATGATCAACTGTGAACAGAAATTGATCACCGGAACTAGTGAGATGGCATTGGTACATGCCATCTTGATGGGATTGAATTCGAATCCCCTGGCACATTTCTAACTCTACCATTTGGGGCAAGTCAGCTTGAGCATGTCCTAAATTGTACATCTCCTCTCTCTCTTATTCCCACTCTTATATTTAACACATATCACTTTTCAGTTAAATTTAAACACCTAAGAATAATTGTGTGTTAATTACATAGTACAACCAGTAGTATTAAGTAGAACAAAAAATACTAAAATGGATAAAGTATTACATTGTACATCAACAGTCAGGACAAGGGTCGATCAAGTCACTCTTTCTCATCGTGTCCATTTCATTTCAAAAGGTTTCCTTTTTGGTGCTTGGTTAGTTGTGTGTATGGGTATCTTAATAGGTGTGGCCTCACCATTCCTCAACTACACTAACACAGGTGTCTTCTTAGGGTGATACATCCATCCAGAGCAAGCACAACAGCTTACTGAAGTCCTCAAGAAGGATCCATCAGTAAGGGGCAATTCATGACGTTAAAGCCACAGATCTTGTCGCTCCCCGTCTTCGTGGGGGAACGACACTAAACCCTGCCTAGGCTTCATATCCGAGTCACGGCACCATTATGTCGCTCCCCCTCTTTGTGGAGGAACGACACAGGACCCTGCGCTGTTCTTTCGTCTGCTCGGCCCTCCCCGGGTTTGCTGCTGGTTCTTCCCGGGTTGGCTACTGACCCTTCCACCTCCGTGGAAGGGCAGTTCCCCCTGGCCACATTCCCCACTTCCACAGGGGAGCGGCACACCGCCGGCCGGCTCTCTCGGGGGCTGCACAAGTGTTCCTCAGGTAGATGTTCCCCTTAGATGTTCCTGGTGCGTGCCGTCTCGCTCCTCCTTTATAGTCCTCCTCCGCCAATCCTAACTCGGCTGCCCACACGCCGAGTACGCTGCTCTCCTCCAATCAGGAGCAAGTCCTACAGTTTATTGGCTGAACTGGAGGCAGCTGTGCAGAAGCTGTTTTCTTCTCTCCCAGCGCCATATTGTGGGAGAGCAGATGCATAGAATAAGTCTTAATTCCAGTAACAGTCTAGTCCGAGTTGCTCACCACAAGATCTGAGATTAAGTAACATAAGATTTAAGGCAGAAGTAGATTTTAATGGATGAGTTGTCACAAGATCTGATTTGGAAAAACAAGACTTTGATCAACTGCCGTAAGAAATTTAAAAAGTGAAAACTCCAGAAGCACCAGAGACGTCTATGAGACATATTAAATGTTCAATCAACTGACAATCATGTATTTGTGCTTCAGTAGGTAGGGAATATTCTGGTCTTTAAATTGTTCATAATTTCTCATTTAACCTGTAAATATGTGTTGTACATTGAAATCATGTTTCCTTTCTTTACCTTGGTAAAAATAAGCAGCATCACCAGGATCATGGTTTTTAGTTGTTTTTCCACTGAAGATTAAATTCCATCAAACTCTGCCCAAATTGAATATGCTCGCTGTATATCAGAATGTGATTTTTAAAGTCACTCTATTTCAGAGTTATCCTTTCTCATAAAATGTGTAAATTATTTCTACATAACTTGTGACTTTGACCTGAATGCCAACAGAAACACTATCCTAACCTAATTATCCACATTGTTTATTCCAGAAATGACTTAGTTACTGAATTTGAATGAAGACTTTACCATACATAATTTCAGGCCATAGTTGTTGTAATTCTGTATTTTTTTGTTTCTCTGTAACATTTTCCTTTACTTTAATTTTTTTAACATAAGAAGTTATAAAATAATCATACATATTGCCATGGGTCAATTTTTTTTCATTTTAAATGGGTTACAGTGCCATATTTATATACTGAGAATTAATGTATTTCTAAGCCTTTAACATTATGTAAAATGAACTAGTATAATGTCCTATACAGGGTAACATTTTTGTTTAAAAACAGGTAATTCTTGTGTAAATTCCTACCATGGAATGTTTCTTGCCTTTGTGAGACAGAGCAGTAAATCTACACTGAAACTTCAGTCACAATTTTGTATAATATAGTCAATACTTTGTCTGTAAGCTCCTTGCAATTATAGATGGGTATTTATCATTATGTATTGGTATAATCTAATATGTGCTAAAACAGTTTTCTAATGACCATAACCTGTCAAGGTGAAAAAAAAGAAAAAAAAGGAAACACATGTAATTCAGTAATTGAAAGTTTAACAGAAAATTGCAGTTGTCTCCACTGAAACAACTCACATTCACTTTAAATCATTCAGGAACCACTGAACATTGTTCATGAGACAGTGTTTGCTGGCAACCTCTTTTATGGATGAATGCTTAACTTGAAGGCATAACTACCTTTGTGAAGTATTTTCATATTTACTGAGACAGGAGCTTATGAAATACCGCAAATTTTATGCTGGAAGAGAAACATAAATCTTTGAACAAATAGCCAAAATTAAATCTATGAAAATGAGAGATAATTGTTTCCCTGAGAACTGCTGTAATTTTTATTGTCTGAAATATTAATGAGCACAGTTTTCCTCATTGGGAATGTTTTGCCTTGGCTTTCTTTCCCCCTTATTGTGAGCAATTAATGTATATGTTGTAGGATATCATGTCTTCCTCTCTCAAAGGCAGGTTGTGTTTGATTAGCACTTTTCTATGTAGGAGTGATTTTTAGGGTTTATTAAGGTAATTATAGGAATTATGTTCTTGTGTCAGAATTTGAAATAACTTAATTGGTATAGTACATGTAATTAAATGTTAACATAATTGACATCAGCATTATTGCTAAAGGTTTTCATTGAGTCTTATTGATCCCCATTTTTATACTTGCCAACTTTTGATGCTTTTTATATTTATAGCATAAAACAGAAAGAAACAAACTGTAGACCACTGCAGCTAAAGGTTTATGTATTGTTTATTTTACAACAAATAGTATGTCTGTGCAGTGCTGGTATTTCGTTTGCTTTGTTTTGAAGTATAACAAAATTCCACAAGGAAAAGACAGATGGCAACGTATGCATCTAAAGTATAGACAGCTATCCAAATAGTAAAGTAGGATACTCTGAGTTTATTGGTAAACACTGTCAAGCCAATTATTTAAATGAGAGTATAGGATTAACATCTTTAACTTCCAATTGTTGAAATGTCTGATTTAAAAGTCCAACATTTTAACAACTGCACATATTAAATTTTATATTTTTAGTCATATTGCACAGGCTTAGGAAAAGGTAAATAAGTATCACTTTGAAGAATGAAGTGATGGGGCTGGCACTTTGGTGTACTGGGAAAAGCTGCCACCTGCAGTCCTGGCATTCCATATGGGCACCAGTTCAGTTCTGAGCTACTATACTTCAAATCCAGCTCTCTGCAATGCCATGGGAAAGCAGTAGAAGAATGCTTAAGTGCTTGGGACCCTGCACCCTCATGAGAGATCCAGTCTCCTGGATTCGCATCAACTCAGCTCAGTCCATTGCAGCCATTTGAGAAGTGAACCAGTTAATGGAGAACCTTTCTGTCTTTCCCTCTCTCTGTAACTCCATTTTTCAAATAAATAAATAAATAAATCTATCTTTATAAAGAGAATGAAGTGGTAAAAAACGGCATGGGGTTAAAAGAAGGTTTATTAGTAACTATACAGAAAGGAACATGAAATTTTCCAAAAATGAAGTTAAAAGCCAATTTCATTTTTGTACAAATATGCATGAAGCTTTTTCATAATACATATTCTCTTTGCATTTTTAGACTCATCATATCATCCCAGATCTCTTTGTGAAGAAATATTTTTGTTTATGTCCAATATGACAACATTCTATGTGTACAATAGTTACCTGATTTCATGAATTCATAATATGTATTTTTTTTATTTTTTTATTTTTTGACAGGCAGAGTGGACAGTGAGAGAGAGAGAGACAGAGAGAAAGGTCTTCCTTTGCCATTGGTTCACCCTCCAATGGCCGCCGCGGCCGGCGCGCTGCAGCCGGCGCACCGCGCTGATCCGATGGCAGGAGCCAGGAGCCAGGTGCTTTTCCTGGTCTCCCATGGGGTGCAGGGCCCAAGCACTTGGGCCATCCTCCACTGCACTCCCTGGCCACAGCAGAGGTCTGGCCTGGAAGAGGGGCAACCAGGACAGAATCCGGCGCCCCGACCGGGACTAGAACCCGGTGTGCCGGCGCCGCTAGGCGGAGGATTAGCCTATTGAGCCGCGGCGCCGGCCTCATAATATGTATTTTTGTTCAGCAATGCATTGCTATCCTATTTTAAGAGCAATGATTACTGCCAGCGCTGTGGCTCAATAGGCTAATCTGCCTGTGGCGCCGGCACACCAGATTCTAGTCCCGGTCAGGGTGCTGGATTCTGTCCCGCTTGCCCCTCTTCCAGGCCAGCTCTCTGCTGTGGCCTGGGAGTGCAGTGGAGGATGGCCCAAGTGCTTGGTTGGGCCCTGCACCCCATGGGAGACCAGGAGAAGCACTTGGCTCCTGCCTTCGGATCAGCGTGGTGCACTGGCCATGGCGGCCATTGGAGGGTGAACCAATGGCAAAGGAATACCTTTCTCTCTCTCTCTCTCTCTCTCACTGTCCACTATGCCTGTCAAAAAAAAAAAAAAAGCAATGATTACTTTATTTTTCCATGTATCAGATATGTCCAGGGAACAAAGGAGGACAACTGACTGAATTCATTCTTTGCCCATTTCTGTCATTTAGTCTTTTACCTTTCCATTAAGATTTCACTGATGTGCTGGAAACAAAGTCTAGCTGTCCTTAAGAATGTCCCTTTTTTTCTTTTTTTCATCTAGATGCTCTTAATTTGTCTTTTAATATTTTATTCTGCCCTCTAAATATCCTTGAAACAGGAGACAAATCATTTTAGGTTCAAGTTAAACATGTTTGACAGGAAGAGAATATGTATATGAAATATGTGTATCACACATTGTATTGCTACAAGAGCAGTACTGCCAGATAAAATACAGGATACCCTAATACTGTGTGGAACATAATTATACTAAAAATCATGCTGTTTAACTGAAATTTATATTTAAATAAGAGCCTCATCTTTCTTTATATAGACCAACTTAATAAAAAAAAATAAAAGCTTCTCAAATTAAATAATGAGGTGATGACACATTGTTCATTGTAGTTATTCCACTTTGTAACAAAGGATGTGAGGTTACTCTGATACTATATAAATTTCCACTCCCATAAAACATTTAACTGCCCAGTTAATTACTCTTCTTGTTGTCCAGTCCATAGATCTTTAGGCTTCAGGGAATATTTATTTTATAGTACTATCTGAACATACATGTTATTTTATTACCATTCTACTGAGGAGGAAATATTTTGTCATCTGGGTATATTAGTAATGCCCAAACTATGGTTACTAATTGAAAGATGGAAGGCAGGATTAATAACAGTAACTACTACTTGAATTTTTCTCAAATTGCTATGACTCAATGAAGTGACTCCCAGATAGGATGACTTGTGCAATGAAAGATTAGATTGAGTATGCCCTTTAATCCAGTTATTTCATTTCTAGAAATTTATTCTAGGGGAACAAAAGGAGTAGACCATAAGACTATATGCACATTATGTTCCACACAATGTTTGCAATGACAATCAATCAATAAATAAACAGGCAGAGTGGACAGTGAGAGAGAGAGACAGAAAGATCTTCCTTTTCTGTTGGTTCACCCCCAATGGCAGCTGCAGCCAGCATGCTGCAGCTGGCGCACCGCACAGATCCGAAGCCAGGAGCCAGGTGCTTCCTCCTGGTCTCCCATGTGGGTGCAGGGCCCAAGGACTTGGGCAATCCTCCACTGTACTCCCAGGCCACAGCAGAGAGCGGTCTTCCACTGCACTCCTGGGCCACAGCAGAGAGCTGGAATGGAAGAGGAGCAACCGGGACAGAATCCGGCACCCCAACCAGGACTAGAACCCAGTGTGCCAGTGCTGCAGGTGGAAGATTAGCCTATTGAGCCATGGCACCGGCCCTAATGTGGTCTTACCAATTACTCTTATCCTTTTACTGTCCAGTGTCTACAGGATATGTTGTCTCTTAAAACACCAGAGACATAAAAATGATCTCTATGCTTGAAATTCACCAGTAACTTCTCATTTTTAATTTATTCACTTGAAAAAATAAATAAAAACTAAAACATATACAGTATATAGTCACATATTACATACAATGAGTATTTCAAAATATTTGAGGTGAATGAAATTCAAAGACAAGTTCACTTTTGTGCAAGAAAATTTGTAATCCATATAATGGATCTTTAAAAACACATTGAAAATTTGTATTATACATATCTATAAATCTATTTTAAGTTTTTCTTAATATAAATCATTTAATCCCACCTTATGTGAACTTCTTTGCAGTATCATTATACATATCGTTTTGAAATATGTATGTATTGTGTAATGGCTTAATAAAGTGAATTATCATACATATAAACTTGCACATTTTTCAGAGGTAGAACATTTTCAATCTATTTGCTCAGTAATTTTGGAGAATAAATTACTTTGCATTGACTATAATCACCATAATTCACTTTTTTCTTCATCTTCCAGGTAAATACTTCCATATTTTTCTTTCCCTCATAAAGATCATTAAATATGTTTTTGCTTCAACTTAAAGGCAATCTTCCTAGCTTCCTTAATGAAAGTTACTCTCTATCATTATTTTTTTAAAATATTTATTTATTGATTTAAAAGTCAGGGTTACACAAAGAGAGAAGGAGAGGCAGAAATAGAGAAAGAGGTCTTCCATCTGCTGGTTCACTCCCCAGATGGCCACAATGGCCATTGCTGCACAGATCAAAGCCAGGTACTAGGAGCTTCTTCCAGGTCTCCCATGTAGGTGAAGGGGCCCAAAGACTTGGGTCATCTTCCATTGATTTTTCAGGCCATAGCAGAGAGTTGGATCAGAAGTGGAATAGCTGGGACTTGAACTGATGCCCATATGGGATGCCGGCACTGCAGGCAGTGGCCGTACCTGTTAGGTCATAGCGCTGGTCCCTGTCATTATGTTTTAAGCTCAAATAATTGCCCATAGTTGAGTTTTTCAAAGTGTTACAGCTAAAATAATCTTTGCCCCTTGCATTAGGACCTATCCATTATTTTATTTTTTCTCCAGAGCACTTGAAAAAATTAACTGTTTTTACATATATAATTTGTAAAACCATCTTCATATATGCTCTTTGAGGGTGGAGTTTTGCCATTCAGGACACTCCAGTAAATAGAAAAATCAGGTATATGAATCTCATTAGCATCAATACAATTTGGCAATTAACTAACATCCTCATAAAGAAAAAAATAAAAACTGATGATCAGAACAGATCAGATGATTCAGATATTGTCAATAGTAAAAACGGAATGCCTACCTAAGATGTCTGGGAAATTTTAGTTGCTTCGCTAAATGAAATCAGGAGAGACATGGCTCCATGAGGATGTGATAGGTTTTGAGGGCTCACCTCTTTTCAAGATATGGAAATAGTAGTTGATATGCTGAGATTACTAGGCACACAAGAGTAAAGAAAAGGAGTGCAATGAATCTGTTACCAATCAGAACATATGGGTTGCAGACATTGAGACACATTTAGCCTGTGATGGCTGCAGTACCATGGGGGTCAAAACACTGGGAGACAGACAGGGCCTGCATATACATATACAGGGTTTGGAAACACAAGAGGAAATAAGAGAATGCAGATAAATCAATGCCTAGAGATAATGTACAGCTTTAAATGATGATGTTAAAACACTGAAAATCAAAGATTACATCATCTTTGTCAAGAATCAAAAATATTGAACGAATATTTAATAAAAGCAAGAGAAAAAGATAACAACAGACATCTATGAAATACCATATAAAGTACCACAAAAAAACAAGGATATAATTTTTTTTTAAGAAAAATGTTAGCAATGTTAGCAAACCATTAGAAAAAGCATTTAAGGAAACAAATGGAACAGTAACACAAACAAATGTCTTCATACATTAAACAAGATCATTATTTTCTAGAGATAATAAGCATTTCCTAAGATATAAGGAGAAAGCTGTGAAAACCTTAGAGGTAAAAATATGACTACAGAGTTCAAAATTCATTGTATTTTGAAAATCAGCTTCCAAAACAAAATACAAATTAGAAAAACTCATATAAACCAAGTAAGTTGAATCGATTTAAAAAATTCCAACAAACCAATTATGAAAACAGTCTCACAAATCTAAATTTCAGATACAGATTTAAAGAATACCCCAGACTTTCAAAGAGGAAGATGCAAATCTACATTTCCCATACATACTCAAAGTGGAAATAAGAAGAGAAAAAAATTTTTTTTAAATTTCTTTTGGAAAATCAACATTACATTAAAGATGATGCAAATGGACCAGAACTTACTTTTTTTAAAGTACCCCTTCAATAAACACAGCTACAAGTATCTTAAGCAAAATATCAATATAATAAATGAACTCACTTCATAAAAACGTAACATATCCATAGCAAGCAAGAAGTAATGAAAAATGCAATAGTGGTTACAATTTCCAGACCAGGCATCCAGGAAGCAAACAGTAAAGGGAAATCACACAATTATGTAGATTACGTGTTGAAAAGCATTGGATAAAGTTCAGCATCTAGTACAAAATAAAACTGCTAGGAGAACAAGAGAAAAGTCAGTGATCTCCTTATATGATCAAGAGCAAAAGGAACCTATAAAAAACTACACAGCTAATACAGGATCATTGAAAGTATTTTCCCTGGAAGTAAACTTAGACAATGCCTGCACTTTCTCTCTCCAACTTTCTACTGCAAGAGTGGTCAGGGAAGTAAGCAGCAAAAATCAAGCATAAGTTGTAGAGATCAATTCCTATGTAATACAATGTGAATATTTTGGATTATGTTTATATACAGATAATTGATGAAAATCTTAAAAAATAGCTGATAAATGAGATTACTAGAAAGATCATAAAATCCAGTCATTACTAAGAATCAGTATGAAACAAATAAAAATAATACTAAAGGACAATAGGCAGACTAGAAAAAATCTGCAAGAGAAATGGAAACCAACAGATTAAATTATCTGTCTCTAAATGTTCTTGAAAGCAATATGAAAAAAGAAACAACTGAAAAGTACTCAGGAGCTAATAAACAGCCTTAAAATTATTACTGATCTGAAGCAGGTTGCTGTGAGCCCAGGTAGGATCCTCGCAGGAAAGACCCTGGAGGCAGGAGTGGGCCGGCAGGTGGTGGACCAGGGAGGTGAAAACACCCGTGGCAGGACACAATTTCAGAACGGAACACAGGACTCACCTCTTATTTTTCCTTCCCGCAACATCTGAAGTTGTTTGTCAGCACTGTGGAGGATGCTGATTGATGCGACTTTGATAACGTGCATGCTCACGGATATCCACGCTGTCCAATCAGGCATGGGGCGTGAATGCTACGTAATCACGCGAGATCTTGACGCCATAATAGTCTTCCAGCGTCACAGCGGAGAGAGGTCCAGGGCGGGGCCTCTGGTGTTTACTGAATTCTGGTGTAACTCAGCGTCAGGACAGTGCTCCCCTCGGAAGCTGTCATGGTGAGTGTGAGAGTCCCGGCATGCAGACGTGGGGAAGGAGGAGTTGGGGAAAGTTGTGGAGAAGGCTGGTCTGAGGCGGGCCTCCCCAGGGTCCTCTCTGGGAATCTGTGGGCCGCATCTCCCTGCTGACACGGCCCTTCCCTCGGCCCACTCTGGTCTGTGGTGTCGGGGCTGGGGTGGCAGCTGGGACTCCTGGAGTCCTGTCTCCTCACAGCCAGTTGTCGGCTGGACCAGTTTCTGAGAACCAGTGTTGGTGGCATCCCCGGCCTCCCAGATTGTGTGGTGAGCACGCGATGGACACCAGGGAGAACCCAGACCCTGTGTGTGGGGTTCATGCAAGGGAGGAGTTGTCCTTCATGGAGTGCTCCGTTATTTTTTCCAAGACTGACTTCATTCCCTTGTTTTCTGATTTTGTGAGAAGCAGGGCCTCAGCATAGCTCATGCTAAGAATCTTGCCTCCACTTTCTGCTCACAATAACAGTGTCCTAGACTAGGTAAATTAAAAACAAAGCAGTTTTATTTGACTCAGGTTTTTGTACAGGTTGTGGGGGGGCAGGAGGACACTGTACATTGATGTTTGGATGTCATCTTAGCCCTGCTCATTACATGGACAGGCTGTCATCTGTCTCTGAACTTTCAAAATACAAATTTTAGCTGGTCACATATTTATCTGTTTTAAAATCTATTTATGTTTCGTGATTATCTTCTCACCTCAAGCATATAAGCCTGGATTCCTAAGTTAGTTTTTTTTTTTTTTCATTTTTCATTTTGATAGAGGGTGATTTTTTAAAGATTATGTAAGTATAATTGACAGACAAAATTTGTATACATTCAAGGCCTGCAACTTGTTGTTTTGCCATGTGGGGAACTTTTAAAAGCTTATGGCATATTCACATTATATTTTAAGCCCTTTATCAAAAACCTTTTGGTGTCCCCTTATCCATTTATATTATGAAATGACTAGGACAATTAACTAACCATCACCTTACATAGTTTTTAAAAGATATTTCAGATGTTAACCTGTTGTATCTAATACTGCATTCATATCATTACTGTGCTCTATTATACATCTCAATGTTAATTTATCTCCTAACTGCAAATGTGTCATTCATCTAACATCTTCCAGTTTCTTTCACCCTTAGCCCCTCGCAACCCTTATTATATTCTGTGCTTATGATTGACTTTCTTAGATTCCACAAATGAGTAGTATTTATTTTTCTCTCTGTTATGTCAAGCAGCCTAATGTCCACATTCTAACTTTGGGATCCATATTGTGACAAAACGTCAGGATTTATTTTTTAAGGTTGAATGTGTTTCCATTGTGTGAGTATCATGCTCTATCTTTTGATCTGTTGACAGACAATGTGGTTATTTCAATATCTTATTTTTGTAAATAATGCTTCCATGAACATGGATGTGCAGGTGTACCTTTGAGATAGTGACTTTATTTGTTATGGATGCACATAAATTAATGAGATTGTTTTGTCATTTGTTCCATTTTTAGAGGCATCTCCATAGTGTTTTTCATGGTGGATGTACCAATTTACATTCCTACAACCAATTTATATGTTCCCATTTCTCCACACCTGGTTCAATACTTGTTACCTTTTTTCATACTTTTTGATAATATCCATTTTCACGTATGTAAAATGATAACCATTTTAGTCTTGATGATCCATGCTGAGTCCCTTTTCAAATACCTGTTGGCTGTTTGCATATCTTCACTGGAACAACTGGTCAGATCATTTGTCCAAACTAATTAGGTCATTTATCAGTTTTTATTATATTTGCTTTTGATTTCTATATGTCTTATGTATTCTTTCTTTAATCATACTTTTGCCAATATTTTCTCCCATTATTTGCTTTATGTTTTTATCATTTCCTTCAGTATGTAGTTTTTTGGTTTATTTTTTACAGTCCTATTTCCTTATTTTCATTTTTGTCACCTGTGTTTGGTGTCATATCTAAATCATTGTTGAATTTTTAGGCATTTGTGAAGTGACAAGTTGAAGAGAGTGGGATGTAATTTGATTATATCAGGACATAGATTTAGACCTTTAGTCCATTTTGAGTTGATTGTTATATAAGATGAAATGTAGGCGTCTTGTTTCATGCTTCTGTAAGTGTGGATATAATTTTTCAACATAATTTGTTGAAGACTCTCATCTCACCAGGGATTGATTTTAGCTCATTTGTAAAAGATTAGTTGGTTGTAGATGTGTGGGTTAGTTTCTGGACTTTCTATTCTGTTCTGTAGGTTGTCATGTCTGTTGTGCCAGTACCAAGTTGTTTTGATTATAACTTCCCTGTATAGTGTGTCTTGAAATCCAATATTGTGATGCCCTCAGTTTTGTTTTATTTCTTTACTAGTGCTTTAGCTATCAGAGATCTCTTTTGTTTTATATTAATTTTAGCATAAATTTTTTCTAGACATGAGAATAATATGGCTGATATTTTGATAAGGATTATGCTGAATTTGTAAATTGCTTTGGGTAATATGGGTATTTTGATTGTATTAATTCTTCCAATACACAGACATGGAAGAGTTTTCTATTTTGTTGTGTGTTTTCTTCTATTTCTTTTTTTAATGTTTTGTAATTTTCATTATACAGATTTTTCACATTCTGGGTTAAGTTTATTCAAGGGATTTAAATTTTTAGTAAATATTGAGAATGATACTGATCTTACAAGTTTATTCTCTGTCATGACATTTTCTGTGTATACAAATGTGTATAGAATTTGTGTGTAGAATTTATTTTTTGCAACTTTACCAAACACTGTTATGAGTTGCAATAGTCTCTTGGTGGAGTCCTTTGGTTTCACTATATATAGGAACATGTCATCTGCAAACAAGGATAATTTTACTTTCTCCTTTCCATTTGGTATCCCTTTAATTTCCTGTTCCTACTTAATGGCTCTGCATACATCTTTGGAAACTATTTTGAAGACCAATGTTGAGAGTGGACATCCATGTCTGGTTCTGGATCTTAGTGGAAATGCTTCATACTTCTCCACATAAGGCTTGATGTGGGTTTGTAATATTTTGCCTTGACTGTGTTAAAGAATAAAGACTTTTATCATTAGATGATGTATTTTATCAACTGATTTCTTAGCATTTATTGAGATAATCATATGAATAGTGTGGTGTGTCATATTTATTTATTTCTATATGATGAACCATTCTTGCAAACCAGAGATAAATTCAACTTGTCCAGTGAATGATCTTTCTGAAGTGTCGTTGGATTCAATTAACTGTTATTTTGTTTGGGTCTTTATATCTGTTGATCAGGGATATTCATCTGTGAGTATCTTTTTTCTATCCTTTTCTGCTTTAGGAATTTAGGTGATGCTGGCCTCATAGATGTAGTTTGGCAGGATTGCTTCCCTTTCAAATGTTTTGAATGGTTTGAGAATTAGAGTTAGTTCCTCTTTAAAAATTTGACAGAGTTCAGCAGTAAAGCCATCTGGTACTAGGCTTTCCTTTGTTAGGAGGTTGTTTATTACTGAATTAAACTCCCTCTTGGTTATTGGTCTGTTTAGGAGTTCTAGACCTTTAGGAACCAATTATGCAAATTAAAACAACAGTTGGAGCGACTATTCTCAGGCCATAAGTAAATGCTCATGAGGATGTATAGAAAAAGGAGCCCTTATAAATTGTTAATGAGAATGAACTTTAGTACAGCTATTTTGGAGACCAGTGTGGATGTTCCCCCCAAAATTAAAAAAAAAAGATCTGACTAATGATTCAGCTATTCCATATCTAGTCATATGTTTGAATTAAGTGAAATTAATACATCAAAGAGAACTTGTGCTCTCATGCCTGGCCTTATTCACAGTAATGAGGTATGGAATCAATGTCGGTGTCGATTGATTCATAAATAGGTGAAGAAAATTCAATACATAGAGGCAACAGAATATAAAAAGAATAAAAAGAGTGAAATTCTACCATCACCCAAAAAATGGAGGCTATTATATTAGGCGAAATCAGCCAATATTTCACAACAGAAAGTTGAATACAACATTTTATCATCTTATGTGAAAGTTTAGTAAAAGTATATCTGAAATTGGAATAATAAGTACTGAAGCCTTGGCATTATGGTGTCAGGGTAGAGAAAGGTTCAATAAGGTGTCAAAACATAGAATTAATAAATTTTAATGTTCCACAGTACACTGGGATGACTACAGCTCATAATAATAAAGTTGATGTTTACTTTTTTGAAAACAAATCAATTATATCACAAAATAGATTTATTGCAATAATCATAACGTGGGAAAATGTGGTATATTCCCATATGGGAATATGGCTTAATTCTGTGAAGAACTATTTATATCTATATAAAAATAATGTATCCATGCAATTTTTATACTCTTTCTATATTAATGTATAGAAGCGTAATAATCTCCAGTTGCATCCATTTTGATGCAAATGCCAGGAATTCATTGTTTTGTGCCTGTCATATTCCATCATGTATATGCATATATATATAAAATATTTTATTCTTTTTACATTTTAAGCTTTGATTCAGTAAGAACGATGCATAGGAAAGTGAGGGCTTTATCTATAGGAGGGAGATAGATCTGGGTTCATACCAGGTACCAGGAACCATCCATATGGAGGAGCATCCAAGTCAGGAAGCATGGGATGGGTGGCACAAAGCCACATGCCCTGAAGGCACAGGCCTACAGCCAGCCCCCTACTGGCAAGAGGCCAGAGTGAAGAGAAAGGAGGAAAGGGCCAGACATACCCTGTCCCAGGCTTTTGATTCACTTTCAAAGGGGAGTGGTTCATTAACCTGATTGGCCAGTGGGCACTCAGGTGTGGCAAGGTAGGGATATGAGGTCACAAAGGGGCATGGTGAAGGCGTGATGTTCCAGCTCTCAAACCTAATAAATTTTTAAAATTTATTTATTTGACAGATAGAGTTAGTGAGGGAGGGAGACAGAAAGGTTTTCTGTCCATTGGTTCATCCCCCAAATGGCTGCTAGGATTGGAGCTACACCGGTCCGAAGCCAGGAGCCAGGTGCTTCTTCCTGGTCTCCATGCAGGTTCAGGGGCCCAAGCACTTGGGCCATCCTCTACTGCCTTCCTGAGCCACAGCAGAGAGCTGGACTGGAAGAGGAGCAACCAGGACTAGAGCCTGGTGCCCATATGGGATGCTGGTGCCGCAGGTGGAGGATTAACCAAGTGAGCCATGGGGCCAGCCCCTCAAACCTAATCAATTTTAATCTGTATGTCTGTCTACTTCATTCCCCCCTCAGAGACTCCATCCCTTAATCCTAAGGGAAGTTGAAGGATGTAGAATCATCTCTTTTGTAACTGCTTCCTGCTTATGAGGGGTGTAGTGCAAGCCTTGCCTATCCAGGGTCTGGAAGTCTCTGTCTATCTAGCAAATTTGTCTTGTGAGCTGGAGCAGTCTCCATCATTGCCAATATCTGTGTCCCCTGCATGGTCAGTTACTTCCTGAAGTCAAGTTCTGAAACATTTAAGTTTGTTAATTACTATAAGCAAAATTGGAACAAATCCAATTATAAGTGGGGTGCCCCTTAAGATGAAAACAATATATCTTATAGATTTCCAGATAGTGGTTAGTGATAGGCTACCCTTATGTAGATTATAAACCCTTTTAGCTTGAGTATGGAGAATTATATAGAACTCATTAGGTAGGTTTATCCTCAATAACAGTTCCCAGATATAATCAAGAAAGGCAGGTAAAGCATGTTTGCCTTAAGGTGCAGCAGTCTGGATGTGACAAAGGCAAAACTTTACATATCCTTTTTGCTTTGAAGAGGTACTAAGGTTTCTGATTGGCTAATAGGAATAATTAGGCATGTCTTTCACATTCACCTGTGAAGACTTAAGAGGTAGAAGTTAATCCTAATTTCATAGAGGTAGTCATGCTCAATAGCACCTGGTATGGTCCCTTTAATTTAAGCTGTTTCTGATCTGAAGAGGTCTTCTTGTGAATGGCTTGCTCAGGAATTTCCAATGTTGGAGTTTTTGTCAAAAACTCCTTGATTCTTTGGAACACCTTCTGTAGCTCCCCTGTCCAGCAGTGTGTCTGTGTCAGGGGCTTTAAGGAAACACAAGGCTTAGAATCCAAATACTGGAATCAATAACTTTTGTAGCTACTCTTTTCAGTGCAGAGTCTGCATCAGGGCCTCTTTAAAGCTATATACAAAAGCTTGGAATCCAAATTGCATAGAATCCTGTCATCTGCAATTCTCAATACAGGAGCTTTAGTTAGAACCTCCTTAGTTCTCTGGAACAACTTTGGCAGCTACCTTTCAGTACAGAGTCTGCATCAGGGTGTCCTTAGAGCTATATAGAGGCCGGCGCCATGGCTCATTAGGGTAATCCTCTGCCTGTGGCACCGGTACACCAGGTTCTAATCCCAGTTGGGGCACTGGATTCTGTCCCAGTTGCTCCTCTTCCAGTCCAGCTCTCTGCTGTGGCCCAGGAAGGCAGTGGAGGATGACCTAGGTGCTTGGGCCCTGCACCCGCATGGGAGACCAAGAGGGGACACCTAGCTCCTGGCTTCGGATCGGCCCTGCTCGCTGGCCGCAGCGGCCATTTGGGGGGTGAACCAATGGAAGGAAGACCTTCCTCTCTGTCTCTCTCTTTCACTGTATAACTCTGCCTGTCAAAAATAAATAAATAAATAAAGCTATATACAAAAGCTTGGAATCCAAATTCCACAGAATTTTGTTATTCCTAGAAATCTCCTTGGCTGCCTTTAAATATCTGACCCTATGTTTAAACATACGAGATAGGAATTTCAGAGAGAGACATGTATCCAAGATTTTACGTTTGAGGCACTTAATAAACTTTGAAGAAATACCTAAGAATACAGGCAATGGAGTTTGACATTTAGAAATAACTAGAACTTAACACATGCAAATAAAGTAAATCTTAGGGATCAAATTTTACCATTAATGTTAATACTGTAGCTCTTTGAGAACAGAGGTCCTGCATGGGAAGTTAGTACACAATGCCTCTTGTTAATTTAACAATTAACACTCTCATGTGTGATGTCAGTGATCACCTGAGGCTCTTGACATGAACTGCCTAGGCCATGGAAGCCTTTTGAGTTCCACAAACTCCATCAATATTCAGGAAAAGCCATAAGCAAAGTGGAAGTTCTCTCCTCCCTTCGGAGAAACATACATTCTTCTTTAATGGCCATTCGTTTCCACTGGCGTCTCACCCAGGGAGGTTCTCCAAGTAGGGACACTTTTTGCACAAGGGACCTGGCTCTCTATGCCTGAAATGCTCTTGTGGGCCTTTTTAGCCAGACCAGAATGCCTTTAGAGCTGATTTTGAGGTCACTGAGTGCTACTTAAGGCGTTTGCCACTCTGTACAGTCTGCTGTACAGACTCCTTCCCATGTTGGAGTATTTACATTTTTTAAAATTTTATTATTATTATTAGTTAACACAAAATATTATTGACATGATCACTTTTAATAATCAATGTCACCTATATAATCACTTTAAAATTTAAGATGTTAACATTACCATCTAGTCCGAGGGTATTTGCGATCCCATAGCAAGTTTTAAACTATACCCTTAGAAGTAAGTCCAGGCCGGCACCGCGGCTCACTAGGCTAATCCTCCGCCTTGCAGTGCCAGCACACCGGGTTCTAGTCCCGGTCGGGGCGCCGGCCTCAGCGTGCCGGCCGCGGCGGCCATTGGAGGGTGAACCAATGGCAAAGGAAGACCTTTCTCTCTCTCTCTCTCTCACTGTCCACTCTGCCTGTCAAAAAGAGTAAAAAAAAAAAAAAGAAGTAAGTCCATAGGAATGCATGCAGAGCTACACAGTTTTTACAGACTCTTTTTAGGTCCAAGTACCAGGAACCAGCCACTTGGAAGAGCATCCAGGCCAGGAAGCATAGCACTGGTTGGCCCGAAGGCCATGTGCCCAGAAGGCACAGGGCTACAGCCAGCACCCTACTGGCAAGAGACCAGGGTGAAAAGAAAGGAGGAAAGGCTATATAATATTTTCTTGTCCAACCTTCAGTTTATGGACAGCTAATCTGACTCCATATTATTTCTATTGTGCATTTTGCTGCCATAAACAGTTTTTATATGTTGATTTTATTTCTTTGGATATATCCCCCCTGCATCAGACAATTGAATCATAAAATAAATCCACCTTGAGTTTTTATTTATCTCTATACTGTTTTCCATAACAGTTATTCATTTTCCCACCAATAGTGTATTAAGGTATTCTTTTCTCAACAATATTGTCAGTATTTTTTACATTTTGATTTTGGCATTATAGCCATTCTAACTGGGGTAGGTTGATATCTAATTGTGGTTTTATTTGAATTTCCCTGAAGGCTAGTGACACTAAATATTTTTGCATATGTCTGTTGGTCATTTGTATTTCTTTTGAAAAATAACCGTGGATATCCTTTGTTTCTTATACATATTGTCTTGTTGATTTCTTGAGCTCCTTATATGTTCTGGATATGAATCATTTATCAGATGCATAGTTTGCTAATTTTTTTTCTATTCTGTCATTTTTCTCTTCATGTTATTTTTTTCCCTTTGGAGTGCAGAAGCATCTTAAGCTTGGTATAATCCCATTTCTCTATTTTTTTTTCTTTATTCCCTGTGCTTCTGGGATGCTATACAAAAAAAAAAATCTTTGCTTAGGCCAATGTTGCAACATTTTTGCTATGCTTTCCTCTAGTAGTTTGATGGTTTTGGATCTTAAGGTTAGATCCCTGATTCATTTAAAGGAATTTTTTGTATAGATTATAATGTACTGGCTTCATTTCAAACTTCTGCATGCATAGATCCAATTTTCCCAATACCTGAAATTTTTTTAGCACATTTGTCTGGTATTAATTGATTGCAGATGTGCAGCTATTTCTGCTTTGTATATTCTGTCCCTTTAGGTTACATGTCTATTTTCACACAGTGCCATACTTTTTAAATAATAATTGTCCTTCAGTGTGTTGAAATCTGATATTTGATGCCTATAGCTTTATTTTTATTGTTTAAACAGCTTTGGCCACTTACTGTCATTTACATTTCTGTATAAATTTCAATATTTTTTTTTCTGTAAGGAATGTCCTTGAAATTTTGATGGGCATTGCACTGAATCTGTAAATTCAGGGAATAATGTGGCCATTTGGAATAATATTAATTGCTACAATACTTGAACCATTGATTTTTTTCATTGTTATACCTTCTGTTTCTTTCATTAATGTTTTACAATTTTCATTGTAGAGTTCTTTCACATCTTTTGTTAAATTTATTTCATTATTTAATATTTGGTAGCTTTTGTGAGTGGAAGAGTTCTTATAAGTCCTTCAGCCACCACTTACTCTCCTCAGAAATTTATATTCATTAAATAAAAGTTTGAAAGCAAAAAAAAAAAAAAAAGTCCTTCAGCCAGATAATTGTTGATATGTATGAGTGATATGGATTTTTGTGTGTTCACTTTGCATCTGCATCCTGAAACTGCTGAATTGTCATATAAGTTCTAATAGTCTGGTGGGGGGGGGGGTCTTTTTGTTTCTCAATATACAGAATCGTATCAACTATAGTGATACTTTAATTTCCACCTTTCCAATTTTTATCCTTTTTGTTTCTTTTTTTCTTGCCTTATGGCTCTAAATAAAACTTCCAGAACTATATTGCATAAAAGTGGTGACAGTGGAGAGCCTTGTCTAGTTGCAGATCTTTATCCAAATTGTTCCAGTTTTTCCCCATTCTATATGATATTTGCTGTGGGCTTGACATATATTTCCTTTATTGTGTTGAGGTACATTCCTTCTAAACCCAATTTTTATGACTTTTATCATAAAAGGATATTGTATTTTATCAAATGCTTTTTTGACATTTACTGAAGAACTTGTATGGATTTAATCCTTATATTATTGATGGTATGTATTACATTTATTGATCTGGGTATGCTATAATAGCCCTGAACCCTGGTATAAATTCTATTTGGTCAGTGTGGATGTGTCATTGAATTCAGTTTGCTTGCATTTTCTTAAATGTTTTTGCAGCTACATTCATCAGGGATAATGGTTCCTGGTTCTCTTTCATATTGTATCCTTGTCTGGTTTTATCTTTAAGGTAAGTTCAGCCTCATAGAGTAAGTTTTGAATAGTTCTCTCCCTATCCATTGTTTTGAATAGTTTAAGAATTGATGTTAGTTTACCCTTGAAAGTTTGATAGAATGCATGAATGAAGCCACCAATTTCTGAGCTTAGTATTGTAGCAAGGCTTTACTACTCAATCTCAACTTTTTTTATTGGTCTATCCAAATTTTCTATATCTTCATGCATAAATTTTGGTGTATGTTTCATAAGGAACTGAAGGAGAGGACTAAGGTACTAAATGAAAGTGGTGGAGCGGTAGAGAGGTTGATTGCTTTCTTTGAGCAGTTCTCACTGTGTTTGTGCATTGAAATATTGCATTGTGACATATAAAAGTGTATAATTCAATAAAATTTTACAAGAAATAGTTTTTATTGTGCTTTTAGTGAGAATCAATGAGAATGCCAAGGGTAAGTAGGGTAAAGAGGCTTAGGATTAGCTTCTTTGACTTAGTTCCATGTAAGTCTAGAGTGTAGTAGCTGGGTATCTCTGATTTTCTGTCACTTGGCTTTGGAGTGATTTAGCAGAGGAATGCCAGACTAAAATGTGAAAACCTTATACAGAAGGCAGTTGGTGCTGTGCGATGAATTGTGAAGTTTGCCTAGAAAGCTGCATTCACAAGCCAGTCTTTTACCATCACAAAGAATCAACTAATCCTGAGAACCATTTGTCCCTGGGCAGCCTTCAGTTTATCTATCTCATGTAAATTCTCATTTTTTGCAGAAATGTGTTATCATATTACCTTATATTATTCATCTACCCATTATATGGATGTTATCTCTTTCACTTCCTGACATTGTGTTGCTGTACTGTGATGCAGTTTACTGATCATCTTTAAAGCATATTTTCATATCATTCATTTTTCTATATCATGTTTCTGTTTTCTGTTTCATTGGTTTATATGATTCATATTATTTCCTTTTATTTACATTGTGCTTTATTCATTTTCCTCTGTATAGTTTAAGATTGAAAGACACAATTCCATTTTTAAAGACATTTATTTCTTTGAAAGGCAGAGTTACAGAAATGCAAAGGCAGAGAGAGAGTGAAGGGGGAAAATGGAGGGGAGAGAGAGAGAGAGAAATAGAAAAAGAGAGAGGGAGAGAGGGAGAGGTGTTTTCCACTTTCAGGTTCACATTCAAAATGGCCATAGTGGTTGGAGCTGGGCCAATCTGAAACAAGAGCCTGGAGCTTCTTCCAGGTTTCCCACATGGCTGCAGTGGCCCAAATACTTGGGCTATCTGCTGCTGGTTTCCCAGGCACACAATCAGTGAGCCAGGAAGTAGGACAGCTGAGGTTCAAATTGGTACCCACACGGGATGCCAGCACCACAGGCCATGGCTTTAACTGCTGTGCCACAGAGCCAGCACCATATTTTCAATTTTAAAACATTCATTTTTTGCAGATGATTGAATTGAAAATTTGATCTTCAATAAAAATCCTTTCATTGATATTAAAGTATCACATGCTCAGAGATTTAATTTTACAATACGGAATTCCTCAGAATTAAGTTTAGTTATTTTCGATAGCATTCTTGTTGTTAGTGGCAAAGATCCAATGATGCCAGTCTGGTAATTTAATTATGGCAGTGTTTTTCTTGTTCTCTTTCAGATTTTTAAGGAATATTTTTATCACAGCCACCAAATGGTCAAGTTTTACTTAAGAAAATAAATACAATATTTTTGAAAACATCATTCTCTTCTTTGCATATTAAAGGTTGTATCAATTTTTTATTATGGAAATGTTCTGTGCTTTAGGAAATATAATGTGCCTTATAGTAAGGCCATTTTAATACATTTGGTTTTGGTTCTGAAGACTACATGTCATTTTAGGTGAGTATAGATGTCTCTAATTTCTGTTTGTATTGTGCTTTCATTCCCTTCATTCCCAGTACCATTTTGTGAGGTACTCTCTGCATTTTTCAGCATGGCACCTGACCTCAGTCAAAGGAATCAACTTGGGATACTTTAGATACAAGTATGAACAGCAAGTATTTGGAGGAGGATGTACATTCATATTTGAAAAATGTGATTAGTATCCTTCTAAACTCTTTTCAGTGGTATGTTTTATCTTCAACCTGTGCCTCTGTGGCTGAGTGGAGTGATTGCTCCCTCACTGAATACAGAGGTGCTTGATAAGGCAAGTCAGCTCTGGTCAGGGCTCAAGTGTGGGGCAAGAATCTGGGGTGACACCCATGTTGGGCCTGGTGAATATGTATTGTCAGTAGGGTTGAGGGTAGGATCATGCCTGTTGCCATAATCACACCCTCACTCCTCTCTTCCATGTTGATCAATGATCAGGATCAGCCCATGATGGGCATAAACCTCACCCATGCTGAAGCATGAACTGCAAAACAGGATCTGTGCAGTCCTCAGAGTGAGCATGGGACCCTCTGTAGTGACCTATCTCAGGCAGTTAGGGAGATCTGAGCTTCTGATGCCAGACACAGTGATTGCCCAGAAACCCAGTTAGGTCCCATGCCATATTTTGCAGTCAGATTTCCAACAGTCATGGGGTGAAGAGGATACCCTCTGCCCCATGAGCCTGCCTCATCCATGTAGAAAGCAGGGTCGTTTCCAGAGCCAGCTGCTTAGGGGTGATCTGCCTTGACAATTTGAGCCCCAGAGCCTGTGATATGTTGAGAGGTTGGGGGCTCCTCTAAATCATAAATAGGAGCACAGCTCCCTCTCAACCCTTCAAACCAGACTCAAAGTCAGAGGAGAACACAGCATTTTTCTTCTAGGAATCTCCCCAAGTCATGCACAGGACAGCCACCGCAGCTTCTGCTGGTGTCAAGATGGTACCTTCTCCCTGTTGTGAGCACCCTTGTGTGGGGATGAGGAGAAAGAAATGTGCTTTTCCTTCACTGGATGAGGTGCTTATCCTCCCTCTCCCTCAGGCTCCAGATGGATTCAAACTCAGTGTAATCTGAGAGGTTCTCCCTCATGCCATATCACCAGTGGTACAGGCTGCCACTGTGTGCCCTCACCTTGTTATTAGAATCCTTTGTCTCCTTGAGGATTGTGAGATTCAGGTGTAGTGTGACACTTGCTGCTGTGTATCTGCACTCTCCATGCTGCTCCACACCATTCCTCTTCTTTCTGTAGAAATTCCACTGCAAACTTCTCTCCAACTCTCCCCTGAGAATTTACTTTCTATTTTTTTCTAGTACTTCCTCTTCTCAGAATCAGCACGTGTCTTCCCTATTCAACCATCTTTGAATCCCCTCTAACCTGTACTTTTATAAATAATTTTTGTCAAGAGAAATTCTGTATAAAGCAATTTTAGGTGGCCTTGTCCATTCACAACTTGCATTCTTACATGTGTTGAAGAAACTTTATAATGGTAGAGTTAGAAACATACCAGGGGACTCCAATTTAATCCCATCAAGGTGGCATGTACCAATGCCATCTCACTAGTCCAAGTGATCAATTTCAGTTCGCAATTGATCATAACGAAAGGACTAAGAGTCAAAGGGAGCACATAAGCAAGTCTAGTACCTGCTAACACTAGCCGATAGAATAAATAAAGGGGAGAGTGATCCAACATGGGAAGTGAGATACTCAGCAGACTCATAGAATGGCAGATGCCCTAAATAGCACTCTGGCCTCAGAATCAGCCCTAAAGGCATTCCGATCTGGCTGAAAAGCCCATGAGAGTATTTCAGGCATGGAAAGCCAAGACACTCTGGCAAAAGATCTCTGTGAGTGAGATCCCAGTGGAAAGAACAGGTCTTCAAAGAAGGAGGTACCTTTCTCTGAAGGGAGGAAAGAACCTCCACTTTGACTATGACCTTGTCTAAACAAGATAAGAGTCGGAGAACTCAAGGGGCTTCCATAGCCTTGGAAACTCATGACTGGAGCATAGGGAGATTACTGAAGCCATAGACAGGAGTGTCAATTGGTAAAGTCAACAACAGGAGTCACTGTGCACTTACTCCTCATGTAGGATCTCTGTCCTTAATGTGCTGTGCATTGAGATTTAATGCTATAACGAGTACTCAAATAATATATTTCACTTTTTGTTTCTATGGGGGTGCAAACTGTTGAAATCTTTACTTAATGCATACTAAACTGATCCTCTGTTAAAAAAAAAAGAAAAGAAACTATCAACTCCCAACTTGACTCTCACTGGGATTAAACATGACAATAGGTCTGATCTGATTTCATCATCATTAAAAAAAATCATCTATTATTTTTCACTTTATGTTTCTGTGTGGGAGCAAACTGTTGAAATCCTTACTTAATGTATACTAAGCTGATCTTCTGTATATTAAGATAATCGAAAATGAATCTTGATGTGAATGGAAGGGGAGAGGGAGTGGGAAAGGGGAGGGTTGTGGGTGGGAGGGACGGTATGGGGGGGAAGCCATAGTAATCCATTATTCGTACTTTGGAAACGTATATTCATTAAATAAAAGTTAAAAAAAATAAAAAATAAAAAATAAAAAAAAAGAAACTTTATATGACAGAATGATCAGAGATATTAAAATATATATTAAGGAATGTATAATACAGTAGTGAGAAAGAAAATTGTGAAGTACATGGAAATATCCAAAATAAATACAGTGAGTAGTTGTAAGAAACGCCTTGGAAAATTTATGAAAGTAAGAAAAAAAAATTGGAGCAAAGACAGAGCCCACTATGTCACAATAATACTGAGCTCTATAGCAGAGCAACCTACAAAAGATATAGCTCGGTTTTTCTCTCCATAATTTTGATTGAAAAATACAACTTCTTTTCTGAACAAAAACTACAATTTCTATAAGTTTAAGCTACTAATATAGCCCTTGTAGAAATTATGTAGTTCATTTTTATTTCCTTAAGAATACCTACACCACTAAATCATCAATCTGGAATATATATTATAAGCACAAACTGGTGATTTAACCAAAATCAAAAGAAAAAAAAAAAAAGGAAGCATCCTATCTCGGTAGGGCCTTAAGGAAGAGAGCTACTGTAAATTATGTCTATATTGGTATGGAATGTCACAGCTCCTTATTCCAAACCCAGACAATGAGTAGCCCTTGCTGATGCTTCTGTCAGCATAAACTCCAATGCAGGAAGTTACACCCATATCAGAACAGAATTTGGTGTCATCTGGTTTATCAAGGATATATTCCGTATTTTCTAAGACACTTAATCATCTCCATTCCATTCATGTGCACGTCTTTATATGGACAACTCCTCTTCTTTTTTAAGATTTATATTTACTTGGGAGTCAAAATTACAGAGAGTTAGGAAGGCAGAGAGAATTGTTTTCTATCTACTTGTTCACTCTTGAAATGCCTGCAACAGCCAGAGCTGGGCCAGTCAAAATTCAGGAGCATGGACTTTCTTCTAGGTCTCCGACATGGGTGCAGGTGGTACTTGGGCCATCTTACACTGGTTTCCCAGGCCATTAGCAGAGAGCTGGATTGGAAATGGGGCAGGCAGGCCTCAAACCGGAACCCACATGTGATGCCCACACCACAGGCAGAGACTTAGCATACTAAACCACAATTCCAGCCCATGCACCTCCTTTTCTTGAGTTTGATCCTTTAGGTCCAATTAACTTCATGATGGAAGAATTGCTAAATCAACAATTCAGATATCAGATCTTAGAGACTGACCATTCCTCCCACCATGGGGCCAACCAGCCCAATGTTGGTAAGCAGAGAAACTCCACCTGATGGTGACATGGACCATAATCTTAATCATTCCTTCCATAAATTGTATCCTTAGTGTCTGATGGGTCCCTGCAGCCCATTAAGAGGGTCTCAAGGCATGCAGATCCTTGAGCACCATCTCCCAGATATGGCCCTACTTGTAGAGCAAGTCCAGGGGATTGGTCTCACACACCTAACTTTGAAGACTGCCCATGAAGATTCAGATTTCTTCTATGCCACCACACTCCTCCACCCAGAACAATGTCCACACAGCCAGGTGTCTCTTCACAGCCCATGAGGATATCACCACTACTATGCCCAGGTCTTTCTATACCATCCACATAGGCTCCAAAGCACTCTGCAAACTCCAAAGCACATATTAATCACTTCTAACTTTCAGCTTATATAGTAATTAGATGATTATTGAAGAATTTCAAGTTATCTGTGTTATAATTCAGATTAATAAACAGGAATGCTTCTCTATACAAATATATGTTCTCATGCATATATAGATAAAGATATCTTCCTTCTCAGTTTGAATGTGTTTTCATTCTTGCCTAATTAGTCTCATTAAGTCTCCTAGGGCCATGCAGATTACAAATGGTGAAAGTGTACATTTTACCTTGTACCTGTTCATTGAGAAAGTTAATGGTAACTTTGTTTTTTTCTTTCATTATTTATTATGTTGAGATAGTTTTCTAGTACTTATTTTTTGAGTCTCTTTATCATGGAAAGGTGTTGTGACTACTTTTTTTCTGTATCAGTTTAAATGGTCATATTTTCCCCTTCATTCTGATAATGTGGCATTATGACAATGATTCATTTTCATAAGTTGAACTAACCTTGCTTTCTAAGAATAAATCCTTTCTGTAAAATCTTTTAAACAAGCAGTTGCATTTATTTTGGTATTGTTTTGTACAGATTTTTTGTATCAAAAGTCATAATAGGTTGATTTCTGGTGTTTCAATTCTGTTCCATTGGTCTATCCATCTGTTTCTGTACCAGTACCATGCTGTTTTAATTACAACTGCCCTGTAGTATGTCCTGAAATCTGGTATTGTGATGCCTCCGGCTTTGTTTTTGTTGTACAAGATTGCTTTAGCTATTCGAGGTCTCTTGTGCCTCCATATAAATTTCAGCACCATTTTTTCCAGATCTGAGAAGAAGGTCTTCGGTATCTTGATTGGTATTGCATTGAATCTGTAAATTGCTTTTGGGAGAATGGACATTTTGATGATATTGATTCTTCCAATCCATGAGCATGGAAGATTTTTCCATTTCTTGGTATCCTCTTCTATTTCTTTCTTTAAGGTTTTGTAATTTTCATCGTAGAGATCTTTAACGTCTTTGGTTAAGTTTATTCCAAGGTATTTGATTGTTTTTGTAGCTATTGTGAATGGGATTGATCTTAGAAGTTCTTCCTCAGCCATGGCATTGTCTGTGTATACAAAGGCTGTTGATTTTTGTGCATTGATTTTATACCCTGCTACTTTGCCAAACTCTTCTATGAGTTCCAATAGTCTCTTGGTAGAGTTCTTTGGGTCCCCTAAATACAGAATCATGTCATCTGCAAAGAGGGATAGTTTGAGTTCTTCCTTCCCAATTTGTATCCCTTTAATTTCTTTTTCTTGCCTAATAGCTCTGGCTAGAACCTCCAGAACTATATTGAATAGCAGTGGTGAGAGTGGGCATCCCTGTCTGGTTCCAGATCTCAGTGGAAATGCTTCCAACTTTTCCCCATTCAATAGGATGTTGGCTGTGGGTTTTTCATAGATTGCTTTGATTGTATTGAGGAATGTTCCTTCCAAACCCAGTTTGCTTAGAGTTTTCATCATGAACGGGTGTTGTATTTTATCAAATGCTTTCTCTGCATCTATTGAGATAATCATATGGTTTTTCTTCTGCAGTCTGTTAATGTGGTGTATCACATTGATTGTCTTGTGCACATTAAACCATCCCTGCATACCAGGGATAAATCCCACTTGGTTTGGGTGGATGATCTTTCTGATGTGTTGTTGCATTCTATTGGCGAGAATTTTATTGAGGATTTTTGCATCTATGTTCATCAGGGATATTGGTCTGTAATTCTCCAGAAATCAACCCAAACATCTACAGCCAACTTATATTTGATCAAGGATCTAAAACTAATTCCTGGAGCAAGGACAGTCTATTCAATAAATGGTGCTGGGAAAATTGGATTTCCATGTGCAGAATTATGAAGCAAGACCCCTACCTTACACCTTACACAAAAATCAACTCAACATGGATTAAAGACCTAAATCTACGACCTGACACCATCAAGTTACTAGAGAACATTGGAGAAACCCTTCAAGATATTGGCACAGGCAAAGAATTTCTGGAAAAGACCCGGGAGGCACAGGCAGTCAAAGCCAAAATCAACTATTGGGATTGCATCAAATTGAGAAGTTTCTGTACTGCAAAAGAAACAGTCAGGAGAGTGAAGAGACAACCGACAGAATGGGAAAAAAATATTTGCAAACTATGCAACAGATAAAGGGTTAATAACCAGAATCTACAAAGAGATCAAGAAACTCCACAAAAACAAAACCAACAACCCACTTAAGAGATGGGCCAAGGACCTCAATAGACATTTTTCAAAAGAGGAAATCCAAATGGCCAACAGGCACATGAAAAAATGTTCAAGGTCATTAGCAATCAGGGAAATGCAAATCAAAACCACAATGAGGTTTCACCTCACCCCGGTTAGAATGGCTCACATGCAGAAATCTACCAACAACAGATGCTGGCAAGGATGTGGGGAAAAAGGGACACTAACCCACTGTTGGTGGGAATGCAAGCTGGTCAAGCCACTATGGAAGTCAGTCTGGAGATTCCTCAGAAACCTGAAGATAACCCTACCGTTTGACCCAGCCATCCCACTCCTTGGAATTTACCCAAAGGAATTTAAATTGGCAAATAAAAAAGAGGTCTGCACCCTAATGTTTATTGCAGCTCAATTCACAATAGCTAAGACCTGGAACCAACCTAAATGTCCATCAACGGTAGACTGGATAAAGAAATTATGGGATATGTACTCTTTAGAATACTATACCGCAGTAAGAAACAACGAAATCCAGTCATTTGCAACAAAATGGAGGAATCTGGAACACATCATGCTGAGTGAAATAAGCCAGTCCCAAAGGGACAAATACCATATGTTCTCCCTGATCGGTGACGACTGACTGAACACCAAGAGGGAAACCTGTTGGAGTGAGGTGGACACTATGGGAAATGGTGGTTTGATCAGCATAGCCCTGACTGTTAATGAACAACTTAATACATTATCCCTCTTAGTAGTTTTTTTATCTGTTCTACTTAATATGACTGGTTTAGATCTGTAATTGATGCACAGTTATTCTTAAGTGTTGAAAATTAACTGAAATGTGATCCCTGTTGAACATGGTGGTGGGAATGGGAGAGGGAAGAGATGTATAATTTGGGACATGCTCAGGCTGACTTGTCCCAAGTGGTGGAGTTGGAAGCATACCAGGGGATTCCAATTCAATCCCATCGAGGTGGCATGTACCAATGCCATCTCACTGTTCCAGGTGATCAGTTTCAGTTCACAGTTGGTCATGGTGAAGGGACTGGGAGTCAAAGGGAACACATAGACTAGTCTAGTACCTGCTAACGCTAACCGATGGAGTAAATAAAGGGGAGAGTGATCCAACATGGGAAGTGAGATACTCAGCAGACTCATAGAATGGCAGATGTCCTAAATAGCACTCTGGCCTCAGAATCAGCCCTAAAGGCATTCGGAGCTGGCTGAAAAGCTCATGAGAGTATTTCAGGCATGGAAAGCCAAGACACTCTGGCAAAAGATCTCTGCGAGTGAGATCCCAGTGGAAAGAACAGGTCTTCAAAGAAGGAGGTACCTTTCTCTGAAGGGAGGAGAGAACCTCCACTTTGACTATGACCTTGTCTAAACAAGATAAGAGTCGGAGAACTCAGAGGGCTTCCATAGCCTTGGAAACTCATGACTGGAGCATAGGGAGATTACTGATGCCATAGACAGGAGTGTCAATTGGTAAAGTCAACAACAGGAGTCACTGTGCACTTACTCCTCATGTAGGATCTCTGTCCTTAATGTGCTGTACATTGAGATTTAATGCTATAACGAGTACTCAAACAATATATTTCACTTTGTGTTTCTATGGGGGTGCAAACTGTTGAAATCCTTACTTAATGCATACTAAACTGATCCTCTGTAAAAAAAAAAAAAAAAAAAAAAAAAAGAAATTATCAATTCCCAACTTGACTCTCACTGGGATTAAACATGACAATAGGTCTGCTCTGATTTCATCATCATTTTAAAAAAATCATCTATTATTTTTCACTTTATGTTTCTGTGTGGGAGCAAACTGTTGAAATCCTTGCTTAATGTATACTAAGCTGATCTTCTGTATATTAAGATAATCGAAAATGAATCTTGATGTGAATGGAAGGGGAGAGGGAGTGGGAAAGGGGAGGGTTGTGGGTGGGAGGGACGGTATGGGGGGGAAGCCATTGTAATCCATAAGTCGTACTTTGGAAAATTATATGCATAAAATAAAAGTTAAAAAAAATTCATAATAGGTATTAATTTTTGGGATCCCTCTTTTTGTTTTTGTTTTTTTTTTTCTTTTTTGACAGGCAGAGTGGACAGAGAGAGAGAGAGAGAAAGGTCTTCCTTTTCCGTTGGTTCAATGCCCAGTGGCTGCTGCAGCCGGCACACTGCGGCTGGTGCACCACGCCAATCTGAAGCCAGGAGTCAGGTTCTTCTCCTGGTCTCCCATGTGGGTGCACGGCCCGAGGACTTGGGCCATCCTCCACTGCACTCCTGGGCCACAGCAGGGAGCTGGACTGGAAGAGGAGCAACCAGGACAGAATCGAGCCCCGACCAGGACTAGAACCTGGGGTGCCTGTGCCGCAGGCCGAGGATTAGCCTATTGAGCTGCATTGCTAGCTCCCTCTTTTTCTAGCAACTTTGCCTACAATTCTTATTAGGGTATTGTTTTCCTCTTATAATAAATTAGAAATGTTTCCTTCCTTAATTTTCTATGTTTGGAAAAAATTGTTATTAATTATTTTGTATTTTTTAAAATTCATCCATGAATGCATTTGTCCTCAGCTTTATGTCCATTCTGGGGTTTCATTATTAATTCATGTCTATCTCATTAATTTTCTCATTAATTATAATTTGATTTAAATTTTTATAACATTTTTAAATCTCAAGATATCTATTTCACTCCATTACATTATATTTCAGATACTATGTTAGTTACCCCAGATCCAGAAACACATATGGTATCTGTCATCTCAGGATTGTCTTATTTCACTCAGGATAATGGTTTTCAGTTGTGACCATCTCGTTATAAAAGACAGGATTTCATCTTTTTCTCAGCTGAGTAGAATTGCATAGTGTAAATATAACAAAATTTCTTTAGCCAGTCATCAGTTGATGGGGATCAGCATTGATTCTGTCTTAGCTATTGTCAATTGTGTTGTAATAAACATGGAGGTTCAGGTAACTCATCTACTGTTTTGTTTTGTGTAAATTCCCAGGAGCATGATGGTCTGATGGATAAATTGTATGGTAGGTCTATATTCAGATCTCTGAGATCTCTGTCTTCCATGGTGGTTGCACCAGTTTACATTTCCACCAACAGTGTACCAGGGTACCATTTTACCTACATGCTCTTCAGAATTTGTTGTTTGTTGATTTCTGTATGTGAACTGTTCTAACTGGAGTGAGGCAAAACCTCATTGTGGTTTTGATTTGCATTTCCCTAATAGTTAGTGACCCTGAACATTTTCTAAGTGTCTGTTGGCCACTTGAATTTCCTTTCTTGAAAAATGCCTGTTCAACTACTTTTCCCATTTCTCAACTTAGTTTGTTGTTATTGTTGCTGTTGTTGTTGAGTTTCTTGAACTCTTTATAGATTCTGGATGTTAACCCTGTATCAGTTTTGTAGTTTGCAAATAATTTCTTTGATTCTGTCCATTACCTCTTACTTATGCTGACTGGTTCTTTTACAGTGAAGAAGATTCTCAGCTCTATGTAATCCCATTTGTCTTATTTGGATTTAATTGCCTGTGCTTCTGGAGTCTTTTCCAAGAAATCTTTTCCTATGCCAAAATCTTGCCTAGTTTCCCCATTGTTCTTTGAAGATTTCATGGTATCAGGTCATAGATTTTTGTCTTTGATACATTTTTGAGTGGATTTTTGTGTGAAGTGTGAGTAGGGGTCTAATCTCATACTTCTGCACATGGAGATCTCGTTTCCCCAGAGCCATTTGTTAAAGAGACTCAGTTCTCCAGTGGTAGATTTTAGCTTCATGATCAAATATAAATTGGTTGTATGCATGGATTCACTTCTGGAATTTCTATTCTGTTTCATTGGTCTACCAGTCTATTTTTCAGCCAGTACCAGGCTGTTTTGATTGTAACTTCCTTGTAGTATGTCTTGAAATCAGGTATTGTGATGCCTCTGCCTTTGTTCTTATTACATAAGATTGTTTTAGGTATTCAGGGTCTCTTTTGTTTCCATATGAATTTTAGCATCATTTTTTTTTGGATAGGTGAGGAATGTCTTTAATATTTTCACTAGAAATACATTGAATCTTCAAATTACTTTTACTAATATGGGCATTTTGATTATATTGATTCTTTCAATCCATGAACATGGATAATTTTTCCATTTATGTCTTTTTCTATTTCTTTGGCATTTTGTAATTTTCACCTTAGATATCTTTGACATCCTTGGTTAAATTTACTCCAAGATATTTGATTATTTTGGAACTATTGTGAATGGAACTGATCTTTCTCAGCCATTACCTTGTCAGTGTATACAAAGACTATTTTTCTGTGTTGGTTTTATATCTTGCCACTTTATGAAACTATTTTATGAGTCCAGCATTCTCTCAGTGGTGCTTTTGGGATCCTTTTGGAATAGATGTAGTTTGATTTCTTCTGCTCCAATTTGTAACCCTTAGATTTATTTTTCTTGCCTAATGGCTCTGGCTAAGACTTCTAGAACTCTCTTAAATAGCAGTGGGGAGAGTGGGCATTCTTGTCTGGTTTTGGATCATAGGTGGAATGCTTCCAGCTTTTCTCCATTCCATAGTATTCTAGCTGTGAGTTTGCCATAGATTGCTTTGATTGCATGAGGAAATATCCTTATATATCCAATTTGCTTAAGGTTTTCAATATGAATTGGTGTTGTATCATATCAGATGCTTTCTCTGCATCTATTCTTCAGTTTGTTAATGTGATGTATCAAATTTATTAATTTATGGATCTTAAACCTACCCTGAATACAAGGGATAAATCCCACTTAGTCCAGGTGAATGATCTTGCTGGTGTGTTGTTGGATTCGATTGACAAATGTTTTGTTGAAGATTTCTGTATCTGTGTTGGTCAAAGATTTTGGTTTATAGTTCTCTTTCTCTGTTGGGTCTTTTTTCTGGCTTCAGAAATAAGGTGATGCAGGCTTCACAGAAGTAGTTTGGGAGGTTTCAATCACTTTCAGTTGTTTTGAATAGCTTGAGAAGAAATGGAATTAGTTCTTTAAATATCTGGTAGAATTCAGCAGAAATGCCATCTGGTCCTAGGCTTCTCTTTTTTGGGAATGTCTTTATTACTGATTCAATTTCTGTCTTGGTTATTGGTCTTTTTTGTTTTCGGTCTTCATGATTCAATTTTGGAGGAGATTGTATGTATCTAGGAATCTATCCATTTCTCCCAGGTTTCCCATTTTGTTGACATACAGTTCTTTGCCTTAAATCCTGTTGATTCTTTTTCCATGGTATTCTTACATTTATTTTTCATCTCTAATTCCATTGATTTAGGTCTTTTCCCCCCTTTTCTTGGTTTGTTGTGCTAATAGTGTATCAATGTTATTTATTTTTTTCAAAAATCAGCTCATCATTTCATGGATTTTTTTATATTTTTCTGTTTAAATTTTATTTCTTCTCTAATTATTTCTTTACTCCTAATCATATTGAGTTTGGTTTGTTTTTGTTTTTCTAGGTCCTTAAATGCATTGATAGCTCAATTATTTGGTATCTCTCCAAATTCTTCATGTAGGCGCCAGTTGCTATAACCTTCTCTCAGTACTGCTTTTGCTATGCCCTATACGTTTTGGTATGACATATTGTCATCTTCATTTGTTTCCACAATTTTTTAAATTTATCTTTTAATTTCTTCTATGACCCACAGTGCTTTCTGGTGCATGTTGTTAAGCCTTCATGTGTTTGCATATATTCTAGAGATTTTTGAGTTGATTTCCAACTTCATTTCATTGTGGTCCAAGAAGATGTGTGGTACTATTTTGAATTTTTTGAATTTGCTGAAACTGTGGCACAGCATGTAAATGCCCTGGCCTGCAGTGCCAGCATCCCATCTGAGTGCTGTTTCAAGGCCCAGCTGTTCCACTTCCAATCAAGCTCTCTGCTGTGGCCTGGGGAAGCAGTTATAAGATTGCCCAAATCCTTGGGCCCTGTACCCATGTGGGAGACCCAGAAGAAGCTCCTGGCTTCTTCCAGGCTTCAGATCAGTGCAGCTCCAGCTGTTGAAGCCATTTGGGAAGTGAACCGTCAGATGGAAGACCTCTCTCTCTGTCCGTCTCTCCTCTCTCTGTGTAACTCTGACTTTCAAATAAATAAATAAATCTTTTTAAAAAAGAAAGAAACAAGGCAGGGAGAAAAAGAAAAGAAACAATTTTTAAAAATAGAGACTTGCTTTATGTCCTAGCATATGGTCTATCCTAGAGAAAGTTCCATGCACTAATGAGAATAATATGTGTTCTGCCACTGTAGAGTGAAAAGTTCTGTAGATATGGTAATTCATTTGTCTATAATGTTTATTAACTCTGTTTTTTTCCTTGCTGATTTTCTTGCTGGTTGATCTGTCCATTGCTGAAAGTGGGGTATTGAAGTCTCCCATTACTATTGTACTGGAGTCTATATCTCTATATAGATCCAATAATATTTCTTTTAAGTAGCCAGGCACCCTGTAATTAGTAATTAGGTGCATATGCATTTCTTGCACTCATAGCTTCCTGTTGAGTTGATCCCTTAATCATCACATAGTGCCCTTCTTTGTCTCTTTTAACAGTTTTTATGATAAAGTCTATTTTATCTGATATTAGGATAGCAACAAAAACTCTTTTTTTAGATTCTGTTAGTATGGAATGTTTTTCCCATAGTTTCACTTTCAATATGCCTGCTTATTCCTTAGGGAGATGTGTTTCTTGTAAGCAGAAAATAGAGGGGTCTTGTTTAATCCATTCAGCCAGTCTATATGATTTAACTGGAGAGTTGAGGTCATTTACATTCAAGATGGCTATTGATAAGTAACAACTTGGCATTGGCATTTTTCTGTAAATATTACTGTTTTACTTTGGTTCTTTTGTACATCTGGAGGATTTTCTGCCTTCTCATTCTTTCATAATGATGGCTATTTTTCTGTGTTTCTGTGTGTAGCACCTCCTTAAGTATCTTTTTAAGGCTGGAGACATGGTGACAAATTCTTTCAATTTCTGTTTGTTATGGAAATAATTTATTTCACCTTCATTTATAAATGATAGTTTTGCATGGTGCAGTATTCTGGGTTGACAGTTTTCTTCTTTTAAGACTGATAGTATATCTCACCATTCCCTTCTAGCCTATAAGATTTCTTATGAGAAGTCAGCCATGAGTGTAATTAGAGCTCCTCTGAAAGTAATCTGGTATTTCTGTTGCACAAGTTTTATGATCTTTTCTTTATGTTTTACTGTGGAGAGTTTGCAGTGTGTCTTGGTGAAGATCTTTTCTGGTCAAGTCTGTTAAGAGTTCTATGTGCTTCCACTATTGGGTGTCTTTTTCTTTCTCCTAATTGGGAAAGTTTTCTTTAATTTCACCAAATAGGCCTTTGAGTCCATCATCCTATTCCACAGCTTCTTGAACTCCTGAGATCCATATGTTGGGTCATTCAATGGCATTCCATAAATCTCTGACATTGATTTTAAGTTTTCTATATTCTTCTTGTGTTTTTTGTTGTTGTTGTTGTTGTTGTTGTTGTTCTGACTGCAGGATTTCCCAAGATTCATCTTCTAATTTGGATATTCTTTCTTTTTCATCACTGAGTCTGCTTTTGAGGATTGTCATTGCATTTTTATTTGACCTATTGAGTTCTTAGTTTCTAGTATTTCATTTTCTTCGTATCTGAATTTCATGGGAAAATTTTTTATTGATGTCATGTATTGTTTTCTTTTTTAATTTGTCAATTTGCTTCTAATTGCTTTTGAGTAATCCTAGGATTAATTTTTTTGAATTCCATTTCAGGCACTCCATCAATCTCTTCATCTTCACATTTAAATATTGGTATGTTCCTTTGGGGGGATCATATTCTTTTTTTTTTAAATTTCTCCCTTTATTTTTAGGCATTTGTGGAGTTAATTGTTTATTTTTTCCCTCTGATGACTTTTATGTTAGAGCTGTACCTCTATGGCTTAGCAGAATGTCTATGCTTTCAGTGAATACTGAGAAATGTGTGGTTGGTGTGTCCTAAGAGCTTTAGTCAGTCCTCCAGGGTGGAGCAAGTATCCAGGGTAACACCCAAGTTGGAGGTAGCAGTTCTCCTCTGATTAACAGAAGTGGGGGGTGGTCACATCTGTTGGTGTGATCACTCCATCACCTCCTCTTCTTCAAGCTGAACAGTGTCCTGGTGTTAGTCCTGAGTGTGTTGAACACTCATCTTTGTGAATGATCTGTGTGGCCCTCCCGGTGGGCATGGTTCTAGCTGCAATGTACTATCTTGGCAAACAAGGAGTTCTGAGAGTTTGGTTCTGCAATCAGAGCTCATCCAGAACCCCAGCTACACCCTGCCCCCTCTCAACACCTTCACCATGTTTTCACAGTATCCGCATCCAGGGCTCCTACAGTCAAGTAATGCAAGACAGTCCACTCTGCCCCACTAATCTGTTCTGTCCACAGAGAGAATGAGTGGTTCCCAGAGCTGCTACTCATTTGTGTTTTGTCCAGTCAGATCAAATTCAGTTCCCCCAGCTAGACTCAGAGTCAGTGCCAAATGCACATTTTCCCCCTAGTAAAAATACATATATCACAAGAGTTCACATTACCCACCAGCCACAGCCCTACTCTTCACAATTGTACTGGGCAGGTACAAGAGTTCCCATGGGTGGCACTTTTCTTCTGTGGTGCTGGCTCCCATTCCACGCCCATGGCAGGGTGAGCAGAGTGGATGGTTGTTGTTGTCCCAGTGTCTGTATGGGGGCAGACCCCAGCAGCGCTCTCAAACTGCTCTATTTGCCCCTGCTGACAGATCCTTCTAGCTTCTGTATGTGCACATAAGAGCTGAAGCAGCTGCTACTGTTTATGTCTGAAATGGCACAACCTTTTCACAGTTAGCCACAGGGCATTGGTGTGGAGGAGGAAGAAATGGAGACAGAGATGCACCGCTTACCCCACTCCCCATTTGAGTAGTAATCTATCTAGATCTCCTGAGGGTTCTGGGCCAGACTCAAACATGGTGCTGTCTACTAGGCTGCCCTCCAGCCATATCAACAGTGGAACAGGCCAGTGCAGTCTTACCTCAACTTGCTAGCCAGTGTGGGCTGCTGGGTTCTTTGTTGTGTTCATGCTGTGTGCTCCATGCTGCATGCCTGCATTTTCCACTCAGGTCCAGACCATTTCCACTACTTTCACATCACCTCCCACTGCAGTTGTCCCTGCAACTTTTTTTTTTCACCAATTTCATGGAACCTAGAGCAGACCTACCTGCTACTATTCCATCATCTTGCCTCCCCCATAACATACTGTTGATAGACTGTGCTTTTAGAAATTTTTAGGCATGGAAATATTTGTGAATGTGCCTTATAATAGTTATAGTTATTTAAGGAGTCACTATTTTGTCATGTTTTACCTTTCTTTGTGTCTTGTAGTATTTTTGTCATAATTCTACTTATTTATAGCGATACAGCCTCTTCTCTCTTTTGATTACCATTTTCATGAAATAACTTTTCTCCATCCTTTCAGTTTCAAAATAAGAATCTGTTTATATCTGATTTGAATCTCTTATAGACACTAAATAGTTTAACCTCTGTTGGTTTTTATCCATTCAAGCTATCTCTGATTTTCATTGGGAAATATTATCCATATTCTATGTTCTCATTGGGAAATATTAATTATGGACTAGATTACTTAGTTTTGCCATGATGTTCTGTGTTGTCTCTAGGTCTTATATTTTCTTTTTCTGTGACTCCCACTTTTGTTGGCTTCCTTTTTTTTTTTTTTTTGACAGGCAGAGTTAGAAGGTGAGAGACAGAGAGAGAGAAAAGTCTCCTTCCATTGGTTCACACCCCAAAATGGCCACCACGGCCGGTGCGCTGCACCTATCTGAAGCCAGGAGCCAGGTGCTTCCTCCTGGTCTCCCATGCAGGTGCAGGGCCCAAGGACTTGGGCCATCCACTGCCTTCCTGGGCCACAGCAGAGAGCTGGGCTGGAAGAGGAGCAACTGGGACAGAATCAGACACCCCAAATGGGACTAGAACCTGGGGTGCCGGCGCCACAGGCAGAGGATTAGCCAAGTGAGCTGCAGCGCTGGCCTTTGTTGGCTTCCTTTATGGTTACTTTTTGACACATTCTGAACACCTTCTCAAATGTCTTTGTGGGATTATATTATCATTTTGTCTATGGGGATTATAAATGTTGTTCTAAAGTTGTAATGATTCACATCAAGTTGATTCTGACTTAAGTGTAATTTTTCCCTGATCTGTGGTAACTAATAAAGTACTGAAATGTAATGTATTGGAGTGAAATTGACATTTTGGGATTCAATGATTGTTTATTGCCCTTGTCTTTTCTGTTGAGGAACAGTGTTTTTTTATTCATGTTATTTGTTGAACTGCTTTCTTAGTGTAGGGTTAATGTAATTAGTATAAAGTAAGCTGAAAATAGATCTTTGTAAAAATGAAGAGTGAGAATAGGGGAGAAAGGAGAAAAAATGTGGGAGCATGGGCCATAGGGAGGATAAGGTGGGAAGTATCACCATGTTACTTAATCTGTGTATATAAAATATATACCTTAAATAAAATTTTAAAATATATTTCTCATTGGGAAATTTTATTCATGGACTGATGAATTAATTTTGGCAACAAAGTACATAGTTTTGCCATGTTCTGTGTTGTCTTTAGGTCTTATATTTTCTTTTTATTTATTTTTTTTGACAGGCAGAGTGGACAGTGAGAGAGAGACAGAGAAAGGTCTTCCTTTTGCCATTGGTTCACCCTCCAATGGCTGCCGTGGCCCAGCCAGTGCGCTGCAGCTGGCGCACCGCGCTGATCTGATGGCAGGAGCCAGGTGCTTATCCTGTTCTCCCATGGGGTGCAGGGCCCAAGCACTTGGGCCATCCTCCACTGCACTCCCTGGCCACAGCAGAGAGCTGGCCTGGAAGAAGGGCAACCGGGACAGAATCCGGTGCCCCTACTGGGACTAGAACTGGTGTGCTGGCGCCGCTAGGCAGAGGATTAGCCTAGTGAGCTGCAGCGCCAGCTAGGTCTTATATTTTCTTTTTTAATGTTTCCTACATCATTGGCTTCCTTTATGTTTAACTGATTTTTTTTGTAGTGACTCATCCTGATTACTTTCGCATTTCCTCTTATATATAAAAATGGCTCTGTGGTTATTATGGGGATCATGCATATTGTTCTAAAGTTACAATGACTCATGTTAAGTTGATACTACATTAAATGTATATGCATACAAAAATTTTATTCTTTGTAGAATTCATTTATAATAATTAATATTAAGTCTTTAAAGTTTATATTATTGATGACACAAATTATATCTTTGTATACTACAAAGCATCAGAAGTGATTCATTTGGAAAATTATTTTATGATTCATTCATTTATTTGAAAGCCAGTGTTACAGAGAGAGAGGGAGACACAGAGGGATGCCTTCCATCCACTATTGACTCCACAGATGGCCACAACATCCAAAGCTGGGCCAAGACAAAGTCAGGAGGAAGGAACTTCATGTGGTCTCCCATGTGAATCGCAGGGACTCAAACTTTTGGTACATCCCCCACTCCATTGCCCAAGACATTAGCAGGAACCTGGCCTAGAAGTGGAGCAGTTGAGACATGAACCAGTGCCCCTGTGACATGCTGGCATCACAGGCAGAGGCTTTACACACTACACCACAATACTAGCCACTGGAAAACATTTTAACTATAAAACATTATCATTCTATCATTTTCCCCCAAAAAAGCCATTTTTATATTTATTACATTTCATTGGATTTGACGGTTTTTAAGGTAGGTAAATTTTAAATATCTTACAGTTAGTCATAAAACTTGTAAAGAAACTTTTCCATTCACTGATGTGGGCTATTGTAATTTTAGTATAAGTATCTGAAAACCTATTTCCACCCATTTGTAAGTGCTGAAAATTAAATTTGCAGCCAGAAAAATAGCCTCATGGTCAAATAATTTAATTATCTCTGCATCTAACAGACACCACAAATAATCCATTAAGAGTTTTTGGAACTTCATTTCCACATATTTTATGTCATAAGGTACATCCTATTTGTTACACTGATAACCAGTTCTGTAAGTCCTGCAATCATCCAGGTCTACATTAATGCCAGTTTCACAGTAGATCCAGTGAATAGTTTAGTGGAAGCTTTTACTAAGAGCTAACACTTGTTTTCAATTATATTCAATTTGCTAATACAGTTTTTGAGATGAGAACATTCTCTCTCTCTCTCTCTCTCTCTCTCTCTCTCTCTCTCTCTTTAAATAAAGGCCTACACATTGTGGTGTAGTAGGTTAAGCCTCTGTCTGCAATGCTGACATCACATACACGTGCCAGTTCAAAACCTGGTGGCTGCACTTCTGATCCACCTCTCTGTTGGTAAAGCAGAGGAAGAAGGCCAATGAGCTTGAGCCCCTGGAACAATGAGGAAGACCAGGAGGAAGCTCCTGGCAACTGGATTTGGGCTGGTCCAGCCTGGCTTTTGTGGCCATCTGGGGAATGAATCAGCAGATGGAAGATTCTCTTTCTCTCTATCTCTTCCTCTGTGTACCTCTGACTTTGAAATAAATAATTCTTAAAAACAAAGAATTCTGAGCCTGGAGGCTAATTGTTCCTGTTGAGTATCTGATGCATTAGCTTAGAGGTATGAATTCATGTGGCTCAGAAAATGATTATGAAGGCTTTCAGAAGTTTGAGAAGATCATATAGCTTGCATATTAACTCATCAACATCACCAATAACTAACATACATACATCTCCCCAGAAAAAATAATTTGAGACATATTTGACAGTAAGTCATAGAGGGAGGAACATCGAAATTTCCTGTAATAAGGGATTTCTTCATGAGGATCACTGTAAAGAGCACACCAATAGATATTCTAAATACTATCTATAGCAATTACTAGTTGAAGCCAATGACAGCAGAATGTCACAGCCCCTCTCTGATGTTTTAAAATGGCAGTTTGCTTACCATTAACATTTTCAGTGTCTTGTCACTAATAGTTATATATGATCAACTAGCCTTAACCATCTGTCACTTGCAGCTGCTCCCTTCAGACAAGAAACATTTTAATTGAATTTGTTGTAAAGCAGTTTATATTAATATTACATTTCTAAACATACACTAAAATTTAAGACTCATTCATATGAAAAATGCAGAAACACACTTGATAAAATCTGACATCCATAAAAGCTTTGCATGGAAGTGAACTGTCTCAATGTGATACAGAACATACATGAATACACTGTAGCCAACACCATACTTGGTGTTGTGAACATTTTACCAGGTGGGACACTTTCTCAGCATCAGAAACAAGACCATGAATTCTACCCTTGTTGTTGCTATACAGTATTATACTAGGGGCTCTATGCTGTGGTATCAGGGACAATTGCACAGTGCTGTCAAGAGCTTTGGGTCTAAAGTGTAGTCTCTGCATCAATGGGACAGGCTGCCTGGAGTCCTGGAGGCTGGCCCAGCTCTCACTCCACAGGTTACAGGAAACAGAGGGGAGATATGTCCCAGTGTTGGACTGGGGTGCACAGATTCCAGAGTTTAAAACTGAAATGATCCAGTCTCCCAACAGCTAGTTCTAGCAAATCCACCAGCACCACCTACCCCTTCTCAGGACACTCAGCTTCCTGTACTCACCATTTCTGAGTTTCCAAGGCTTCTGACTTCCTGTTCACAGACTGGCAGAGCCCGACCCAACCGCAGCTTCTCAGCAGCAGATGCTGGATACGACTGTGACATACTTCCCCTGGCACACCTAATTAGACAGCTTGAAAAGCTCTTGGGCACCTATGATGTCACAAAGCTGTAGCCAATCAGCATCTTCCATAGCACAGCATGTTTGCACAGTGTAGGATGGGCAAGGACTTAGGGTTTTTGAGATGTGGGTGTTGTGAAGGGAGAATCCTGGACTCAGCTCTGTAGCATGGTCTTCTGGCTCCCTGACATTCCAGGCAGATGCAAATGCTTTAACTCTGTGTTCCTACAGGGAGCCTCCATGAGCGGGATCGTACAATAATCTGCTTCAGGCTAGTTACCATTTATTCACTGTTAATTAATTCCTGTAATTCATTTTTCTTCATATTCTCAGATCCTTTTTGTCTAGTCATTCATTTTTATATGTTGATTTTGATGATTGCTTAAATATGTTACATAATTTAAATTATTTTTATTCATTGATAAATGTTTCCTAATCTTCCTATCATATACAATATTTTCTCTTTGTTTCTTGCTGGTATTTAGTAATCAATTTAATTTTTAAATATTTATTTATTTATTTGAAAGACAGAGTTACAGAGAAGCAGAGAGAGAGAGAGAGAGAGAGGGAGAGGAAGAGGGAGAGAGGTTTTCCATCCTTTGGTTCACTCACCAGATAGCCACAAATGTCAGAGCAGGAGCTTCTTCCAGGTCTCCCATGTGGGTGCAGAGGCCCAAAGACTTGGGCCATCTTCTACTGCTTTCCCAGGTCATAGCAGAGAACTGGATCAGAAGTGGAGCATCCAGGACTCAAATTTGGGATTTGATATTCCATATGGGATGCTGGCAATGCAGGTGGCAGCTTTACCCAATCCACTTGATTTTATATATAGACCTTCTGCCCAGAAGTCTTGCTAAATTCACTTATCAGTTGCATTTGGGAATTAGGTTGGGTTATATCTGTATATAGTAGTGCCATCCACATATATTGACAATTGTACTGCTAAATAGTTGATTCTTATACCTTATATTTCTTTTTTGTTATTTTAGTTCTCTGAATGCAGCCCCAGTGTAGTATCGAGGCAGCCTTGTCTTTGTGGATCCCCGAGGAAAAAGCCTTCAGTGATATTGTATTTAGTTGTTTGTTGTACATTCCTTTAAGACAATCTTGATCTGATTAAGCACATCTCTGTTTTTTTTAACTATCTTGCTAACATTTTAGTTTTTTTTTATTACTAGATAATGATGCTGAATTTTATTAAATGCTTTGTAATCTAAATGCTAATGTAACTCCTTGTATTCTTCACCTACAAGGGTGTTTGAGAATGTTAAATATTCTTGCACTTTTTAGTGTATCATTTTTGTTTGTTATTGATCCATTAGATTTTCATATATGACTTAATTTATATAATAATATTTTGATTAAGATATTTGTATCTCCTTATGAAACAGGTGCTATTTAATTTCATTTTTATTTTATATCCTGCACCAAACTGAATCATATGTGGCTTCACAAAAGAAATTTTAAAATGTTTCATTTATGTTCACTTGGGGCAAGTGTGGGAAATGTGCTTTTTTTAATTCCTTGAAAATATGAAATATTCCTTAAGTCTGGGTCTTAAACTTTGCTGCAAAGTTTTTTTTCAAATTTTTCAAAAGTTGGTTCAACTTTTATAGATTATATAGTATGGCTTCTTCTTAAAAATTTATGTTATTTTAGTGTATTGGAAGTTAGTTTTCAAAATGTACTGAATTTTAGTCTCTGTAGTTCAATTTTCACTCCTAAGGGTGTCATAAAATCCTGTTAGTATCTTTGTAAGTTCTATGAGCTCGTAAAGAATGATTTTGTTTTAAATCCTGAAAATGGTTATTAACTGATTAATTTTTATATTTAAGATTTTTTTATCCTTATTTGCTTGTTCCTTTGGTACTTTTGTATTGTCAGCATTTCATTGCTATCTTCTATTTTTTCCAAATTTATTTTATTCTTCCAGTTTTTTTTTTCTTTTTAATTTCTTGGGAGCAGAAAGCACTGATTTTCAGTATTCTGACATTCACTTGAAAATAAAATTTTCTCTAAACACTGATTTATCTGCCTCTCCTTTATTCCCTGATGTATTTCAAATCCTGTATTTTCCTGTACCAGTGGATCCAACCCTGTGTGGCTGCAGCCATGCCAGGCTCCATGTGTCTCCATTCTTATGCTGGAAACTCATATGTTCTCCACAGTGTCACCATCTCAAACAATTGTAACCCACGTTTGCTCTTACATGTTGTCATCTGTTTAGTCTCTGTCATCCATGACAGCTCTCGAAAGTCTCTGATGTCTGCAGTTCCATCATTTTGTCTACAGCACATCTTTCTTTGAGTATTTCTCCCATGCCTGCATCTTGTGTCAGTCTTCCTGTTCTTCAGTCTATCTTCATGTAGCTGTGACTCTCATATGTCTACATCACTAGTCCAGAGTGACTTTATTCTCTGTGCTTGCAGCTCATGGCTCTCTTTGGATAATTCTCTGAACTTTGCCTGAGGTGTGTTCCCTCAGATGCCTACTTGTCATTCACTTGTCATTCACATGTCATTCATTATCTCCTCTGTGTCTCTAAAACCCCTATGACTGAAACCCATGGTTTTCTCTTGTATCTCCATGACCAGGGCCTGTACTCTAAGTTTCTCATTTGTCTTCATTTCTTCTGCTACTACTGAATGGCAACTGGGTCTCATACAAGGTTTAGTTGTGAATAAAGCTACTTTGTATATTTTTATGTTATATTTTATGTCAGTATAAGATTCATACTAGCTGGGAAAACACATAGAAACCTACGTGCTGCATGGTGTGGTGATGCTATGATCGTCTTCCTAGGAATATGTCACAATGTCTGTTAAGTGTATATTCTACTAATCATTCTCACCAGTAGTGAATGAGATTTCCTGCTATTCTGTATTCTGGGAAAGCATTTGTATTATTTGTATTCTCATGTTTATTTTTTGTTTAAGAGTAATTATCAAAATACATGACACAATCTATCTTGTTGCTGTTTAAGTGTATTTTTCTTTAATGTTCAATGTGCTCCTTTCTTCCCTTAATTTCCTAATATTAAAGATGTTGTATGTGCTTATTTATTATCTGCATATTTTATACATTAATGTGTTTATGCATGCATTTTTAAATTAGAGAATTGGCTTTATGATTGAGTTTTAAGACTTCTTGCTAAATTTGCTTGCAATTCCTTAATTTTTAAAGGATTCATTCATTAATTTGGAAGACATGGTGAAATACACACACACACCTACAGAGAGAGAGAGAAAGAGAGAGAGAGAGAGATTGATTTTCCTTCTGCTGAATCACACCTCCAAATGGTTGCAACAACCAGCCTTGTGTCAACCCAAAGCTAGGAGGCAGGAACCCCATCCTAGTTTCTCACATGTGTGGCACAGCCCAAAGTCCTTGGGCCGTTATCTAATACTTTCCCATGTGCATTATCAGGGGGCTGGTTTGGAAGCTGAGAACTCAGGACTGAAACTGTCAATTTGATAAGGAATTCCAGCATTGCAAATGATGACCTAACCTGCTGCGTCACAATTCTAGCCCTCTACAATTCCTTTAAATATGTATTTTTATAATGTAGAAGTGGTTATAGTTGTATGTTATGAATATATTTATTTATATCTTTATAATAAATTAAAACTTATTTAAAAGGCAGAATAACAGAGAGAAAAGGGTCCAAGGAAATTCATCTTCCATCTACTTATTTACTCCTAAAATTGACAAAATGTTTGGGAATGGTTCAGACCCAAGCTAGGAGCCTGGAACTTCTTCTTGATTTCACACACAAGAGAAGGGGCCCAAGTACATGGATCATCTACTCTTTTACCAGGAGAATTACCAGGGAGCTGAATCTGGAGCAGAGCAACTGAGACCCAAACTGTGCTTTTAGGGGATGCCATTAATGAGGGGACAGTTTAACACCCTTTGCCACAAAGCTAGCTCCTATTAGTGTATTTTTAACCCATGAAATGTACAAGTAAAATTGGATAGTAGAGTAACTTTTATGTTACATGTATTTTATTGTAATATAAATGGAATAATTAAATAACTTGCTTTCATTCCCAAAAAGTTAGATTTTAACCAAACCACATTTTCAGACAAGATGTTATGAATAAGTTTTGTTAATCTTAGAAGTGAATGATTTCTATTTTGTTACCTATTTAAATATGATATTATAATATCAATATATATGCAATCATGCAATACAATTTCTTGATGGTTGTCAGTAATATTCTTTTCCTAGAAGTTTTTTCCCAGTAGTCATAAGTCATTATTGAAGCAGCTGTTATTTCTAAGTATTTGTTGAAAAAACATGATACTAGATCTCTTTAGTGCTTCTATTAAACAAAATGATTAAATATGTTTGTACTGTTTAATAGCTATATTTTAATATAAGAAATATGAAATAATCTTAGTTGATTACTGATATGGCGATTCTCTTTCACTACAAGAATGCTGTTGTGAGATCCCTTGTCCAAGAAGAAATACCCTTGGGTAATCTGGCACAAATCCCCATGGTTCCCCTCATCTGTTATTCACAAACAAGCACTGATTAGTGAAAGAAAAGATAAAGGAAATCTCAATGGATTCTGTCCCACATCATTATACTTGGGTTTCCAGAATTGTGTTTTTTAACATATGTTATATTATAATGAGCATAAAGTGAAGATTATGTCAAAAACTTGTTCTTCTAATTTAGGCAGTGAACACACTGGGAGTAGTTATGGTGGAAGAAAAGCTGCAAGTGAATACTGTATTTCTATTAATACTTAGTAATTTCTTTGAAAATTGGAATTACAGAGAGAGAGAAGGAAAAGTAGAGATATAAAATTCCATTCACTGATTCACTATTCATCCACTTCCCCAAATGGCTGCAACAGTCAGAGCTGTGACAGACTGAAGACAGGAGCCTGGATTCAGCTCCTTGTTAATGCAGATCCTCATAGGCAACAGTGATGGCTCAAGTAATGGGATCATACCTGGATTGAATTCTTGGCTCCCAGCTTTTCACATATTTGGGGAGTATACAAGTGAGAGTGCTTGCTGTCACACAAATGATCGATCGATAGATCTATCTATCTATCTATCTATCTACCTATCTATGCATGAGATTATAAATCCTGAACATGGCACTAGCGACAATTAGTACCCTGTGGATTTACCTCACTATGTTAATTTTTCTACATTCTCTGTCCTATGACATCACAGATTTTCAAATCAGCCTTGGTTGGAGTAATTATATTGTCATATGTTAAAAGTATCCCCCTCCTTTGGAGAGTTGATTTACCACTTTAAATTACAAGTTACAATACATTATATGTGTTATCATGAAGCTCTGAAGAGTTTAAAGAAAGAAGTCAGACAGGTGAACGAGTAGAGCCCAAAGAATCTCTTTATGTTGTAGCAATATCATGGGTGTTTTGGTAGTTTCACATTTTTTAATTTTTGTTTTTAAGATTTATTTATGTATTTGAAAGAATTAGAGAAGGAAAGAGGAGTGTGGAGAGACAGAGATAGAAAAGGAGGGAGAGAGAGAGAGAGAGAATCTTCCATCTGCTGGTCCTCTCCCCCAGATGGCCTCGATGACCAGCACTGGGCCAAGAGAAAGCCAGGAGCTGGGAACTGCTTTCAGGTCTATCATATGGGTGGTAGAAGCCCAAACACTTGGGCCATCTGCTGCTTTCCCCAGGCCATTAGCAGGAAGTTAGATTGAAAGTCAAACAGCCAGGACTCTAACAGACATTTCTATAGGATACTGGTGTTCCAGAGAGAAACTTTATCCACTATGCCTCAAGGCATACAGTTTTTTACTGTTTTGAAATTTTAAATAATCTCATTTGCAGATTCCAGACAAATGTTGCATCTCTCAACTTATACATACTGCCTGAATGAGGTGAAGTAATCGATATAATCTCTAAATGCCCGAACCTCCAAATCCATAAAATCATTTCATGGCACAACATACCATCCATTGACTTTATTTTCATGCACCAATTATTAAAATTCTGGAATTTTACAGGAAAACATGGAAATAATGTAGTTATTTATTTTCATAAACATAATGGGGGAAAACACTGGGGCATAGACCTAGGACATAATGTGTTTTTGTTTAGAGAGAGAATATTAGTGTCAAAATAGTACAGTAAAAAATAGTGGTGGGCTGGTGCCTGCTGGCATCCCATATGAGTACAAATTAAATTCAAGATGCATTGATTCCAATCTAATTCCTTGCTTATGTGCTTTGTAAAGCAGAAAAAGATGGCCCAAGTATTTGGGCCCTTACCACCCAAATGAGAGACCTGGATGGAGTTCCAGGCTCCTGGCTCCAGAGCCATTTGGGGAGTGAACCTGAGAATGAAAGATCTATTTCTATTTCTCTCTCTGTATCACCCTGTTTTTCAAATCAGTTAATTAAATCTTAAAAGAAATGATGGGTAGGGTGGGTGCTGTGGCTTAGCAGGTAAAGCCACTGCCTACAGTGCCGGCATCCTATATGGGCATGGGTTTGAATCCCAGCTGCTTCATTTCCAGTCCAGCTCTCTGATATGGTCTGGGAAAGGAATAGAAGATGGCCTGAGTCTTTGGACCCCTGCAACTGCGTAGGATACTTCAAAGAAGCTCCTGGCTTCAGATTGGCACAGCTCTGGCCATTGTTGCCAATTGAGGAGTGAACCAGCAGATGGAAGATCTCCCTCTCTCTCTCTTTCTTCCTCTCCTTCTCTCTCTGTGTAACTCTTTCAAATAAATAAATAAATCTTTTAAAAAAAGAAAAAAAAAGAAATTATGGGCAAGTCAAATAAAAACCATGGATGTCTTTGGGTGCTGATGTGGAGAATTAGTGTATCAAATTCTCTCCAGATTTTTTAGATTGCTTTTTGTGTTTTGTGTGTTAATGTAGAAACATTTTTAAGTCATTCCCTTTATTCTTTGAAAGGAACCTGCCCTTCAAAACCCTGGAGGATTATTGTATGAGCTCCTCAAAGCCTTAGCATGGGAGATTTTTTCCTCACCATTATGCTATTTTCCTTACATTGATTATTCTCTACTTTTTCATTCCAAATAATTGATAAGTTTTCACATACCTAAGAGTTTTCAAAATATTTTAATGAAGCATTTTTACTGGGCTATAGTGTCCTAATTTTTGTAGTTTTTTTCCCATAAAATTGCCAAAGTTTTCATTATTTTTGATACATTTAGGCAGAAGAAATTCTATTTTGAAATTGTTTTGTAGAATTCTAAATATAAATGTATAATAGATAACTGCTTTAAAATTGAAGAGAACCAACAATGTATTCTTAGGCAAATCAACTACCAACCAAACTCTGTATTTCATCCTCCTCAGGATTGATATTTGAAAAAAATATTATTTTCTAAACATAAATTTAGTAGTAAAGGAAAACTTAAGACAGAAGTCAAAGTTTCCATTGTATTTATTTATCATTATATTATTAATTAATTAATATTTGCTTCAACTCTAATCTCGCCAACATATTAATCTCATCGATGTTATTTGAAATATATTTACTAACATATAATTTTAATCATTTTATTGCAATAAAAATTTAGATCATTAGTTTTTACCATGCCAATGAATGATAGATTAAAGAGGGGTTGGCCTCATGGCACAGTAGGTTAATCCTCTGCCTGTGGTGCTGGCATCCCATATGGGTGCCAGTTCTAGTCCCGGCAGTTCCACTTCCAATCCAGCTCTCTGCTATGGCCAGGGAAAGCAGTAGAAGATGGCCCAAGTCCTTGGGCCCTGCACCCACGTGGGAGACCAGCAAGAAGCACCTGGCTCCTGGCTTCAGATTGGTGCAGCTTTGGCCATTGCAGCCATTTTGGGAGTGAACCAACAGAAGGAAGAGCTTTCCGTCTCTCTCCCTGTCTGTAACCCTACCTCTCAAATATAAAAATATAATAAAATCTTTTAAAAAAAAGATAGATTAAAGAACTTAGCTTAATCATCCATGAATAACAGCAGCTAATATATGAAATATCTCACACATCTCATAATGCATGATTTCAAATTTAGTTTAATGGCATTTATTTAATCAATTTAGTAACATTATGAATTTCTATTCATAGGAGTATGAACATTTCATTTAAATGTCTGAATGACATATTACTGAACAGGAAGCATAATATTCATTTGAAAAATGGCCAAGATTTGGATAAATATGTGTGCATGTATATATAATACTGTGATCTTAAAAAATGGAAAATTCATATAATTAACTGTGAATGGACTTAAAATGTATTTTGCATAAAAATAAACTTTTAAAAAAAGTTTTCTTCATTTTCAACTACTTGTAAAGAAAAGAGAGGAAGAAAGAGATCTTTCATCATCTAGTTCTTTCACAATTATCTTCAACAACCAGGGGTTGTCCAGGCCAGAGAAGCCATGAACATTATCTTGTTCTCCAACTAGGGACACAAGAGCACAGATACTTGGCATTATTTTCAGCATCCCAGGATTCATTAACAGGGAGATGGATCAGAAGTGAAGCAGTCAGGACATGAGCCAGCACTCTAATATGGGTTGCAGGTGTCCTTTGTGGTGAGCCGCAAGATCTGCCTCCAACTTCTTTTAATTCTATTTTTCTATTTTTGCATAGATATTTTGAAGTATCCCCAGATATGTATGTGTGTTTATATGTATACATATATGTGTATATGTATATATGTATATATATATATGATGGCAAGACAGTAAAGCATATAAACAGCATATATTAAAATGGATAATACAAAAACAAGATATTTCAATGTACAACTTTCAAATTAGGAGGTAGAGAACAACTTTATACACACTGGGGTAAATAATGTTAAACCTTTCTCGTTACCGTATAAACCACATATTCCTTTCTGAAGAGTCATGAGATTTTATTCAAATAATTTTATGAGGAATTTAAATGTGATTCCTTTGATATTATCCATGGGGACTGAAAAAAAAATGAGACTTTGAACAGATGCAACAATTTCTTAGGGATATTTTAAGCGACTAATTTAATTTTGAAAATGAGGGTGGCATGAACAGTTAGGGGTCAGGTTCAATGAGGCTTCTCTGATGAACTTACAGGATTATAACTCCTTAACTCCACTCCTCTTCATCTCTATATGTGTGAAATAAAAATTCAAATTTAGCCCTCCAAGCACACCCAACATAAAATGATAGGAAATGCATGGTAAACTTCTACATGAATCTTGGGTCTGTTCTCTCTCCCACACCCACAATCGAATTAACCTTTTTCATTAACACTGGCAAATATGTACTTTCAACAGAATCTTACAGAGAGAGGATAACTTAATATTTTAATGGTTTTAAATTCCAAATTATGATGCTTCTTTTTCACATTTAAAGATAGGTTGATGCACTTGAGACAAAGCAGCTCTGTGCAAGCATCTAATAAGGGACTGTCACTCCTTGAATATGTTGACAATATAGAGGTATGACTAAAAAGTTATTGTAATCTAAATTACACTAGAGAAATTAGTAATTTTGTAAAAAGTATGCAATATAAATATGTGTGTTTGTGACCACACTTGAAGATTGAGATTTTATGATTCTGAAGCACACACAGTATTTACCCCTATCTTTATTGAAAAATTTGTAATATGGTGATTAACTATGCTGTAGCTCATTTGGAGTGAACATCACTTTGAGCAAGGATTTTGGCTTTGACTGCCTGTGCCTCCCGGGTCTTTTCCAGAAATTCTTTGCCTGTGCCAATATCTTGAAGGGTTTCTCCAATGTTCTCTAATAACTTGATGGTGTCAGGTCATAGATTTAGGTCTTTAATCCATGTTGAGTGGATTTTTGTGTAAGGTGTAAGGTAGGGGTCTTGCTTCATGCTTCTGCATGTGGAAATCCAATTTTCCCAGCACCATTTATTGAATAGACTGTCCTTGCTCCAGGAATTGGTTTTAGATCCTTGATCAAATATAAGTTGGCTGTAGATGTTTGGGTTGATTTCTGGTGTTTCTATTCTGTTCCATTGGTCTATCCATCTGTTTCTGTACCAGTACCATGCTGTTTTGATAACAACTGCCCTGTAGTATGTCCTGACATCTGGTATTGTGATGCCTCCGGCTTTGTTTTTGTTGTACAAGATTGCTTTAGCTATTTGAGGTCTCTTGTGCCTCCATATGAATTTCAGCACCATTTTTTCCAGATCTGGGAAGAAGGTCTTTGGTATCTTGATTGGGATTGCATTGAATCTATAAATTGCTTTTGGGAGAATGGACATTTTGATGATATCGATTCTTCCAATCCATGAGCATGGAAGATTTTTCCATTTCTTGGTATCCTCTTCTATTTCTTTCTTTAAGGTTTTGTAATTTTCATCGTAGAGATCTTTAACATCCTTGGTTAAGTTTATTCCAAGGTATTTGATTGTTTTTGTAGCTATTGTGAATGGAATTGATCTTAGAAGTTCTTCCTCAGCCATGGCATTGTCTGTGTATACAAAGGCTGTTGAATTTTGTGCATTGATTTTATACCCTGCTACTTTGCCAAACTCTTCTATGAGTTCCAGTAGTCTCTTAGTAGAGTTCTTTGGGTCCCCTAAATAAAGAATCATGTCGTCTGCAAAGAGGGATAGTTTGAGTTCTTCCTTCCCAATTTGTATCCCTTTAATTTCTTTTTCTTGCCTAATAGCTCTGGCTAGAACCTCCAGAACTATATTGAATAGCAGTGGTGAGAGTGGACATCCCTGTCTGGTCCCAGATCTCAGTGGAAATGCTTCCAACTTTTTCCCATTCAATAGGATGTTGGCTGTGGGTTTTTCATAGATTGCTTTGACTCTTAAAAAAAAAAAAGCACATACATGATGCCTATATCACAGGAGGTGACTTAACCCACTGCACCACAAAGCCAGCCATCTCTGCAGCAAGGATTTAAAAATAAAAAAACTTTGATGTTAAGCTTTTAAATTTCTGCAGTACAATTACATTCACTTAACAACATTATCAGAATTGTATATAAATTTAATGAATTATTACAAAATAAAAATGGCCATACATTATTTATTTTTCTATTATAATTCCCAGTATTTTCAGCCTTTTGTGATGGTGCATTCTCTTCTTCAGTTCCTTCTGATCACTGAGCTACAAAAGAATGCTACTATGCCTTGCAGAGACTGAGCTGGGTCATTCTCACTTCTAGTACAGCTCCACATTTCAGCTATGCCACCCCAATCCAGGGGTACAAGCTGTTTCCCTGGTGCTCTAAGAAGAGTATAATTTAGCAGTTTGTCTTCACCACTAGTATTTTTTAAACTGGTATTTTAAGCCACAAGCAGCAGGAAGAGGCTGGGCATGCAGAATGGCAGCAGAAGCAGACCCTTGCTCACCACTATGTCAGCTGGGCCACCCTGCCCTGCATGGACTTGTAGTTCTGGAAGGTGAACCAGAACCTGATCTCCAGCATGAAGATGTACAGAAACCAGAGCATCACGGCATAGCCATGCTTGGCTTGTGCATCGTGGTACCCTCACGGCCACCTAGCTCAGTGCCAGGAGGAAGTTCAAGTCACCCACCCAGCACAGGGTTGCAGTTGCTGATCTTGACTGCCTCTGGTTTTGTTCCACCAGGTGTGTGTCCATGACAGCCATGCTGCCTATCATCACCAGTGAGGTCAGACCACTTGTGATGGTGGTCCCAGGGAGACAGTACCATGCTCAGCCTGGGCACACATGATTCCCATGCAAGGCTAGACAAGGCCCTAAGTGGATGGGAGAACTACAGTGCATAGCAGCTCTCTACCTACAGGGGTGACTTGGTATGGTCAGGCACCCTGTGTCCAGCTGCCTTCAGGGTGTGGCTGTTCTGGCCTGGTATGTTTGGAACATGGGGAAGACCAGAAGAGACCAGGTCAGCTTGCAGGACAGGCAGCCAAACTCATCCCCACACGGTGTCTCCTGCTGCATGAAGCATTTTTCCAAGCTCACCACCTGAGCCCCCTGTCACATGCTGGCACCAGTGCAGGAGCAGAGGGCTGGAGCCATTGGGGCAGAGCCTCCAGGGGGAGCTGCAGGCCCACCTGAGATACTGAGACTTTCCATTCCCCACAAGGAAGGAAATGGAACTCACTCAGGTGGTTCTACAGGGTTTCATGCATCCCCGAATTCCCAACATTTGTTCCTGCTGCACCCACACCACTGTCCACCCTGAACTCCCAGCAGAGGCCAAATCCTCTGGATCTGCAGGTGCCATCTGTCCCCACCAGAACAGGTTGGCTCACCTCACTGAACCAGGAGGCCCAGCAGATCTTGTCCAGCATCCTGCATGGGGTTCTGGCTCTAGATTTGAGAGGACCCTCACATCACCACCTCTGCCTTGCAACCCCAGCCACCTCCTCCCTGCAAACACTTCCATTCCCTGCTGTCTGCCCTAGAACAACCTGCTTGGAATACATGTTAGGAGGCTACTGAAGTTGCCCATGTCAAATATAGTACTAATAGTTTTCTGGTATTCAGTTTAGGCTCCTAGTTTTGTGGTGAAGGCGTTGCTATCCATGCTGTGTAACAAAGTTGCAGCTGGAAGAGGGGGAACTCTGCAATGCAAGAAGTCAGTGACTAAACTGAAGCCATTCTCTGCTGTGTTTAATAGTCTGAATGATACAGTTATTGGATTTGGGTGTGGGAATCATGAATATCAATGCTAAGCGAAATTGTTTCTTGTAAAAAAATGAATACAGGAGGTGACTGGAGAAATGAGAGGGGAATGTCCTAAAAACTGTATAGAGAAAAATGTTATTAGGAACATGTATAATGAGCTTTATGAGAAAATAGAAAGAGCACATAAGTGCTTGTTCCCACAGACCCTCCCTTGCCTTACACAGGAGTGTATGATGAAACTGGTAAGTACATAGTTAATACTACGGCAAGTGGACTGATGTACAAGCATTGACATTCTTACAAAGGTTAGATGTTATGCCTCTGCTTGGAAATATAGAACAAAGGAACAAGGAACTCTTAACATTAGGCAATGCAATAGGTCCTGTAAGAAACATTGTAAAATAAATCCATTAACCTTTAAAATCTTGGACTTTTGTCTAGCAACTTTAGATAAGATAAGCAAATTTCATATAGCTGAGGCATCCACTATGCATAGAGGAAAGATTAATGGGAAGGTTATGATTTGGCCATGAAAGGAAAATGAAACAAAACATGATTAATAGAGAAAGGTTATGCATAGACAATCACTTGTTACGTGCTCTTTCTCTGAAAGAATAGAGGCTAAGGAGGAAGAAGGCTTAATGAAAAATATGTGTAAAAAGAGTGTGGGGAGCAACTCGGACTAGACTAAGTTACTGGAATTAAGACGTATTCTATGCATCTGCTCTCCCACAATATGGCACTGGGAGAGGAGTAAACAACTTCTACACAGCTGCCTCCTGTTCAGCCAGTAACCTGCAGGAGCTGATCCTGCTCCTGACTGGAGGAGAGCAGCATACTCGGCATGTGGGTAGCAGAGTTGGGATTGGTGGAAGAGGACTATAGAGGAGGAGAGAGACAACATGCACCAGGAACATCTGGATAACATCTGAGCAGTTCCCGAGAGAGCCGGCCGGTGGTGTGCTGCTCCCCCGCGGAAGTGGGGAAAGTGGCAGGGGGAGCCGCCCTTCCACGGAGGTGGAAGGATCGGCAGCCAACCCGGGAAGGACCAGCAGCAAACCCGGGAAGGGCCGAGCAGACAAAAGAACAGTGCAGGGTCCTGTGTCGTTCCTCCACAAAGAGGGGGAGTGACATAATGGTGCCGTGACTTGGATAGGAAGCCTAGGAGGCATAATGGTTCCATGACTCGGATAGGAAATCTAGGAGGGGAGAAGCGGGATGAAGCGGGAAAATACCGGAGAGAGAAAAGAGCCTAGGGGAAAGCCGGAAGGAAAAAGTGCCAGAAGAAATCTAGGGTTGAAAACAAAAGTGAAAGCTAGAAGAAACTTAGACTCGGATACGGACTGTGGGGAGAAGCCAGGAGAAATGAGGGAGAAATATTGTTGGAAGAAAGTTAAAATATACTGGGTAGAAAAAAAATATGTTAGGGAAAATGAAGCCGCGGGGGTAGGCCGAAGCAGAGACGTAAGCTAGGTTGGGATTCGTCAAGTCAGCCCGGGGAGCAAAAGGCAAAAAAGTAAAACCAGAAGTGGAGACATAAGCTAGGTTGGAATTCATCAAGTTAGCCCAGGGAGCAAAAGACAGGAAGCCAAACCGAAAAGCGGAGACGTAAGCTAGGTTGGATTTTGTCAGGTTAGCCCGGAGAACTTAGACTGAAAACTAAACCAACCGATGGCAGAAACGTGAACTAGGCCGTGATTCACGGAAGCCGCTGAGCGCAGAGACAGCGCGCAGGGCACGAGCGGAGAGAGCGCATGGGGCGCGAGTAGATAGGAAGTGCAGGGCTGGCACGGAGGCCATGGTGCAGGCGCGAAGGGCTTGGAGACCAAGGAGCGCACACGAAGCCGGGAAGCCACGCAGATGAGAGTAGCGCGGGCTGAAGCCACGCAGAGCCGGGAAGCCGCCGTGGGGCGAGGCGCCAAGAAGCCGCCTCGGGGCGGGCACCAGGAAACTGTGGGGATAAGAGAAACAGAAGTATAGAAGTAAAATGAGAGAAATAGGAATGCTGGCAGATAGAAGTAAAATAAGAGAGATAGAAATGCCCGGAGATAGAGAAATAGAGAAAAATAAGGCCTCCCCACAACACGGCAATGAGAGGGCTTGGATTCGGTCTGCCTGATTAGGCGATAAGCACCAGCAGGCAGCTCGAGCAGAGTATGAGCCGCAGGTCACTGAAGATAGGCACGAATCAACACCAATAAGTCTCCCCACAATATGGCAATGAGAGAGCTCGGATTCGGTCTGCCTGATTAGTAAGGCGATAAGCACTTGCAGGCAGCTCGAGCAGAGCATGCACTGCAGGGCACCGAACACAGGCATGCATCAGCGCCTAAAAACCTCTTCACAACATGGCAAAGAGAGGACCCGGATTTGGTTTGCCTGATTGGTAGGGCTTGTAAGCACCTGTGGGCAACTCCAGCAAGCAGAGCAGAGTGTGTGCCACGGGGCACCGAAGACAGGTGTGTATCAATGTCAAAAATAAAAAGAAAGGGGGAACTCTGGGGAGCAACTCGGACTAGACTAAGTTACTGAAATTAAGACTTATTCTATGCATCTGCTCTCCCACAATATGGCGCTGGGAGAGGAGTAAACAACTTCTACACAGCTGCCTCCTGTTCGGCCAGTAACCTGCAGGAGCTGATCCTGCTCCTGATTGGAGGAGAGCAGCATACTCGGCGTGTGGGTAGCAGAGTTGGGATTGGTGGAAGAGGACTATAAAGGAGGAGAGAGACAACATGCACCAGGAACATCTGGATAACATCTGAGCAGCCCCCGAGAGAGCCGGCCGGCGGTGTGCCCTTCCCCCGCGGAAGTGGGGAAAGTGGCAGGGGGAGCTGCCCTTCCACGGAGGTGGAAGGATGGCAGCCAACCCGGGAAGGACCAGCAGCAAACCCGGGGAGGGCCGAGCAGACAAAAGAACAGCGCAGGGTCCAGTGTCATTCCCCCGCAAAGAGGGGAAGCGACAAAAGAGTATAAGGTAAATCTGTGAGAAGGAACAGCAGAATGATGCCTCCCCTTGCTAACTAAATCTCGTCTCCTTGTCTTGTCTCTTCACTGGCATCTCCCCTCCTTCGGGAGCCCTTGGACCTGCCACGGCTGGACCATGGCAGTTTTGTCCTGGCTGTGTCTCAGTTGTTGCTGGTATTTGGGGAAATGAATGAGAAAATAGAAGAGACCTCACTGTCAACTTTCTCTCTCTCTCTCTCTCTCTCTCTCTCTCTCTCTCTCTCACTCTTCTAATACTTTTTAAAAATGTTTAAATATTCAATGTTCTAATACCTCTTACAGTAACACAGTACCTTCTGGTCATTCTTCATATTCAGGATTTCTTTGGATGTATTCAATTATTTGAAATGAATTTTGAATACCTATTTAAATTTAAGAAAAAGGTATAGTTAGTTTTAAATAGTAACTGAGAAAACTTTTAACCAAAAAACACGATCCCAAGTTAATCTATCCAGGTACATTTGGGGACTGAGCCAGCAGCTGATTTTCTCTCTCTCTCTCTCTCTCTTTCTCCTCCCTCTATTCCTCTCTGTATGTAGCTCTGCATTTAAAATAAATAAATCATACAAAAATTATTTTCAAGACAAATGCAAAACAGAAACAGTTTGAGACATAATACACACCTAAATAACTAATCTCCATCAGAGCTGCACTCCAAGAAATGTTCAAAAGTTTCTTCCAGAAGAGGAAAATGATGCCAGATGGAAATACTTGACTACTTAAAAGATTGGTGAGAACTGACAGTAAATGTACCAGGTTATCTCATATTCTTTGAATATTTCTGAAACATAATTAACTGTTAACAAAAACTATTTTGAAAATATGTATAAGGAAATTATATGATATATATGAGATAAATAATCAATAATCGTGAACCATAAATGTCAGAAGGGACCTGCATGAATACTCTACATAAAGTGTTATAATGTCACTAGAGTGTAGATTGATAAATTACATATATGTGTACATCAAAAATTTTATTGAAAATGGAGTTCAAAGATAAAGTTAGGGTCAGACATTATGGCACAGAGGATTAAGCCACCACTTGAGATGTCCACATCCAATGTCTGAGTGCCTAGGTTTTGGGTCTTGTCCCTGCTTCTGTTCCACCTTCCTGCTAATGTACATCCCAGGGGTCAGCAAATAATGGATCAAATATTTGGTTCCTATCTGCCAGCATGAGAGATCCAGATGGGTTTCCAGGCTCCTGACTTCCATCTTTGTCCCATCTATTGCAGGCATTTGGGATGTAAACCAGTGGATGGAAGATATTGTCTGTCTCTGTCTCTCTCTCTGTCTCTCTCTCTCTCTCTCTCCTATCCCTTCTCTCTCCTATCAAATGTGAAAAGATGCTTCATACAGCAAAGCATATAGTAAACATTTTAATTAAATTGTGACACTATTTAAAGAAATATTTGTAGTCATTAAAATGTTTGAGTGTGGGTATTTGACCTAGTGATTAAGAATCAAGTTAGAATACACTCATTCCATAATGAGTGTGTAGATTCAAGTGCCAGCTTTGTCTCCTGTTTCTAGCATTTTGCTAATGCACATCCTGGGAGGCAACCCACAATGTATCATGTAGTTGAATTTCTGATGCCCTTGGGAGACATGGATTGCATTTTTGGCTGCTGACATCACTATCGGCGTTTGGGCAGCAAACCTGTACATGGGAATGGCTCAGGTGGGAGGAGCCTAGATTTCTTTTTCAAGATCTTTGCCCTAACTTGAATACCTATGTGACAGTTACATACTAAAAAAATAGACTTTCACTGTGGCATTCAGTCACACATCTGGTGATATTTGTTCTTTCTATCTAGCCTATCCTAATACAATAAAACCTGTACTATAAACAAGCCTCAATCAAGGTTATAAAGTCAAGTTTGTGAAACAGAGCTGGTGCTCATTAAATATTTGCTGAACGATGAAAAAGCTATCACACTGAGAAGAACAAACCAGCCTAAGATGCAGAGAAACCTCACTTTCACATGATTCTGACCCCATGGATTTGATGCTCTGTGCTTAGTGAAATAAAAGTCTGTTTCAAGTCAGCATAGATTTTTACATAGTCCCAAGGCCAGGGAGTTTATTTCAGTCAAAACTCAGGATATATTTGCTTCATTAGGAATCCATCATGTGCAAGATGGGCCAAAGAGAAATGTACTTTCCAACCACTCCACTGGGTTAACCTGGTCTCACTCTCAGGATCTTGGTTCTTCAGGGATGGACTTAATGGCTGGCATCAGGCCTTGACCTTGAGTTTTTATTTTTAAAAATTATTTTTATTTATTTGAGAGAGGTAGACATAAAGACAGAGAGAGAAAGTGCACTTCTATCCACTGGTTTGCTCCTTAAATGTCTACAGTGGCTGTGGCTAGAAAGAGTGCAATGGCTTTTAATGTATATCCCCGTTGTCTATCTGTATAGGTTTTAAATATTGGGTTCACAACTGCATTTATTTTCACTAAATAAAAATTATTGATCCTGATCCCGGTTGGTTGTCTGGAAGCCCAGTCATTATTCTTAATCGACTTATTGATTCCTGGCTCACATTAACCATTCATGAAGTGGTGAAACCCAGGTAATGTGCCAGGTGGGCTAGTAAGATGGGGTAAATCAGGGCTCTTCAGAGAAGTGATTTTCATTATTAACTAATAGTTTCATGATTACCCCGCTGCTTTGTTTTTTTTTTCTCTTGTTTTTTTTTTATTTATTTTTTTGACAGGCAGAGTGGACAGTGAGAGAGAGAGAGAGAGAGAAAGGTCTTCCTTTTGCTGTTGGTTGACCCTCCAATGGCCACCGCAGCCGGTGTGCTGTGGCCAGCGCACCACGCTGATCCAATGACAGGAGCCAGGTGCTTCTCCTGGTCTCCCATGGGGTACAGGGCCCAAGCACTTGGGCCATCCTCCACTGCACTCCCTGGCCACAGCAGAGAGCTGGCCTGGAAGAGGGGCAACTGGGACAGAATCCAGTTCCCCGAACAGGACTAGAACCCGGTGTGCCTGTGCCGCAAGGTGGAGGATTAGTCCAGTGAGCCGCTGCGCTGGCCTACCTGCTGCTTTGTAATACATGCAGTGACATAACTATAGAACAGGTAGACAAATCAGCAGCCATTCTTCTACAGGAAAATTAAATTAGGTCATTTATCTAACTGCTGGGTGATTTCAGATAGTTACTTATCTCAAAATGAAGCCTCCACTGCATGTGTCAAATCTGTAGCTCAGCTCCTAAAGTTCCCCCAAGTTTGGAAGCATAATTAGTCAGTTTTGTCTCTCCTCTGTCTTCCTGATATGCTATTTTAACTCTCAGAAATTTCCAACAAACCAAGAAAATGGCCTTTAGTCAGGTATGGCTCAATAAAATGATTTGTTTTTCTTTCTTGGAATAAAATAGTCACTTGTTCAAAGCAATTAACTTTGATCTTCTGTACATACAGTTAATTGAAAATGAATCTGGAATTGGAGAGGGAGCAGGAGATGGGAGGGTTGTGGGTGGGAGGGAGGAAAGCTTTTGGGGGGTGAGCCACTGTAATCCAAAAACTGTACATTGGAAATTTATATTTATTAAATACAAGTTAAAAAAAGAAAGCAATTAACTTGACAGAACAGGCTCCAAAACTAATAAAATAAATGTTCTCTAGATTAGTGTGTATATGATCATGGTTCTATAATAATAACCAGCAACCATATGTGATTATATGGATAAAGAAAAAAGCACATAAGGACCCACAATAGATGCTAACATTGGTAAACATTGGAGTGAGCATTCAGATGAGGGAAGTGTGCACAAATTTTCATAAGATCTAATACATTATTTATGTAATGCGTATAGCATTTCAGGAATTAGTTTAGCTGTTTTGTAAATATTCACTCATTTAATCCCATAATAACTATTTGACATTGATTCCATTGTTATCTCCACTCTACAGATGAGAAAAATAAGACCTGGGAATTCTATTATCACTTGGCCAATCTGAGTATGTGGCAGTGCTGAAATTTAACACCATTAACTGGGCTCACCTGTGTTATGCTCTGCAGTCAGTATTAAAGAAGATACCAACAAATAAGAGTTTCTCATGGTAGTGAGATTCCAGATAATTTTTTACTCTTTCAGGTATTATTCTGATATGAAGAACATGAATAATTCATACAACTGGAAAAAATAAAAGTATTAGTTTGGTACATCAGATCAGAACAAGGTCTAATTTATTCATTTAGAAAGAATTTGTTGAGTTATTGCTAAATTCTAATAAGTATGTTAAGAACTTTATATATATATGTGTGTGTATATATGTATATATATATGTATATATGTATGTATAAATGTGACTTTAATTTTTGGTGACAATTTACATGATAATTAGGTATTTCAGTGGGAAGCAAGAGACTTGAATATCTGTGAAAATCTTTCTGGAACAGTTCTTTTCAATTTTCATTTCCATTTCCATTTATAAGACCCTTCTGTCCAGATTTTTTTTTTTTTTAGAGTGACTTCTTTCAAAAGGTTACAATTTTTTTTTTATCTTTTATTTAATGAATATAAATTTCCAAAGTACGACTCATGGGTTACAATGGCTTCCCCCCCCATACTGTCCCTCCCACCCACAACCCTCCCCTTTCCCACTCCCTCTCCCCTTCCATTCACATCAAGATTCATTTTCGATTATCTTAATATACAGAAGATCAGCTTAGTATACCTTAAGTAAGTATTTCAACAGTTTGCTCCCACACAGAAACATAAAGTGAAAAATAATAGATGATTTTTTTTTAAATGATGATGAAATCAGAGCAGACCTATTGTCATGTTTAATCCCAGTGAGAGTCAAGTTGGGAATTGATAATTTCTTTCTTTCTTTCTTTTTTTTTTTTTTACAGAAGATCAGTTTAGTGTACATTAAGTAAAGATTTCAGTCGTTTGCACCCCCATAGAAACACAAAGTGAAATATACTGTTTGAGTACTCGTTATAGCATTAAGCCTCAGTGTACAGCACGTTAAGGACAGAGATCCTACATGAGGAGTAAGTGCACAGTGACTCCTGTTGTTGACTTTACCAATTGACACTCCTGTTTATGGCATCAGTAATCTCCCTATGCTCCAGTCATGAGTTTCCAAGGCTATGGAAGCCCCTTGAGTTCTCCGACTCTTATCTTGTTTAGACACGGTCATAGTCAAAGTGGAGGTTCTCTCCTCCCTTCAGAGAAAGGCACCTCCCTCTTTGAAGACCTGTTCTTTCCACTGGGATCTCACTCACAGAGATCTTTTTGCCAGAGTGTCTTGGCTTTCCATGCCTGAAATACTCTCATGGGCTTTTCAGCCAGATCCGAGTGCCTTTAGGGCTGATTCTGAGGCCAGAGTGCTATTTAGGACATCCGCCATTCTATGAGTCTGCTGAGTATCTCACTTCCCATGTTGGATCACTCTCCCCTTTATTCTATCGGTTGGTGTTAGCAGATACTAGACTTGTTTATGTGCTCCCTTTGACTCTTAGTCCTTTCATTATGATCAATTGTGAACTGAAATTGATCACTTGGAGTAGTGAGATGGCATTGGCACATGCCACCTTGATGGGATTGAATTGGAATCCCCTGGTATGTTTCCAACTCTACCAATTGGGGCAAGTCAGCCCGAGCATGTCCCAAATTATACATCTCTTCCCTCTCTTATTCCCACTCTTATGTTTAACAGGGATCACATTTCAGTTAATTTTCAACACTTAAGAATAACTGTGTGATAATTACAGAATTAAACCAGTCATATTGAGTAGAACAGACAAAAAAAAATACTATGAGGGATAATGTATTAAGTTGTCCATTAGCAGTCAGGGCTATGCTGATCAAGTCACCATTTCTCATAGTGTCCATTTCACTTCAGGAGGTTTCCTTTTTGGTGTTGAGTCAGTTGTCACCAATCAGGGAGAACATATGGTATTTGTCCCTTTGGGACTGGCTTACTTCACTCAGCATGATGTGTTCCAGATTCCTCCATTTTGTTGCAAATGACTGGATTTCGTTGTTTCTTACTGCGGTATAGTACTCTAAAGAATACATATCCCATAATTTCTTTATCCAGTCTACCGTTGATGGGCATTTAGGTTGGTTCCAGGTCTTGGCTATTATGAATTGTGCTGCAATAAACATTAGGGTGCAGACCGCTTTTTTGTTTATCAATTTAAACTCCTTTGGGTAAATTCCAAGGAGTGGGATGGCTGGGTCGAATGGTAGGGTTATATTCAGGTTTCTGAGGAATCTCCAGACTGATTTCCATAGTGGCTTGACCAGTTTGCATTCCCACCAACAGTGGGTTAGTGTCCCTTTTTCCCCACATCCTCGCCAGCATCTGTTGTTGGTAGATTTCTGTATGTGAGCCATTCTAACCGGGGTGAGGTGAAACCTCATTGTGGTTTTGATTTGCATTTCCCTGATTGCTAGTGACCTTGAACATTTTTTCATGTGCCTGTTGGCCATTTGGATTTCCTCTTTTGAAAAATGTCTATTGAAGTCCTTGGCCCATCTCTTAAGTGGGTTGTTGGTTTTGTTTTTGTGGAGTTTCTTGATCTCTTTGTAGATTCTGGTTATTAACCCTTTATCTGTTGCATAGTTTGCAAATATTTTTTCCCATTCTGTCGGTTGTCTCTTCACTCTCCTGACTGTTTCTTTTGCAGTACAGAAACTTCTCAATTTGATGCAATCCCAATAGTTGATTTTGGCTTTGACTGCCTGTGCCTCCCGGGTCTTTTCCAGAAATTCTTTGCCTGTGCCAATATCTTGAAGGGTTTCTCCAATGTTCTCTAATAACTTAATGGTGTCAGGACGAAGATTTAGGTCTTTAATCCATGTTGAGTGGATTTTTGTGTAAGGTGTAAGGTAGGGGTCTTGCTTCATGCTTCTGCACGTGGAAATCCAGTTTTCCCAGCACCATTTATTGAATAGACTGTCCTTGCTCCAGGAATTAGTTTTAGATCCTTGATCAAATATAAGTTGGCTGTAGATGTTTGGGTTGATTCCTGGTGTTTCAATTCTGTTCCATTGGTCTATCCATCTGTTTCTGTACCAGTACCATGCTGTTTTGATTACAACTGCCCTGTAGTATGTCCTGAAGTCTGGTATTGTGATGCCTCCGGCTTTGTTTTTGTTGTACAAGATTGCTTTAGCTATTCGAGGTCTCTTGTGCCTCCATATGAATTTCAGCATCATTTTTTCTAGATCTGTGAAGAATGTCTTTGGTATCTTGATTGGGATTGCATTGAATCTATAAATTGCTTTTGGGAGAATGGACATTTTGATGATGTTGATTCTTCCAATCCATGAGCATGGAAGATTTTTCCATTTTTTGGTATCCTCTTCTATTTCTTTCTTTAAGGTTTTGTAATTTTCATCGTAGAGATCTTTAACGTCCTTGGTTAAGTTTATTCCAAGGTATTTGATTGTTTTTTTAGCTATTGTGAATGGGATTGATCTTAGCAGCTCTTTCTCAGTCATGGCATTGCTTGTGTATACAAAGGCTGTTGATTTTTGTGCATTGATTTTATATCCTGCCACTTTGCCAAACTCCTCTATGAGTTCCAATAGTCTCTTAGTAGAGTTCTTTGGATCCTCTAAGTACAGAATCATATCGGGCTGGCTATAGCTCAGCGGTTCCTTCGACGCAGATTTTTCCAAAAATTTGTACCACTTCATAAGCATTCCTGGAGTCTATGTAAACATCCCCTCCTGGCCCTCAAGAAGCTTTAGAGTGTGATTGAGGATATACAACTCACAGGTCTGAGCAGACAGGTTTACAGGCAATCTGTCATTTTCACATATTGGATGACTATTACCATCCATAATCACATAATCATTACATTTTCCCTCCATGACTCAAGTTTAATCATCCACAGAGAGCCACATTCCCTCATGAAAAGGACCATCTCTCATATCTGCTTTCATACTCTACAATACCTTAACAGTTATGGTCAGGTATTGTTTTACAGGCTCCCACCTTTTATAAAATTCAGCTAGGTTTGTACAGCATTGATTGTTAAAATTAAATTAGTCTTTTCCAAAAGAATGACCTCCTATTTTAAATTCTGGAATTAGTAAATTACATTTATCTCTTTGGTTTAGATTTTTTTTGAAAGATAGAGTTACAGAGAGAGGTAGAAACAGAGAGAGGTCTTCCATCCGCTGGTTAAATCCCCAGATGGCCACAACAGCCGGAGCTGCACCAATCCGAAGTCAGGAGCCGGGAGCTACATCTAGGTCTCCATGTGGGTGCGGGGGCCCAAGCAGTTGGGGCATCTTCTACCACTTTCCCAGGCCATAGTAGAGAGCTGGATTGGAAGAGGAGCAGCTGGGACTAGAACCAGTGCCCATATGGGACATCGGCGCTTCAGGCCAGGGCTTTGACCAAATAATTTGAGTGTTTCAGTCAATGATTGAAGCAATGCAGTCCACCTATTTTGTTTTCTTCCCCCATTGGGATTTTCCACTGATAGGCAAAGTGGTTTCTGCTTTCTGTGTCTAGTGGGCAGATCTAGAAATCACATTTTAAGTCAGCATCACTAAAACTTGTGTGGTCATGGGGAATTTTACTGAGAATGGTATAAGAATTCTAAACCACAGTGTGACAAGCCTGTGCAATTTAGTAGATAGCTCTTAGTTCCTGTAATAATCTATAAAACACATCAGATTTCTTTACTAGAAGAAGGGGGGGTTATATGGGATTCCAGAAGATTCTTACAATCCATCTGTAATGAGAATCACTGTTATATGCTGTAATCTATTTCTCCCTTCATTAGAGATATGATGCTGTTATTTATTAATGGTTTTGCATAGCTGTTTCGGCTTAATTTTTAGAGGCATAATTTTAACCTTCTTCTACTTCCCTCTTTTGCCCATACTGAAGAGTCAATATGATGTTGTTGTTCTCTCTGGAAATTTTAGGACTCATAGCTGCCCATTATTTACTGTGAGTATCTGTCCTAATTTTAATAATTAGACTTGCTGAGGAGATTGGATCCCACCTCTGGAATACATAGGAAGGATCTTCACATTTCTCCTGTACCTAATTTAACTTTTTCTTTCAAAAGCAACATTTTTTTCTTCTTACATTTATTAAATATTTAGTGGAGGGTTAAGCTTATGATTTTAAAATAAACGGAATGTATGTCATAGTAAAAATTAAAAAAAGAATAAGAAAGAATGGAGGAGAGAGAGTGGGAGCTTGGGTAGGGTGGATATTATGGTGGGAATTATCAGTATGCTCCTGAATCTGTACATAAGATTACATGAAATCTGTTCACTATTATAAAAATTATTAAAACTAAAAAAAAAAATAGGACCTGAAAGTCATCCTTATTTACCACAGACATTTTTAATTTTTCTTTGTATAATTTTATATCCTATGTTTGGCAAGCAAGGGAGAACTAGGCTGACCTGGAATCCACAAGGAATATTTAATCCTCCCCTTTTGGTTCCAACTCTAGATATATTAAGTGCTCCAGGAAGGACCTCTCAAAAAGGAATCACTGGCCACCACCACCCCAGTCCTCAAAGATCAAGAGATGAATTATCTTCATTTTTCTAACTCTGAACATTTTTTGGAAATGCCCTGGCTTTCCACAGTGGTAAAATGCCATGACTCTAATAGCTTTCACTGGCTTTGGAGTCACTCCTTCCCTCTTTGTAGTTTGCTGGCCCCAGTGAGCTTTCATGTCTCTTTGAGGGGGCCTTGTTTTTAACATTTTGTGTATTACTTTTTCCACTGTGGATATGAATTTTTTCCATATGCTATTTTTTATCCTCCTTCCTTAACACAAAGATTTTTTGAGCTTCTGTTTGTCTCTATGTGGCCAACTTTAATTTTGAAGTTGACTTAAAAACCACTGTCTCAGCTGACTCTCAGGGCTGAGCCCAGCATATTTTCATATTTGATCTCTAAGCCTTTGTAAGAATGCAGAGGGATTTTTCTCTTTCTTTTGGTGTTGAACTTCAAATGTCTTTGATGCATTTTGTGATCTCAGGTTGATTTTTTAAAATTTCTTTAATCATTACTTCCCTTACATCTTACAATTTTACTCTGGGGAATTATCACATTAATGATCTTTGGGATGTTGTACTTAGCTGAGGAGATTCCCAGTCCAGCAATGTCTTCTCTTTCCCAAATTTTCATAGCCTCCCTTCCGATCATCCCATTTTTCTCTCTTGCAGATAATATGTTCATTAAAGGCATCACTGCAACCCAGGTATAGTAGCTGGGTTGCAAGAATTGATCTAAATGTTTTGTCAGACTAAGTGGGTTTTTTTTGAAGTGGCTTCATTTCTTTCTTGAAGTTTCTGACTTCAATACTTGTAAAAGAAGCTTACTAAGACAACATCTCCCTGAAACATTGGGACTTCCTGAGGTAGATGCATAATAGATGTCATCTGTTTAAGCAGAATAAGGACATTTTCTACATTATTTTTTTTACATTTTTGCTTTTTTTCAATTTTGTACATTAATCAGGAGGTGCAGTAAGTTCAGCCTTTCCATATTTTTAAACCCCTCTTTCCTTGGCTTCTCTTGCCATGATGCTCATTCTGGGCTCCATTTTAAGCTGTGTAAGGAGAATGGACCCCAGAATTTAGCCCAAGAACCTTTTCCCTCTTCTATTAGAGGAAATATGGGAGTAGGAATTAAAACAAGAGGACTTAGGGTTTTCATACAGCAAAGAGTATAACCTCTCTCCTGGGGAGACAGAGCTTTATCATGTACAGACAAAATGAGATCCTGACATATCTAGACTTCATGTGAACCAAGTTTAGGACAGAAAAATGAGGGCATTACAATTTTATTTATTTATTTTTTTGAAAACGAAACACAGATTTCACAAATATAAGCATGCATATAGCATGCATAATTGAAAATGCATCCAGAGAGAAATGATTCAAGTTCTGTTATTTAGGACTTACAATTTATGGCCCAAGACTTCAATTTTTGGATAAAGTTTCTTTTTTTTGATAAAGTTTCAAGAGGGATGAGACAAAAATAGAAATTTGAGAAGTTCAACCTAACCAAAACTATCTCTTATAAAGATTCTCTGCATCTGTAAGTTGTTTCTTCTATTGATAAAAATTACACATATTTTAAAGTAGAAGAATTTTATACAATGGGGAATAAGCTCCAAACAGAAATAATAACATTAAGGGACAAAATAATTTATAACAACACAACACACAATCAAATTTAGACCAAGCTTTATGATAGTTATAGCCAAAGGAAAAACAGAAAGATACATGTAGAGTTTGATACAAAGTAAGGAGCCAAGTATAACTTTTTAGTTTTTTTGTAGTTGAAAGTTTGTTTATTTGTAGTTGAAAGACAGAGAGACATACAGAGAGATCTATATCTTCTGCCCACTTATTTACTCTCCAGATGCCCACAACAGACAGGGGTGATACAAGTTAAAGCCATAAGGCAGGAACTCATTCCAGGTTCCCACCATGAATGGCAGGAATTCAAGTCTTTTGACCACACTATGTCTTTCATTGTACATGTTAGCATGAAGCTGGAATTGGAGGCAGACCCAGGAATTGAACCCAGCATTAGGTGCAAATATCTTAAGTAGTATCTTAGCCACTATACCAAATGCACAACCTTGAAGATATGTTTAATGTATTCAATTAGAACAAGTTTTTTTTTAGATTTATTTTATTTATTTGAAAGGCAGAGTTAGAAGAGAGAAAGGTAGAGCCAGAGAGAGAGAGAGGTTTTCACTCCGTTGGTTCACTCCCCAAATGACCGCAACAGCCAGAGCTGATCTGATCTGAAGCCAGTAGCCAGGAGCTTCTTCCGGGTCCCCGACATGGGTGCAGGGGCCCAAGGACTTGGGCCATCTTCTACTGCTTTCCCAGGCCATAGCAGAGAGCTGGATTGGAAGTGGAGCAGCCAGGACTAGAATTGGTGCCCATATGGGATGCTGGCACTTCAGGCCAGGACTTTAACCCACTATGCCACAGCACCAGCCTGAGAACAAGTTTTATGGGTACTTAAATCTATTTGGAAAATAATTCTTATGTGTTTCTCTGCATAAGATCCTAGAGATCTATGGTTTTGTCTTTTTTCAGGATTTACTACACAAGCAATACATGTGATGTGTTAAAATAATTTTAATCCAAAAAAAGTAATTTTAATCCACACAACAAAATTAGGTGAGGTAATATATTATGCATTGTATAAAATAAGGCCAATTACTTCCCTAAGCCCAAAATGTTAAAAAGGTAAAATGGTACATTGCGGGAATATAAGCCAGGGGAAAGTTTCACACAGTGGTGTAAGACACCATTTAAAATGCACACATTGGTATTAGAGTGCTGATTGCTGTCCTGGCACCTCCACCCCAACCCAGCTCCCTGGTTAAACAATACATTAAAGCTGAAGATGATGCCTCAACAGTTTGTGCTACTGCCACCCACAAAGAGACATATCTGAGCCCTGGATCTTGGATCCTTGCTCCTGGCCATGGCTTTTTCCAACCCTGACAGTTGTAATTTGAGGAGTGAACTAGTAGATGGAAGATCTCTGTTCCTTTCCTTTAGTTTTGTTTTTGCTCTGCCTTTCAATTAGATAAAGTAAATAAATAGCTGTTTTTTTAAAAAGTACAGATAAAAATAAATCATGAAAGGTACAGTGGAAAATAATCTTGTCATCAAAGAATAGCTTTGAAAATTTCATAAAGAAAGTATCATTTTACAATAAATCATTCTTTGAAGAAATTCATATGGCTTTGCTTATATAAAATCATTATCATTTAAGTATATGGTATAAGTATTGTTAAATGACAATAATGAAATGATTGTTACAAATGGCCATGGTGACCTCACTGTCATCTGAAACACCCCAGACTATGAGTGGTCTTACTTTAAATTTCTATGTTGATACCTGAACCACTTGAAATGCTTTGTGAAGGTAAGAACATTGAGTGAATATAAGGCCACTTTTTATATATGCTAGAGTTATAAAATATCTACACACATTGCTTAGCACTGCACAGGGAACACTGATACATTAGAGTGCTGGCCATTTCAGAAATTTGCATTATATTAAAATTGAATGAGAATTGTGTATTATAACTCTCATACAAGGAGTTAAGATACTTCCCAGTGTATTCTGTGTTCTCAGTGTGAATGGCATTCTCGGCCATTTTTGTTGATTCTGCTTCTCCTGTGTCTTTATCCAAGGTCAAATGTATCCTATATATCACCAGGAATACTGAGGTAACCTTTGAAATGTGTTCTTTGCCACTCTGCCTCCCAAATCCTTGCTCAGACTTGTAGCTGTTCATATATGTTTTAAAAATGTATATCTAATTGTGTTACCCCATTGCTTAAAAAAACACAACTGTCAGGACCAGCATTGTGATACAGCAGAGTAAACCATGTTTACAATCTGGACACTCCATTCATAGCGTCAGTTCAAATCTGAGTTGCTGTACTTCCAATCCAGCCCCTGCTAATGCACCTGGAAGATGTTGCTCCCCCTCGTCGCGGAGGAACGACACAGGACCCTGCGCTGTTCTTTTGTCTGCTCAGCCCTTCCTGGGTTGGCTGCCGATCCTTCCACCTCCATGGAAGGGCGGCTCCCCTGGCATTTTCCCCACTTCCGCGGGGGAGCGGCACACCACCGGCCGGCTCTCTCGGGGGCTGCTCAGATGTTATCCGGATGTTCCCCTTAGATGTTCCCAGTGCATGTTGTCTCTCTCCTCCTTTGTAGTCCTCTTCCACCAATCCCAACTCTGCTACCCACACGCCGAGTACGCTGCTCTCCTCCAGTCAGGAGCAGGATCAGCTCCTGCAGGTTATTGGTCGAACTGGAGGCAGCTGTGTAAAAGTTGTTTACTCCTCTCCCAGCGCCATATTGTGGGAGAACAGATGCATAGAATAAATCTTAATTCCAGTAACTTAGTCTAGTCCGAGTTGCTCCCCACAGAAGAGAAGTGAATGATGGCCCAAGTACTTGGGCCCCTGTCACCCATGTGGGAGAACTGGATTGAGTTACAGGCTTCTATTTTTGTCACTGCTCAAAAATCAGCCACCAGAGTTATTTGTAGAGTAAAACAGGAGGAAGATCTCTTTATCTTCCTCACTGTTTAACTCCACCTTTCAAGTCAATTGTTTACAATCTTTAAAAATCATAGTATCATTTGTGAATGAAATACAGTTAAACATTTCAATTTATATCATCATTTTGTAGTATTTTTCTATTTCTAAGCCACTGCTTTAGATATTTGTGCAGTAGAATTTTTGTTTTCAGTTAAGAATGTCTTTCTATTTTTGTGTCTTTCATCAATATTTTATAATTTTTTTTCCAACCAAAAAAATCCCTTTCTTCATGTAATTTCTTTCTTTTATTTAAACTTTTATTTAATGAATATAAATTTCCAAAGTACAGCTTACGGATTACAATGGCTCCCCCCCCATAATGTCCCTCCCACCCGCAACCCTCCCCTTTCCCACTCCCTCTCCCCTTCCATTCATATCAAGATTCATTTTTGTTTCTCTTTATATACAGAAGATCAGTTTAGCATACATTAAGTAAAGATTTCAACAGTTTGCTCCCACACAGAAACATAAAGTGAAAAATACTGTTTGAGTACTAGTTATAGCATTAAATCTCAATGTACAGCACACTAAGGACAAAGATCCTACATGAGGAGTAAGTGCACAGTGACTCCTGTTGTTGACTTAACAAATTGACACTCTTGTTTATGGCATCAGTAATCAACCTAGGCTCTTGTCATGAGTTGCCAAGGCTATGGAAGCCCCCTGAGTTCACTGACTCTGATAATTTTTAGACAAGGCCATGGTCAAAGTGGAAGTTCTTTCCTCCCTTCAGAGAAAGGTACCTCTTTCTTTGATGACCAGTTCTTTCCACTGGGATCTCACCTGTGGAGATCTTTCATTTAGGTTTTTTTTTTTTTCCAGAGTGTCTTGGCTTTCCATGCCTGAAATACTCTCATGGGCTTTTCAGCCGGATCTGCATGCCTTAAGGGCTGATTCTGAGGCCAGAGTGCTGTTTAGGATTTTTACTGTAGTGATCTTTCACTTTTTTGGGTAAAATTCATTACAAAATATCTGACTGTAGCTGTTATGAATGGTGATTATTCATGATTTTGCTTTCACTGAGTTCATTACTAGTATATGAAAAAACAACTGTTTTTTTCATGTTGTTTTTGTAAAATGCACCTTTATTGAACTGAATTATCAGTTCCAAGAACATTTTTGTGCAGGGTTTAGATTTTTCCGTATACATTAAATCATCTGCTAACAAGACTATTTTGAGTTTCTCCATTCCAATTTTGTGGCCTTTCTTTCTCCTCCCTATTTGATCCTCTTAATATTTCTAATATCATACAGAATAACAGTGCTGAAACTAATAACAGTGTTTAAACTAATAATGTTTTGTTCCAGACCTGAGAGGAAGTGATTTCAGCATTTCCCCATTCAGTATGATTTTGACAAGATGCCAAAAGGTAGCCTTTATAATTTTGAGGTAAGCTTTTATACTAAATTTTTGATGGGCCATTAGCTTGAAGCGTTCTTGAATTTTGCCAAGTGCTTTTCCTCATTTATTTAGATGCTTATATTTCTTATACATTCTATTGGCATGGTTTATGGTGATTTTTATTTGTGAAGGTTGAATCACCTCTGCATCTCTTAGATAAATCACACTTGATCTGATAAACTATCTTTTAGATGTGTGGGATTTTGGTTGCTAGGCTTTGGTTAATAATATCTGCATCTATTTTCACCAAGGACATTGATTTGTAGCTTTGCTTTTATATTGTGTCCTGTTCTGTTTTGGTATCAGAGTGATCTGTAATAGGTTTGGCAGATTCACATCCTATTCATATTTTTGTATATGATTTAAAAGGTGTTTCAGTTAGTTCTTAAATTATTTGTAGAATTCAGTAGTATAGGGTATCTGGATATTAAATTATTAATATTAATGAATCTAAAGGGAGACAATCAATTTAATACAATAGTAAGGAAGAACATCAACAACACCCCGCTTTCTTCAATGGACATATCAGCTAGACAGAAAATCAATAAAGAAACAAGAGCTAATCAAAACTCTGGACCACATATACCTAGCTGATATCTACAGAACTTATTTTTTTTAAAGATTTATTTTATCTGGGGTAAGTCCAATTGAGCATGTGCCTAACTGTACAGTTAGAAACGTGCCAGGGGATTCCAATTCAATCCCATCAAGGTGGCATGTACCAGTGCCATCTCACTAGTCAAAGTGACCAGTTTCAGTTCATAATTGATCATAATGAGAGAATTAAGTGTCAAAGGGATCACATAAACAAGACTAGTGTCTGCTAATATTAACTGATAGAATTAAAATGAGAGAATTATCCAACATGGGAAGTTGGATACACAGCAGACTCATAGAATTTTAGATGTTCTAAACAGCACTCTGGCCTCAGAATCAGCCCTTAAGGCATTCAGATCTGTCTAATAAGCCCACGAGAGTGTTTCAGGCATGGAAAGCCAAGACACTCTGGCAAAAAAATGGCCTAAATGGAAGATCTGTGTGAGTGAGATCCCAGAGGAAAGAATGGGCCATCAAAGGAGGCACCTTTCTCTGAAGGGAGGAGAGAACTTCCACTTTGGCTATGGCCTTTGGTAAATAAGATAACAGTTGGTGAACTCAAGAGGCATCCATAGCCTTGGCAGCTCATGACAAGAGCCTAGGGTGATTACTGACATCATAAATTAGAGTGTCAATTGAGGGAGAGAAAAAGAGAGGAGCCGACTCCACAGAGACTGGGGGACAGGGCCGAGAGAGCGAGAGAGGGAGTGAGTGAGCAAGCATGCGAGCAAGTCAGCTAGAATGGGCAAGGCTGCCACTCCTGCCTGAGGCACCGCGGATGGGAGTGGGGGTGGCAGGGAAGGAACACAGAGGGAAGAAGGAAGGCCAAGAGAAGGCGTCCAGAGGCAGCGACGGCGGCTGCTGCTGGTGGTGGTGGTGGTGGTGATAGGGGAGAAGGAGGAGCAGGTGGAGGGCAGGGGCTGAGGGAGTGAGTGAAAGAAGCGGACGCATGAGGGAGGGGAGGGAAGGGGGGGTCACGCGGGGGCACACGCTCACACAGGGAGCGCGCTCAGAGGCCAGAGGCGAGTGGAAATGGATCGGGTTTGCTGCCAGTGGTGTGAGCTTTGGCCACCATTTTACAACAGCTCCACTCACACTGGACACAGGGAGCAGTGAGCATGTGTTTCCCGCAACCCGATCCCCTGGGACAGGATTCCTCTGCCACAGCCCAATGGGGAGGGCTAGTTGCACATAGTGATTTAGATGAAAGAGCTATTGAAGCTTTGAAAGAATTCAATGAAGACGGTGCATTGGCAGTTTTTCAGCAGTTTAATGACAGTGATCTCTCTCATGTTCAGAACAAAAGTGCCTTTTTATGTGGAGTCATGAAGACTTACAGGCAGACAGAAAAACAGGGGACCAAAGTAGCGGACTCAAGTAAAGGACCAGATGAGGTAAAAATTAAAGCACTCTTGGGAAGAACAGGCTACACACTTGATGTGGCCACTGGACAGAGGAAGTATGGGGGACCACCTCTAGATTCCGTTTATTCAGGTCAGCAGCCTTCGGTTGGCACTGAGATATTTGTGGGGAAGATCCCAAGAGATCTATTTGAGGATGAGCTTGTTCCTTTATTTGAGAAAGCTGGACCTATTTGGGATCTTCATCTTATGATGGATCCACTCACTGGTCTCAATAGAGGTTATGCGTTTGTCACTTTTTGTACAAAAGAAGCAGTTCAGGAGGCTGTTAAACTGTATAATAATCATGAAATTTGTTCTGGAAAACATATTGGTGTCTGCATCTCAGTTGCCAACAATAGGCTTTTTGTGGGCTCTATTTCTAAGAGTAAAACCAAGGAACAGATTCTTGAAGAATTTAGCAAAGTAACATAGGGTCTTACAGATGTCATTTTATACCACCAACCAGATGACAAGAAAAAAAAAAAAAAAAACCCAGAGTGTGGGGAGCAACCCGGACTAGACTAAGTTACTGGAATTAAGACTTATTCTATGCATCTGTTCTCCCACAATATGGCGCTGAGAAGGGAGAAACAGCTTCTATGCAGCTGCCTCCTGTTCGGACAATAAACTGTAGGACCTGCTCCTGATTGGAGGAGAGCAGCATACTCGGCGTGTGGGTAGCAGAGTTGGGATTGGTGGAAGAGGACTATAAAGGAGGAGAGAGACAACATGCACTGGGAACATCTGAGGGAACACCTGTGCAGCCCCTGAGAGAGCCGGCCGGCGGTGTGCCGCTCCCCCGCGGAAGTGGGGAATGTGGCAGGGGGAACCGCCCTTCCATGGAGGTGGAAGGGTCGGTAGCCAACCCGGGAAGAACCAGCAGCAAACCCAGGGAGGGCCGAGCAGACAAAAGAACAGCGCAGGGTCCTGTGTCGTTCCTCCACGAAGACGGGGAGCGACAAAATGGTGCCGTGACTCGGATAGGAAACCTAGGAGGGAAGAAATGGGAAGAAGTGGGAAAATACCGGAGAGAGACTAGCAAAGAGCCTAGGGAAAAGCCGGACGGAAAAGGTGCCAAAAGAAGCTATTGAAAGCCTAGGCATAGACTCGGATATGGACTACAGGGGGAAGCTGGGAGAAATCTCTAAGGTCGAAAGCGAAAGTGAAAGCTAGAACAAACAGACTTGGATACGGACTGTGGGGGAGAAGCCAGGAGAAATGAGAGGGGAATATTGTTGGAAGAAAAGTTAGGAAACATACCGGGTAGAGAAAAATGTTAGGGAAATTGAAGCCGCGGGGGCAGGCTGAGGTGGAGACGGAAGCCAGGTTGGAATTCTTCAAGGCAGCCCAGGGAGCAAAAGGCGAAAAGCTAAAACCAGAGGCAGAGATGTAAGCCAGGTTGGAATCCGTCAGATTAGCCCGGGGAGCAAAAGACAGGAAGCCAAACCGGGAGTGGAGACGTAAGCTATAGGTTGCATTTCGTCAGGTTAGCCCAGGGAACTTAGACTGAAAACTAAACCAACCGGTGGCGGAAACGTGAGCTAGGCTGTGTGACTCACGGAAGCCGCTGCGCGCAGAGAGAGCACACGGGGCACCAGCGGGGGGAGGGCGCATGGGGCGCTAATAGATAGGGAACGCGGGGCTAGCGTGAAGGCCGTGGTGCGGGCGCGAAGGGGCGCGGAGACCATGGAGAGCACGCGAAGCTGGGAAGCGGCTCAGAGCCGGGAAGCCGCGGGGTGAGGCACCGAGAAGCAGCCTCAGGGCGGGCGCTGGGAAGCCGCGGGGATATGAGAAACAGAAATTTAGAAGTAAAATGAGAGAAATAGGAATGCTGGCAGATAGAAGTAAAATGGGAGAGATAGGAATGCCCGGAGATAGAGAAATAGAGAAAAATAAGGCCTCCCCTCAACATGGCAATGAGAGAGCTTGCATTCGGTCTGCCTGATTAGGGAGGTGGTGAGCACCTGCGGGCGGCTAGCAGCTTATGCGCCGCAGGTCACCGAAGACAGGCACAAATTAACATCAATAAGTCTCCCCACAATACCACAATGAGAAGGCTTGGATTCGGTCTGCCTGATTAGTAAGGCGATAAGCACCAGCAGGCAGCTCGACCAGAGTATGAGCTGCAGGTCACTGAAGATAGGCACGAATCAACACCAATAAGTCTCCCCACAATACGGCAATGAGAGGGCTTGGATTCGGTTTGCCTGATTGGTAGGGCTTGTAAGCACCTGCAGGCAGTTCTAGCAGAGCAGAGCATGCGCTGCAGGGCACCGAACACAGGCACGCATCAGCGCCTAAAAACCTCCTCACAACATGGCGAAGAGAGGACTCGGATTCGGTTTGCCTGATTGATGGGGCTTGTAAGCACCTGTGGGCAACTCCAGCAAGCAGAGCAGAGTGTGTGCCGCGGGGCACCGAAGACAGGCACGTATCAATGCCAAAAAATAAAAAGAAAGGGGGATCTGTGGGGAGCAACCCGGACTAGACTAAGTTACTTGAATTAAGACTTATTCTATGCATCTGTTCTCCCACAATATGGCGCTGAGAAGGGAGAAACAGCTTCTATACAGCTGCCTCCAGTTCAACCAATAAACTGTAGGACCTGCTCCTGATTGGAGGAGAGCAGCGTACTCAGCGTGTGGGTAGCAGAGTTGGGATTGGTGGAAGAGGACTATAAAGGAGGAGAGAGACAACATGCACCGGGAACATCTGAGGGAACACCTGTGCAGCCCCCGAGAGAGCCGGCCGGCGGTGTGCCGTTCCCCCGCGGAAGTGGGGAATGTGGCAGGGGGAACCGCCCTTCCACGGAGGTAGAAGGGTCAGTAGCCAACCCGGGAAGAACCAGCAGCAAACCCGGGGAGGGCCAAGCAGACAAAAAACAGCGCAGGGTCCTGTGTCGTTCCTCCATGAAGACAGGGAGCGACACCAGAGGCTTTTGCTTTCTTGAATATGAAGATCACAAAACAGCTGCCCAGGCAAGGCATAGGCTAATGAGTGGTAAAGTCAAGGTCTGGGGAAATGTTGGAACTGTTGAATGGGTTGATCCTATAGAAGATCCTGATCCTGAGGTTATGGCAAAGGTGAAGGTACTTTTTGTACGTAACCTTGCCAATACTGTAACAGAAGAGATTTTAGAAAAGGCATTTAGTCAGTTTGGAAAACTGGAAAGAGTAAAGAAACTGAAAGATTATGCATTCATTCATTTTGATGAACGAGATGGTGCTGTTAAGGCTATGGAAGAAATGAATGGCAAAGACTTGGAGGGAGAAAACATTGAAATTGTTTTTGCTAAGCCACCAGATATGAAAAGGAAAGAAAGAAAAGCTCAGAGGCAAGCAGCAAAGAATCAGATGTATGATGATTACTGCTATTATGGTCCAACTCATATGCCCCCTCCAACAAGAGGTCGAGGGTGTTGAGGTAGAGGTGGTTATGGATATCTTCCAGATTATTATGGATATGAAGATTATTATGATTATTATGACTATGATTACCATAACTATCGTGGTAGATATGAAGATCCATACTATGGTTATGAAGATTTTCAAGTTGGAGCTAGAGGAAGGGGTGGTAGATGAGCAAGGGGTGCTGCTCCATCCAGAGGTCATGGGGCTGCTTCTCCCCGTGGTAGAGCCGGTTATTCACAGAGAGGAGGTCCTGGATCAGCAAGAGGTGTTCGTGGTGTGAGAGGAGGTGCCCAAGAACAAAGAGGCCACGGGCAGGGAAAAGGGGTCAAGGCCAGTCCTGACCTGTTACAATGAAGACTGACTTGCTATGTGGGAGTACACCAGAAGCTTTCAGTGGAGTAATGGTAAGGAAATCAAGCAACCTTAAATATCTCGGCTGTATAGGAGCATATCCTATTGCAGAAGACCTCCCTATGAAGATCATGGAATCAAATACGGGACATTGAACTAATACTTGGACTTTGATATGAATTTCTTTAACAATTTTCTTTGCAGTGCAAGTTATTAAACTAAAGCTACTCTATTTTCTAAATGTGTTCCAACAGAAATCCTTCATAACTTCTAGCATGGTATCTTAATAAAGAATAAAGTTCTCTTTAAAAAATCTGCTCTAAGTAGATTTTCCCCTGTTTTTTTAAAATTAAGGATCCCAGCAGTGGTATTCTGAAATATTATCTTGAATTTGTGCATTTAAATTTTATTGCAGTGGTATAGATGAATTCCACTGTGGGTATCCTTAAATTTTATTTCTGCTCGCAAAGGTTAATCATGATTGTCTATATCTTTTTATAGTAATAATGGCTTTTTTTTTACAGGCAGAGTGGACAGTGAGAGAGAGAGACAGAGAGAAAGGTCTTCCTTTTGCCGTTGGTTCACACTCCAATGGCCACCACAGCTGGTGTGCTGTGGCCGGTGCACCGCGATGATCCCACAGCAGAAGCCAGGTGCCTCTCCTGGTCTCCCGTGGGGTGCAGGGCCCAAGGACTTGGGCCATCCTCCACTGCACTCCCCGGCCACAGCAGAGAGCTGGCCTGGAAGAGGGGCAACCGGGACAGAATCCGGTGCCCCAACCGGGACTAGAACCTGGTGTGCCGGTGCTGCAAGGTGGAGGATTATCCTATTGAGCCATGGCGCCGGCTATATTCACTTTTGAATTGTGTTCAGATATGCAGTTTCAGGTGTAATCATCAGAGCTGGTTAGTTAGGCATTCCAGATAGTGGTTCTTTTTAGAACCTTTTTTAGAGGGTTGGTTAACTACCTCTGTAGCAGAGGATTGAACTATACCCTAGCTGTACTGTACATAGAAAAATCTTTGTAGATAAAAGCAAGGCTTGTTAAATATGATACAAGGGTAAGATTTTAGTATACCAAATGTAACATTGTTAGTTGCCTTTAGTTTCAGAGGCTTGTAAGACTTCTTCATGACCATCATAACAGGCCTTGCTTTTGTCATATTTTGTGGCTGAAAAAGCAGCCTTGCTTCTTCAGATATTGTAGTTATTTGGATGTATAATAGTTTAGCAAGATGTTACTTTTGTAAGACATCAGATGTTCAAAAAAAGTGCATTCGAACTTGTACTAAATACTGCAGTGTCTCTTTATAAAAAGTCAGACTAAAACTGACAATTGTACAGCAAAGCCTGACATTTGGATATTTTGAAGTTTTTTCATAAATCATAGAAATTAGTATATGGCTGTAGTTTAGCTTTTTAGGTAAAAAGTATGTTTCATTAGTGCATTTCTTACTGCTGATCACTATAAAAATGTGAATCAGCTTTCCATTTCTTATGCAGGTCATGATAACTTGTAGAGTATAATCATTTGTGCTGTTTTTAATTTTCTAAAGCACCTTGATGACAGTGAGTGTTCAGTGGTGAAGCATCCTCTATTGAATCACCCTCAAAAAATTTTTTGCCAAGTCCTAAGTTGAGGACTTGGTGTAAATAAATCCCTTCTCCCCTTCCCCAAAGGGATACTGTAGTTATATCACATAAACCCAATGGGCACCATGATGAAGATCAGAGCTTATACTTAATTGAGGTTTTATACACACCAGTTCCCCAGTAAATGCAAATTTAACAAGAAAATTAGACATGTCATATGTTCAAAATGCTCATGGCAAACAATCATTTTGCATTCCTGCAAATAAAATTGTTTTATACTGTAAGCTGGAGGTGAGTGTAACTTATTTTTGTAATAAAGTTTTTATTTTATGTGTCTTTAATGTAAATGTGTGTTAGTGTAGAAATCTTCTTGTTTAAAAACTTAGAATTGCACACATTTCAGTATGTTTATTTGTAATTACATAATTTTAGAATAGTGGTTGCCAATAGCCTGTATGTTTTACATTAATTAGTTTTTTGTTATCTTAATAAACCATTTTAGTATGTTGTATGTCAGTTACTGGGATAGCTGGGACATAGAGTGTAATTTAAAAATTTGTAAATAAGTATTCATTGGAATATATGTAAATGTGCCTTGCCGGTTGTTGAAACTTACCTACAAAATGAGTATGGGGTGACAAAATTAGTTCTTGGTGCTTAATGAAACTTTCTGCCACTGATTTTATATATTATTACCCCGTGCTTTTTAAAAGTACATCTCTCTCAAATCTTAGTGTGAGATTGAGGGCTACACAAAACATTTACATTTCATTCTACCATAATGAATATGCTAGGTTGTGGAAAGTGGGTAAACTAAATGTAGCCTTCAGTAAAATTGAATCTCAGTGTAATCCTTGGTACTGGTATTTTCCAGTTCCAAGGAGTTAAATGATCCCATCCAAGAGGTCATTGCCATGCCTGTGGGCAATTTACTGTCGTACCATTTTTAAGGGACACTGTCAAGGTGTTTAAGTTAATTCTCAGATTTATTTGTTGGGATTTTAGAACAGGATTGTTTGACTTAAACTAAAAACTGCATTTTCAAAGTTGAAAGATGAACACTTTTGTGAGTTCACAAATGTGTTCTTAAGAAAACATTAAAATACGAAGCTGTGGACTTCCAAGACTATTTGGCATTCTCAGTTTGGGGACTTGGGAAAGAAAACTGATGTAAAGAAATTGTGAAGAATTGATGGTTATACGTAAAGAAGGGTAATGTAAACATTGATGATGAAATATGTATACACTCAAGTGAAATTACTTGACAGTGTTCATTTGAATAACTTTGAATTCAAGCCATTATAATTACTTTTCTTTTCTTTTTTTTATTTCTTTTTTTTTTTTTTTTGACAGGCAGAGTGGACAGTGAGAGAGACAGAGAAAAAGGTCTTCCTTTGCCGTTGGTTCACCCTCCAATGGCCGCCGCAGTCGGCGCGCTGCGGCCAGCGCACCGCGCTGATCCGATGGCAGGAGCCAGGAGCCAGGTGCTTTTCCTGGTCTCCCATGGGGTGCAGGGCCCAAGAACTTGGGCCATCCTCCACTGCACTCCCTGGCCACAGCAGAGGGCTGGCCTGGAAGAGGGGCAACCGGGACAGAATCCGGCGCCCCGACCGGGACTAGAACCCGGTGTGCTGGCGCCGCTAGGCGGAGGATTAGCCTAGTGAGCTGCGGCGCCGGCTATAATTACTTTTAAAATTAAATATCATTTGCACTGTTCTGATAATGGGTGCAGTTTTTGAGCAATATAATTAGAGCTAAATATGCATGTAGTGATTGGTGATGTGAACAATTAAGTTCTGACAAGAAATACAGGTATTTTCAACCTTAAATTTCTGTAGTAAAATGAGTATCAAACTGTGAACAGACATCAAGGAAAACAGGCAATGCATATAAACATACTTTTGAATGTTGCATGGCCTATAAAGCAATAATGCAATTTATATGGAATGTCATGGGATATAAGAAATGGAAATGCAAAAATAATCCTTTAGTAAAAATGTCAACATGTTAAAGGGGGGATATTAATTAATGTAGGTTATTGCTATTTGCGATTTGTTTATGGGTTCTTGGCTTTGACAGCTTCAAAAAATGGACACATGGCAAGTTAAAGAAATTTTGTACATATTGTCAAGGAAAGGGTCCTAAATCCAACAGTCAGGTCCCTTTCTTGGGATCCACAATGTTTCCTTAAAACATTCTGATTGTTAAAAAGAAAACTTGAGTTACCTAACCCAAACATACACAAGATTTTGTTTCTGCAGACTACTTGCAATCAAAAGTGTTCATAAATTTAGTTTTATCAGTTTTCAGAAAGTTACTTTGTGAGAAAACTGTGTTGTCTCTATTCTCCCAAGCATGCTTTTTGTGGAAGATTTTCAGCCTTTGCAACTTAATCAGATGTTTAAAAAGAAGGGAGAATTCACAAACAAGAGCTGTTGCACTCTCATGGTAACATGTGTAACATGACAAACTTTTCTACTGATAACAAATCTTAACAAAAAACATAAAACATCTTCCTCATAAAATAGGAACAACATAGAAATGGATTGATGGGGTAATCTGGGGCATTCCGTTGTATAAGATATTTGAAAAGAATTAGGTTGAACTTCAAGCTAGATGAGCAAAATTGACAAATTCACTAGAAGTTTTTTCACATAGCCAAAAGTTAATCAAAAATGTGGCAAAAGATCACCATGACATGTAGCCTTTATTTTAAGGGGAGAAACAGAAAAGTAGAACGGCTTCATGCATTTAGGAGAGGGAGCTAATCCTCCAATAAACAATTGTTCCAGTCTCTAGAACTTTGAACAGTACCTACCATGACAGTTTTTTGTGCATACCATAAAATTTTTACCTGACCATAGGAACTCAGTGGTGGGTATGAAGTTAATGAATAAGTAGCAATACATAAAAGAAACAGACTGGGATGGTGTTTAAGGTGTAGTTATTACTTAGTAACCATACCACTCAATAGGGCATGCCACTAAACATGCTAGTTATAACCAATTCTTGCATTTTTTACCTGGGCAAATTAGTAGACTGACTTTAGAGTCTGTCACTTTTTTAAAAAAGTACTTGAGACTTAAATTCTGTTAGCACCACAGTCTGCCTTCAGTAATATTAAAATATCTTTGAGGACCAGAAGCATTCAGTTGGAAAAACAATCTTTTTGTAAATGCAAATCAGTATTACTAATACTCTGGGTCAAAGATTAGATTTTTAATGATATTAACAGTAGTCTGGTAAACATTTAAAGTCTGACATTGAGAAACAAAAGCTTGTTACCTGACTAGTATTTTTGTTTAAAAATATTAGTTCCGTTAGCTTATTTAAATTGTCTGACATTTATTTATCCATAGAATTTATATTTATTTCATTCCTTTCATCTCACTGAAAACTGTCTGCAGGCTCTTTGATTTGGATTAGATGTGTGAAGTACTGTCTTTTGCCAAAAACCTCAAATTAACTGTTCTTTTAAACGTAGTGGATTTGTGCTTGTTTGGAGATCAGTTCAAAACTATCTGTACTATCTGTACAGCCTCTGATGTTAAGATTTTATGGATAGCATAAGGAAGCTAGCTCTGACTATTTTCCTAAGAATAAATACCTATTTTTGTAGCATGTCTTAGGATCTCCAGGAGTCCAAGAATTATTGTGAGTGTCCTCCATTTCATTTTTCACTTAATAGCTTTTAAATAGACATTTGGGAGTCATTAGAGATCTGTCTTGCTTTTGGATTATCTTATACATTTAAAGAATCTAGTCATTGGTTAAAAAAAAATCCCCAAGATATCCTCAATTGCAAACACATGAATGGGAGGTGTATAGAATAAATATTGGGCTGGTCTTCACTTAATTTTAATTGTTGATGGAAATATCCTGTGGTCATGTACATGTCTTTGGATTTGAAGTTAATGGTAATTTAATTCTGGTTTTCTGGGAACATGGCCCACTGTGCAGTGTTCTTTTCTACCACTGGCAAATAAAATTTCTCTGAAGATTTGGAAAGAAACAAAAAAAGAGTGTCAATTGTTAAATAAACAACAGCAGTCACCATGCACTTACTCCCCATGTAGGATCTCTGTCCTTCATGTGTTGTACTATGTGAAATAATGATATAACTAGTACTCAAGCACTACTTTGTACTTTGTGTTTCTGTGTGGGTGCAAACTGTAGAAATCTTTACTTAGTATACTAAACTCATCTTTTGTATATAAAGATAATTGAAAATGAATCTTGATGAAGAATGGGATGGGAGAGGGAGTGGGAGATGGGATGGTTACAGGAGGGAGGGTGGTTATGGGAGAAAAACCACTATAATCCAAAAGTTGTACTTTGGAAATTTATATTCATTAAATAAAAGTTAAAAAATTTATTTAATAGCATGTGACCAGTGCAGAAGCAAATACAGCTATAATTAGACTTTAGAGGTTGACTTTTATGTTTTTGTAAGTGCAATGAATTTTAGTAACTAAAACTGTGAGAACAAACAGTAAATAAGATTTTTTTCTGGTCATGCTCACCAAAACATATAGTTAATTTTCTAATGATGCAGATAAATGCATGCTTTCTTGATAGTTTTATCTCATTTTAAAGTATCTCTTTCATGAAATCTAAGATATTTTATCAACAATACATTATTGTCTTGATGGCTTATTTTAGTCTACTTATTTTAGTAGTAATGTCTGCTCTTATATTACTGATTGCATAAAATCATTTAAAATGTTGTTATGGAACATCATTTGAAAAAAGAGTTTGATACAATGTCAAAAAATTTTATTTTATTTGAAAGACAGAGAGAGGTAGAGATATATAGAGAGAGGTCTTCCATCTCCTAGTTCACTCCTCAGCTTGCCACAACAGCTGGATTTATGCCTATCTGAAGCCAGGTCCCAGGAACTTCTGGCTCCCCCACGTGGTTGTAGCGGCCCAAGGACTTGGGCCACCTTCCACTGCTTTCCCAGGCCATAACAGAGAGCTGGATCAAAAGAGGAGCAGCAATGGTAGGACCAGCTCCCATATGGGATGCCAATGCTTCAGGCCAGGGCTTTTACATGCTGCACCACAGCACCAGCCCCAACAGAACTTTTTACTCCACAGCAGCAAAATACATATTCTTCTCATCAGTACATGAAACTTTATCTAGGATAGACCTATATGCTAGGCCATAAAGCAAGCCTCAGCAAATTAAAAAAAAAAATGAAATCATACCATGTACCTTCTGTGACCAGAATGGAATGAAGCTGAAAAACCCCAACTCAAGAATCTCCAGATCATATGGAAACACATGAAGACTGAGCAACATGCTCCTGAATGAACAGTGCATCATAGAAGAAATCAACAGGGAAATAAAAAATTTCTATAAATGAATGAAGATGATAATTATCCTATCAAAACTTATGGGATACAGCAAAAGAAGTATTATGATAGAAGTTTATAGAAATTGTTGTCTACATGAAAAAAATTGGAAAGGTACCAAATAAATGCTCTATCCATGTATATAAAGAACCTAGTACAAAGAAATAATTGAAATTAGAGAAGAAAAATTGAAACAAAAATTCCAAAAGATCAGTAAAATGAACAGCTAATTTTTTGGGAAAACAAACAGAATCGACATACCATTGGCTAACGTAGCAAAAAAAGAGGGAGAAGGCCCATATCAATAAAATCAGAGGTGTAAAAGGAATAGTAACAACAGATATTGTGGAAATAAAAATAATCATCAGAAATTACTACATAGAGATGTATGACAGCAAATCAGGAAACCTGGGAGAAATGGAAAGAGTCCTGAACACATACAAGCTACCAAAATTGAGTCAAGAAGACAGAGAAAACCTAAACAAAGCAACATCCTAGACAAGGATTGAATCAGTGATAAAGACCCTCCCAAAAATGTAAAGCCCTGGACCACAGATTCTCACTGTGGAATTCTTTCAGCTATTTAAAGAAAAGCTAATTCCAGTTCTTCAAACAAGTGAAAGGGCAGGAATCATCCCAAACTCCTTCTATGAAGCCTATATTACCTTAATTCCTAAGGCAGAAAAAAATACACTAGAGAAAGAGAATTATAGATCAATATTCCAGATGGACATAGATGCAAAAATCCCCATCCAAATATTAGCCAATCTAATCCAAAACACATCAGAAAGATCACTCACCTAGACAAATTGGGATTTATCCCTGGTATGGAAGGATGAATCAACATTCTCAAGTAAAGAAATGTGATATATCACTTTAACAAACTGATGAACAAAGTAAACAAAGATGATCTTAATAGATGCAGAGGAAGCATTTTATAAAATACATTTTATGAAGAAAGCCTTATGAAAATTGCGTACAGAAAGAACATGCCTATATAAGAATGTTGTTCATATTTTGATTGTGATCACATTGAATATCTAGAATTATTTTGGTTGTATAGAATTTTGATAATATTGAATCTTCTAATCTTGAAAGATTTTCCCATTTTATATATTCTTTCTCTTGGTTTAGCATTTTGTAATTTTCTTCTTAGAGATTTTTGGCATCCTTAGTTAAATTCAATCCAAGAATTTATTTTTTGTGTCTATCATGCATGAGATTAATCTTATGAGTAGTTTCTCATCCATGTATTGTGTTTATATTTTTAAGAAATGTTATCTTACTGACCACAAACATTATTTTTTAAGATTTATTTATTTTGCTTGAAAGTCACAGTTGCAGAGAGAGGAGAGGCAGGGAGAGAGAGAGAGAGAGGTCTTCCATCCACTGGTTCACTCCCCAGATGGCCTCAATGGCCAGAGTTGCCTTGATCCAAAGGAAGGAGCCAGGAGCTTCTTCCAGGTCTCCCACATGGGTGCAGGGTCCCAAGGACTTGGGCCATCTTCTACTGCTTTTTCAGGCCATAGCAGAGAGCTGGATCAGAAATGGAACAGCAGTGTCTCAACTGGTGCCAATATGGGATGCCGGCACTGCAGAAAGTGGCTTTACCTGCTTTGCCACAGCACTGGCCCTGGTATTGTGGTTGAATGCAAAGGTTATTGAATTTTGTGTGTTGATTTTATATCCTGCCACTCTACCAAACTCTCAGTGCAGTCTTTTGGATCCTCTATATATAGAACCATGTCATCAAATAGGGGTAGTTTGGATTCCTCTTTTCTAATTTGTATCAATTTGGTTTCTTTTTATTGCCTAGTGGCTGTGGCTAAAAGTAGCAGGACTATGTTAAATAGCAATGGTGAGAGAAGGGATCCACTGTATGGAGGAGAAAAAAGAAACATTATTCTCTTAAAATCAGCTAATTTGGCCCCTTCTAAACAAGAACTAAAAGGTCAAGAACATGCAAGTCTTCTGGATTTAAATCATTTAAATTTAAATTTAGATCACTTAGATGATCATACAAAGACCCAAGGAATCGTATTGTTTGGAAATATCATGAACATTAGCTATCACTTCGATGGAGCAAAACCAGAACATTTTCCTGAATCCATATGGTTGTGGTTCAGTATGTTTTTTTGAATGACCCAGTTATCTTATTATTAAGGGTCAAACTGATAGTTTTGAGACACAAACACAAAAGCTCTTGTAATTAAAAGTGTGACAGTGAGAGAACACTCAATTATCAAGAAGGATTGGATAGGATAAGGTTGTATTTTTGAAAGTTTAACATTGATATGAAGAAACCAGAGTACTGATCTTTTTGAGGGTGGCCAATCCATTTGGTGTAAACATGAAGAACTTCTAAAGTAAAACTTCTTGTGCCTTTCGTTAAGTGCATAAATTGGAAATAAGTCTGGGAAAGCTCTCCAGAAATACATAGGAGTCCCCCATCAGGAGGATGAGTGCCCTGCCAATAGTGTAAAAAAAATTCTGCCCTCATTAAGAAATTTTCTGATACTATATGTAACTTTATTATTTTTAGTAGAATTAGTGTAAAACAGTGGCATGACTTTGTAGTACTAAGTAATTTTGGGGTTTGACATTTGTAAAATTCAGGCTTTTCATGTATGATGTATCATAATAGAGCTAATTTATCCACTTGCTGATCTTTGCATGATCAAAATACCAGCTTTTTGCTTCTTTGAAATTAGAAGATTTTTTTAAATGTAACTGTTGATATTGGCATTTGTGTATGAAAAGACTCCTTAATAGATCTTATTTCTAAAAATTCAAATACAACTACAATAAATTCTAGTTAGTCAAGTGTTACTGCATAAATATTCTGTAATATGTGTATAAAAGTGATGCTTTTGACTTCATATGAAACACTCCATTTGACTTATTCATTGATGACTACTTAAATTAATAAACATTACATTAAATTTTCATAAAGGGTTGGAAAGAATTCTGAGACACTTTGAATGATCTTCTTGGGCTGGGTTACATGGTTCCTGGTAGTTGCCTAGGTTTCAGACCAGTTTTAGAAACTAATGAATTCAGAAACTTGGTAAACAGAACTATTCATTTTAAAACTAGCTGGGAAGATTGCAACTTACAAGTTATGCAGAATTTATTCATTCTGTTCCTTCTAAGAATGACAGGGTCAGAACACGGGATTATGAAATTCTCTCAAACTGTAGATTAATTTATTATGGTTAAGTATGAGTCTCCACCAAATACTAAAATAACTGTTGGCTTAAGATCCCAGTGTTTTTCTCCTATATTTGACAGTTGTGCATATTCAGATGAGGGCTATAAAACCAACTGAACTAACTAAATTTTAGAACTGAGGGATAATTTGTGTAGCTGATTCTAACAGAACATTGTTGGTATAAGCTTTATAAGCAAAGGTCACATACATCATGATTCCATGTGCATATCTAGGTGGGAAGCGATTGGCAGTACTTTATCTTTGGTCTTCAAATACCACGAAACTTTATTAATTTGTGATTTGTAATTTTTCAGCTAGAGCTGTATACATTCATTCTGAAAGTTGGTAGTACAAATGAGATGATAGATGGTGTGTTAGGATATACCTGTGCAGCAGTTGCTGTTCACATAACATTCAGCTCTGCACATGGAGTCATTCTGCGTGCTTCCGGATTACCAATATAGTCTTGATTGTTTAAATGTTTAAGTTTCATGTGCATATATTATTTATTGATTTACAAATAAATGACTTACTAAATGTTAAAAAAATTTTCATAAAGGGTGAAGCTCTTTGGGAAACATTTGAGTGAACTTATAAGAGTACTAGATACTCAACCAATTTTCTAGTTAACCATTATTATACATTGCATGCTCACTATCCAGACATTCAGGTAAGTGCCAGCTATATGGTGATTAATAATTATTATTATTAATAATAGCACAAAACTACATTAAATGTACTGGTGGCAGTTATATGACAATTGAATGTAAGACATTTATATAGGCAATAACAATAAGAAAATAATTATTATTCAGCTTTTGTATATTTTAAGAGAGGGTATGGAATGTAATTCAAGCATCATTTCCAAGTAGTTCTACATTGAATTAGATTTTTGTTGCATTTCTATTGTTTTTATTTATCATGCTTAGATTAAAGGTGCACTGAATTAGCAGAATTCTGAGTCAGGTAATCATTCATACATTTCTTGACTTTTATATTCTCATGGATATTTCATTTCTCCATGTAGCGTTTGAAGTAATTAAAAACACATGAAAAATCTTACGGACATTTCATTTTAAAGATGTTTATGTTGAGCGGCCCATGAGAGCGGGAGGAGGTGGTGGTGGTGCGAAGATGCTGTTCTTTGGCACAAATTGCAATCAATTAGGGATCGTTTCTCAGAATTGAGTTAGAAGTGGAAGTTCAGAAAAGCGTGGCCACCATTGCTGCTTTGAGCACCTCAGAAGGGCAGAATGGATTTATCAGGAGTGAAAAAGAAGAGCTTGCTAGGAGTCAAAGAAAATAATAAAAAGACCGCTCTGATGAGAAGTCTAAGGACTGCTCTAAAGATAAAAGGGCCACCAAGGAGTCCAGTGAGAAGGACCCCGGCCAGGACCAGGCGCGAAAGCGGCACAGCGCTTCCAGCGGTAGCAGCAGCACCAGGTCTCCTTCCAGCTGCAGCTCCAGCTTGGGCTCCAGCACCAGCAAGGGCTCCAGCTCCTCCTCGGCTTTAAGCCACTCCTCATCTCCAGCTCCAGCCGTTCCTCTGGCTCCTGGAGCGCCTCCTGATGCAGGCACAACAGAAGGCACTTGGGCTCCAAATCAAAACCACCTTAAAGAGATGGAAAGCAAAGGAAAAGATGGAATGCATCCCCTAAACCCACCAAAGTGCACATTGGGAGGCTCACCAGGAACATGACCAAGGACCACATCATGGAGATATTTTCCACCTACGGGAAGATTAAAATGATTGACATGCCTGTCATATATGTGATAACAAAGCAGTGGATGTAGAGAGTGTTCAAGTGACACAAAAGCAGTTGTGGATGGCCCATATTCTTGAGCCCCTGCACACACGAGAGACCTGGAAGAAGCTCCTGGCTGCTGGCTTCGGATCAGTGCAGCTCCAATCCGTTATAGCCAATTGGGGAATGGATCAGTGGATGGAAGACCTCGCTCTCCCTCTCTGCCTCCCCTCTCCTTGTATCGCTTCTGATTTTCAAATAAATAAGTCTTTTAAAAAAGATGTCACAATGATGTAGCTCCAATAGAACACTGTATTGTTTTCCTTTCAGATCATTTTAGTCATTCCATCAGCAAAACTAATAGCTACTCTGAAAATTCTAGAATCTGAGGAGAAAAGGAGACATCTAAGTGGGATTACATAGGGGAGTCATTACTTGTTAATATATTATCAAAATAACATTTTTAAATGAAAAAAATATCCTTTGTCATTAGACTTTGTGATGCTTCAGATTAATCCCTGCTAAGGATACTTTGGGAAATAGATGTTGACAGTGTAAGTGAAGAGAACTTTGTTCCCACTGTTGTAAGTGTGCCTGGCAGAACCACAATGTCTGTCACCTAGCAAGAGGGCAGGATAAAAGACCATCATCATGGTATAGCAGGTTAAACCACCATCCATAATGCCAACATCATGAGTGCCAGTGTGACTTCTAGCTGTCCCGGCAGCATTTCCTTAAAGGGCCAGGTGTCCGTGCCCCGGCTGAGGCTGAGCAGAGCCAGCTGCGGGGCTGTGGTCATGGGGGGGCCACCATCCAGAGGGTCCTGAGCCAGGGAGAGAGAGGCCAGCTGCTGGGCCCTGGCCACATCGGCTCCAGCCCCACGCCCGCCTGAGTGCCAAGGAAGCCAATCCCCGCACAACACCACGGGCGCTGCCCTCCCCAGAGAAGCCCTCAGCCGGAGGCGGGGTGGGGAGGAACCCCCTGCCCCAGCTCGCTGCCCACCTGCCCCCGCCCCGCCCCTCCCCCATCCTGTCTGGCCGCGGTCACCCCCCCACCTCCCTGCGGGCTCTGGGTCTGGGTAGGGCCCTGGTTGGGAGGGAGCTGCGGTCCCGGGACAGCCCCCTCCCCCCACTAAGTGCCCCCCACGGCCTCTCCACCCCCACCCCCACCCCCAGAAGTTTCTCTCTAGCCTTGCTGTCCGCGTTTCCGCAGCTTCTGGGGTCTGTGGCTGGGAATTGTTGGCCATGATCTGACATTTTAAAGAGTTTATTTATTTATTTATTTGACAGGCAGAGTGGACAGTGAGAGAGAGAGACAGAGAGAAAGGTCTTCCTTTGCCGTTGGTTCACCCTCCAATGGCCGCCGCAGCCAGCGCAATGCGGCCAGCGCACTGTGCTGACATGATCTGACTTTTTAAAGAGTGATTGATTTGAAAGTGGGAATTGAGAGAAAGAGAGAGAGAAACAGAGAGACAGAGACAGAGAGAGAGGTCTTCCACCCGCTGGGTCACTCCCCAGATGGCCGCGCAGATCAGGAGCCAGGAGCTCCATCCGGTCTCCCACGCAGGTATAGGGGCCCAAGGACCCGGGCCATCCTACACTGCTCTCCCAGGCCACAGCAGAGCTGGATCGGAAATGGAGCGGCCGGGACTCGAACCCGCACCCACGTGGAATGCGGCTCTGCAGGCTCCCAGAGCCATTGCCTCTTTAATCAAACCTCCTCCGCTCGCCCTGCACTCTGCTCTGGGCCCGCGTTCGGTCCGGGTGCTGTTCGAACCCCGGGCCCTGAGTGCAGCCCAGAGGCTCCGCCCGGGTTCGTGGATTCCGCCCCTCGAGGGCTTCAGGCCGCGGAGTTGGGGGGCAGCCCGCCTCCCCCGCCAGGAAACGCTCGCGGTCTCCCCGGCCAATGTGCAGCGCAGCGCGGGCGAGGCCCTGGGCTGGCGTCCTAGCTCTGCCCAGCCCTGCCGCTGGGCCGCGGCCTCCACGGGAGGAAAATGTGCCGAGGGGGAGGTGGGCCGCTGCCTCCGCCTTTCTCCCCTTCCTCTCCCACCCACCGCGTCCGCTTCTCGCCCCGGCCCTGCCTCCCCCAGCCCGCAAAGCCCTGGGGTCATCATGCGCAGCGACCAGGAGGCTCGAAGGCAAATGACGGCTGGGGGCCGGGCCTCCTCAATGGGTCCCGCAAGCGCTGCGTCCCGCTGTCGCAGGCACCAGCCCCACGCCCGCAGCTTTACTTCGCGGGGCCGGGTACCGGGCCAGGTGCGGGGCTAGGTGCTGGCCGGGCGGCTCCTCCCTCTCCGGCCTCCGCTGCCTGCTGGGCCCCCGGGCGGGCTCTGGAGCCCCGGGCCCGAGAGGGAGGAGGTGCCCGTCCTGGGGGAGACGCGTCGCGGGGTGGGCATTGGAGCAGGGGGCGCCTCTGGCCCCCAGCTCCCCCCAAGCCCCGTGGTCGCCCCAGAGCCCCCCGGGGTCCCCCGAGGTCCTGCCCTGCAGGCCGAGCGCACCCTTGGCGCCTCATGCGTGCACAGCCATCCCAGCGCCCGCAGCCCGGGGCCCTGGACCCTCCTCCCTGCACGGAGGGCGCCCCCTCCCCCGGCCGCGGCCCCAGCCCTCGGGCTCCAGGAAGGGGCCTTGGGAGGTGGTGGGAGGGGTCCCGCTGCTCCGTGGGCCCTGCGCGCCAGGCCAGGCACAGGAGCTGAGGAGCGGGCGGTGGGGCTGGGAGCAGCTGCTCCTCCCAGGGACGGGGGCAGGGGGCTGCTCCCAATCAGAGCTGCGGCTGCCCCTGCAGCAGGGTGCCATGGGTGGCCACTCGCCTGAGCTCCCATCGCAGCTGCCCTCTCCATCTCTCTTCCTCTCCCCCTCCAGTTCCAATGGTCCCAGGCCATGGGGGTCGAGTGCTCCAAGCCCACGGCGGGGCGGGGGTAGGGTCGGCGGCTCCCCGCCCCAGCATGTAGGCGCCCAGGCGCCCAGGTGCCCAGCAAGGCCGGCGAGGATGTGGTGAAGTGGCAGCTGGGCTAGGACATGACAGCCAAGATGTGGTGGATGGTGAGTGGGCACCGGGCCCACGTGGGCCAGCGTCGTGGCCCCGGAGCTGTGTGGCCGGCTCGGCCGGGCCCCTGTGCCCCCCGGGGGGGGGGGGCTGTGGGCAGGTGGCCCCAGGGGCTCCAGGCAGGGCCGGGGGTGGCCGCGTAGGGCAGGGCTGGGGCAGCTCCACTAAGCTTGGGCGCCCTTCTGGAAGCTTCTAGGGGTCCAGGCTGTGGCCCTCGGGGCTGTGACCCCCGCCATGGGGGAGGGAGAGATTCCAGGCCTGACTTGGGGCCGGAAGAAGCCCGGGCCTCTACCTGGGGATTCAGAGCCTGCGGCCCACTCTGGGAAGCGGCCTGGGTCTCATGGCCGTGGCACCGGGGCCCTGTCCCCTGCAGCTGCCGGGCAGGAGTGGTGGTCCCCAGTCCCTGGTGCTGAGTTCATGGTCAGCTTCAACTCTTGGTCTCCCCTTGGCCAGCATTTATCATGCGCCTACTGTATCCCGGCCCCGTCTCAGGTGGTCAAGAGAAGGGCAGGTGGGGGTGGCCGGGGGCAGGTGCCCGCATGGGCCTGCGTAGCCTCAGAGTTGAGACCCGGCAGTTGACGAAATGGGCAAAGAGAAAAGGGGGCTGAGGGCAGGGCCTGGGTAAAGGCCCTGGGCTAGCACGGAGCCAGGAGGCCAGTGCGGCTGGAACAGAGTGGGGGTGGTGCCCACAGCAGAGGCCCAAGCTCCCATTCAGGGGGTTATGCCTCCCCCAGGGAGCCCGGGATGCACGTTGTCAGTGGGGGGCATTTCCTGCAGAGGTGCGGCCTGGGGGCACCTGTGTGCCTGCCCCTCCCCAGCCCTCCGCAGGAGCCTGGAGCTGCATCACCCCGCCACCAGACCCCCAGCATAGTGCGGTCGCATGGCCACCCTGGCACCTGGGAAGGGCCCACATGCCCGCCAGGGCCGCGCTGGCCTCGCTGTGCAGGGCTGAGGTCCCTGTCTCCGGAAGCTTCAGAGCCCAGTGGGGCTGTGGCATCTACAAGAGCAGTGTCTACACTGGGCTGGCTGGGTCCAGGCGGGAAAACTGGAACTGCAGGCGGCGTGGCCGTGAGAACCGCTTCCGTGGCTTTGTCTCTTCCGTGGGGGTGGGGGGTCCCACGAAGGAGGCAAGAGCGAGGATGTGCGGGGCTAGGACAGGCGCTGACCGCCGCCAGCCTCAGTCTCCCCTGCCCGCTGCCAGGCCTCTGCCCAGGCTGGAACTGTGGGCTGGGCACATGGGGGCAGCCATGGTCAGACCCCGGGAGGCTCTGCCGTGAACTGGCAGTCAGGTGGGGGGCTTGTGGTCACCGGGATGGCACTGAGGAGGGGACGCTGGCTGAGGGTCTGGGGTCTGGGGTCTGGGGTCTGGGGGCCGAGGTCACGGCCGTGCAAAGGCCCTGGGGCAGGATGGAACTGTGGGTGGGTGGGGCCCTAGGGAGCCACGGCAGTTTAGGTGGGCAGTCGCCCCCCGTGCCCATATGAGTGCCACCCACCACCTCTCCTGCTGTGTCCTGGCACTGGGGTGGGGGTCGGGGCACTCCATTTCCTGGCTCTTGGGCACCGCACACTGTGCCCACATCTGAGGCTCCGAGGAGCCGGCCAGTCTGCTGCAAACTACAGAATGTGTCCCGGGGCTGGGCCAGACGGGGGCCATGGGGCCCACGGGGCCATGGGCACCTCCTCACCCCCGCCCCTTACACTGCGCAGATGGGTGCTGGGCCCCTGGGGCGGGTGAGTGAGTAAGTGAATGAATGAATGATTGAATGAATGAGTGGCCCACCCAAGTGAGGCCCCTCCATCTCCCAGGTCAGTGGCCCTGTATCCGGCCCTGCCCCAGTGCTCAGAGAGGGGCAGGGGCTCCCGGGGACTCGGAGCTCAGCTGGGCAGGCTTGGCCACCTGCGCGGGGTGGATGTGACTTGGGGCCAGGTGAGGCTATGGCGGGGCTGTGACCGGGTGAGAGGAAGTGAGGGAGCCATGCGAGGCCGCAGATGCTGCACTAGGGGACTTAAAAATGAACATGAAAACACAAATTTTTACAATACGGAATGGCAGTATATCTTATTCATTACTGGTGAGAATGCATAGTGGGACAGAAATTTTACCAGACATCTTGATGTGTTATTAGAAATTCAACCACAGTATAACCATATCATACAGCACACTGGTTCCAATATATTTAAAACAAGAGTAGATAAAAACTGATGTGAAATATATATAGCAATATATATTGTATATATATGTATATATTATATATATATATACATATATATATATATATATATATATATATATATGGATAGACCACGGGAGGAAAACAGGAGATGCAGAAAGAGGAGGTGCATAGGGTATGGGTATTGGGCATGGGGACATAGAGAAACACCTGGCTGTAGTCAGAGGCATTCTAGAAACCTAAGTATGACAGTGGGTTCAAGCAAGAGCAGAGACGTATATAAAGGTTGCCATGAGCTGGAAGCACAGGCAGTGAAGTTACTGCAGGGTAGTAGAAAGATCACTCTGGAGAAGGGAAGCAGACAGTTGAGGGAAGATCTTGGCTTCATGTAAGAGGGGCTGGAGGACATGATTGACATGGTGCAGGGAGACACTCAGGAAAATGTGCTGGAGACACAGGGGATGGAGACTCATGCAGCTGGCAGGTGCTGCAGGCACAGGGAGAGGGAATGTTGAAAGCTGACATGAATGTCAGAGATGTTATAAATGACAACAAACCAAGGGTGAACAGGCATCACAGTTAAATGAGAGATAGACACTGGAGAAAATACATGGGTTTCAGACATAGGAATGGAGAGACATGAAGCCTGATATGGCTGCGGGCACATGGGGATGGAGATACTGGGGCAGACAGGACCTGCACACACAGGGTTTGCAAACATGTAAGAAAATTAAGGGATTGCAGAAAAATCAGTGCTGAGAGAAAATCTGCATCCTTAAGTGAATACGTTAGGACAGCACAAACCAATCATCCCAGCTTCCTTCTTAAGAATTAAAAAAGAAAATGTATGAAGAATATTTAAATAAAGTCAGGAAAAGGGTAATAGCAAGCATCAATAAAATGCTGGTTTCACAAAAGTACTACAGATACATATAAGCAAGGAAGAACATTTTTTAAAATATTAGCAAAATTTATAAGCCAGTAGCCAAGTTTAAGAAATGAAAACAGTGCTATTCTTTACAGGGCTCATAGAACTCACCAAGATATTAAGGTTTTGTGAAATTCTTATGAGTGAAAGTTTGACTCCAAAGAGGCAACTAACAGAATGGGAGAAAATATTTCCAAGCTATGTAACTGATAAAGAAATGCAACAACAACAAAATAAACAATCCACTTAAGAAATGGTTCAAGGCTGGCACCGAGGCTCAATAGGCTAATCCTCGACCTGCAGCACGGCACACCGGGTTTTAGTCCTGGTCAGGGCGCCGGATTCTGTCCCTGTTGCTTCTCTTCCAGGCCAGCTCTCTGCTGTGGCCCGGGGGGGGAACAGTGGAGGACCCAAGTCCTTGGGCCCTGCACTCACATGGGAGACCAGGAGAAGCACCTGGCTCCTGGCTTCGGATCAGCGCAGGCGCCAGCTGCAGTGGCCATTGGGGGGTGAACCTACGGTAAAGGAAGACCTTTCTCTCTGTCTCCCTCTCTCTCACTGTCCACTCTGCCTGTCAAATAAATAAATAAATAAATAGAAATGGTTCAAAGGACTCAAACAGATTTTTTATCAAAAGATGAAATTCAAATTGCCAACAGACACATGAAAAAAGGATTATGATCACTAGCCATCAGGGAACTGAAAATGAAAACCACACTGAGGTTTTTACCTCACCCCAGTTAGAACAGCTTCATAGAGCAACCAAAAAACAATAAATGCTGGTGGAGATTGTGGGGGGAGTACCCTAATACACTGTTGGTGGGAATGTAAACTAGGACAGCTGTTGTGGAAAACAGTATGGAGATTCCTCATACAACAGGAAGCAGGAGGGAGGATGGCAGCATGAGTGGGAGAGAGGGTAGGGTGGGAAGTAGCACTATGCTCCTAAATCTGTATTTATGAAATACATGAAATTATTTACCTTATATAACTAGAAAATTATTTAAAAATTGACTCCAGAGTTAAAAATCTGCTATATTTTTTTGAAGTCCAATTTCCAAAAACACAAATATAAGATGAAATAGGAAAATTCCTATATAATTTAATAAGTTGAAAAAATTTTTGGAAATCCAAACCAACCAATCAAGAAAAATGTTCCACAAGGAAAAATCTGGGTCCAGACTTATGGAACAATATACACTTCTAAGAGAAAAATAAATAAATAGATAGATAGAAAACCACTGAATTCCCTTGACTTGTTCCAAGTGGACATACACAGAATGTTTTTGAATCTGTTTTGGGAAGCTAGTGTTACACATATGATGCAAACGAGACCAGGGTATACAATGAAAATGAAATCAAAAAGCATGTCTTTCATAAACTGTGATACATATATCTGAGCAAAATATGATTATATGAGTTCAATCATCTAGGAAAGCATACCAGATCAAGAACAAATGAGCTACACTAAAACTTGAAGATTTTTAGCATTCTAAAACAAACCCTATCAATCATCCAAAAAGGTGAAAAATAGGAGAAATTACATGACCACTTAAATACTAAAAAGCATTTAATAAAATTCAATATCTGACCAGAAAATAAATCTACTTGTAGCAGAACAGGAAAACACAGACTTCCTTCATGTGATCAAGATAGTCTAAAATGGAGTACAGCACACTACTTAATACAGGGCCAGTGAAAGCTTTATCCTGGGAAGAGACACAGATGTGACTGTCCTCTCTCCCCACCCCTTCAACTCTGTACTGGAGGAGTGGTCAGGGAAATCAACAAAAAAGAAACATAAAGGAAATATCAACTTTTAAGCAATAAAACTCAATATACATGGATGACACCATTATATGGAGAGAGAATGCACTCTAACCCCAAGCCAAATACAACCGGTAAGTGAATTTAGCAAGACTACCAGGTAGACAATCATTATAAGTCACAGCAAGAAACAGAAAACATTAAAGGACAAAAGGAAAACTAGCAAACACGTATCTACAAGAGGAAAATTAAATTATGTAATATCTTCAACATTATTCAAATGCATATTAAACACACATGCACGTACACAAAGGACACAACAGAGAAATGACTCCACAACATGGAAAAAGCAAAGACGTCAATGAAGTGCCAGTAGGTCAGGAAATTCTATCTCACCTGAGTATGGCTTCAGATCACCAGGGCTGAGCAGGAACATGGAGGTGACCCCACCACTGGGGAATCTGGCAGTAGAGGAGGTGGCTTCAGACCCCAGCCCAGCTCCTCACTCCCCTCACCTGGCAACAGTCCAGCCATGCCCACTGTGCCAGGGAGCCTACTGATTGGCTACTGCTTTATGACATCATCCATGCCCACCCGCTTTGCAAACTGTCCAACCAGGCACCCCTTGGGGGAGAGACAACCAGGTACTCTTGGGAGATTCTCATGTCACAGTCTCTTCTGGGCTGCACTGGGCAAAGTGTCCCTGTGGTGGCTCAGCTTTCTCCCCTCTGCAAAGAGGGAGCTGGAGACTTGAGAAGCAGGAAATGCGGAGAGCTTAGGGCCCGGTGTCTGAGAAGGGGGAGGTGGAATGGGTGGATCCTGCTAGGACTGACTGTCCTGGTCCCTCAACTTGGACTTGCCCATGGGGAGCTCCTGAATTCTGCAGACTCCACCAGGTGAGGGCTGGGCTGGCTCCAGAATATGGGTAACATACCCTGTCCCTGCACAGTGACTTAATCCACCAGGGAGGCAACAGGTGATGGCACAAGTATGCGGGTTCCTACCACTCATGTGGGAGACCAGCATGGAGTTCCTACCCTCAACTTGGCTGAGCCCCAGCTTTGCAGACATTTGGGGAATGACCCAGTAAATGGACGATCTCTCCTTGTTCTCTGTCACTCTGCCTTTCAAATAAATAAATCTTTAAAAAGTCAAGGAAGAATTTTCTCACCAACCATCTCTTGTTCAATAGCAATGGCTAGAAGTATATCCTGAATGAGACATTAACAGACAAATGGCCATCAAAGCCATGGGTACATGGCAGGGCTGCTTGGGGCAGACAGTTCTATAACATTTTAGGAGGAATGCTCCCTCTGGACTAAACACTCAGAGATATGCTCTGCACCCTTCCCTCCCTGCCCTTGCAGTAGCCTTCAGTAATGACTAAATGCCCCTGCCCCAGGATACTGCTTTCAAAACTGTCTGTGGCCACAGAGAAGAGGTGGCCTGGACAGTGGTCACTGAGGAGAGAGGAAAGGCTGGGAACCTTGGGGACTCCTTTCCCTGGCCTGGAGTCCCTGCTCCTATGTCACAAGTCTGCAGCAGAGCATGCCTGTCACCTCCCTCAGCCTGCGACACCTCTATTAACATTGCCCATGACTATGTTAGACTTGGGGAGCACAATGTACTGTCCACTATCTCAAGTCAAACTGCTAGGTTTGCTACAAAGTCATCTTCTCAGTGCATCCCTCCCAGGTCATGAGGTTGGGAAGAAAGCTCCCAGCTGGTCAGAGGCTTCTGACTTGTGTTTGGTGGGGGGTGGCCTGTCCCCATCTGTGAGTGGGACCTGTTCTCTCAGCTGCAGCTCTACCGGCTCAATCCTTGGTGTCTGGAAGGATTCACCAATGAAGCCTCGGCAGTGTGTGTGTGGGTGTGTGTGTGTGTGGGTGTGGGTGTGTGTGTGTAGTGGGGGAGGGTGGTCAGGTGGCTGTTGTCCCCATTAAAATGTAGTAGTGGAAACACTGTCCCCAGGCACTTCTGGGTAAGCTCTGTGCTTGCTCTGCCCTCTTCTCCAAGGACTCATCCAGGATGTACCACTTCTCCATGGGCCCCTCCGACTTTTTCTTTTTTAAAAGATTTTATTCATTTTTTAAGAGGTAGAGCCACAAACAGAGAGAGGGAGAGACAGAGAAGGAGATCTTCCATCTGCTGGTTCACTCCCCAAATGGCTGCAATGGCTGGAGCTGTGCCCATCCATAGCCAGGAACCAGGAGCTTCACTCAGACCTCTCATGTGGGTGCTGGGGCCCAAGCACTTGGGCCATCTTCCACTGTTTTCCCAGGCTATAGCAGAGAGCCACATAGGAAGAGGAGCAGCTGGGACTTGGACTGGCACCCATATGCAATGCTGGTGCCACAGATGGAGAGTTAGCCTGCTATGCCACAGTGCCAGCCCCCTGACTTTTTCTTTAAGGGGGGTGAGGGTATGGGTAGCATAAGGCTTCAGGCTCTGCCTGTGTGCTAAGGGAAGGTAACCATAGAGGGCCAAAGAGGCTATACCCTAGAATCCCCAGGTTCTGTGCCTGTTCCTATCTCTCTGCTTCTTCTCAGGTAGTTTTCTTTTCTTTCTGGTTGTGAAACATGCATCTGTCATCTAAAGATTGTGAGTCCTGCATTAGCTGCACACACACTTTTATCTAGGGCTGGCTGGTTCAGGTGTTTTGCATTCTTCTCCTGCAGTCTCCATGCTGCCTCAGGGAGTGCTGGCTTGTGGTCATTACAACTTTTGACTACTGGGGTCTCACCCACAGTATTAGATAAGTACATCTCTAAAGCCATTTAAAATAATTTCTGTGTTTGGAAATGAAGAAGTTGCCATTAATGATTTGACTACATGCCTGTTTAAATGACTAACTCTGGGGCCAGCGCTGTGCCGCAGTGGATTAAAGCCCCAGCCTGCAGTGCTGGCATCCCACATGGGTGCCAGCTCCAGTCTCAGCTGCTCCTCTTCTGATCCAGTTCTCTGCTATGTCCTGAGAAAGCAGTAGAAGATGGTCCAACTCCTTGGTCCCCTGCACCCACATGGGAGACCCAGAAGAAGCTCCTGGCTCCTGACTTCAGATGAGCTGGTTGTTGCAGTCATTTGGGGAGTGTACCAGCAGATTGGAAGACCTCTCTCTCTCTCTCCCCCTCTCTCTGTAACTGTCTTTCAACTAAGTAAAATAAATCCTTAAAAAAATGACTAACTCCACCTTGACTTAATTATTGATTTCCCAGTTGGAAGTTAATAGATTTTTTTAGAAAGCTTTTAATAAATAAATTTCATAGGTACAACTTCTATAATTTAACAATTCTTAACCCCAATCCCACCTTCCCACTCCCAAACTGTCCCACCTCCTACTCCCTCTCCCATTGCATTCTTCATTAAGATTCATTTTTAATTATCTTTATATACAAAAGGTCAACTCTATACTAAGACTTCAACTGTTTGCACCTACATAAACACACAAAGTATAAAGTACTGTTTGAAGACAAGTTTTACCATTAATTGCAGTAGGTTAAGTATGTGATGTTGGCATTCCACATCAGAGTACGGTTGGAGTCCCAGCTGCTCCACTTCTAATCCAGCTTCCTGTTAGTGTACCTGAGAAGGCAGAGGAAGAAGTTTCAACTGCTAGAGCTCCTACCACTCATGTGGGAGACTCAGATGGAATTCTGATCCCCAGCTTCATCCTGACCAGACCTGGCTATTCTGGCCATTTTGGGAGTGAAACATTAAATGGAATATCTGTATCTTCTCCCTCCCAACCCTCAGTATAATCGCCATTCAAATAGACTTTAAAATTTTTTTGATATTCATGTACCATTTTTGCATAATATGCATTTTCCATGAAGTTTTTGAAGACTGTTACATGTATGGATTTCAAAGTTGGTTGCACAAAGAAAAGGTCCTTTAATTCAATTCTGCACAAGTTTTTGAAAACCTCTCATTTTCTTCTATTTTCTATAAATAATATATATTTGCATTTCTTGCAAAATATTGATTGTATTTCCTTCCTCATTTTGTCCCCAATGATATCATTCTAGTTTGATTTTCACTTTTTATCTGCACCACTGTATTCTGTCTTACAATCTCTTCTCATTTCAGTCTATCCTATGTGAAGTGATTAGATAAAACTTCTTGGAGAACAGTTTTTATGTTGTTACTCTCCTGTACAAAAGTGGTTAAGAAAACAAAAAGAAATATTCATATTTCATTAAGAATAAAATACAAAATCTTTAGTCAGATGATTATGGATATCATAAATCCAATGGCCTGTTAACTTTTATTTTTTAAAGGCTTATTTATTTGAAAGGCAGAGTGACAGGGAGGGAGATAAAGGGAAGGAAGGAGGGAGGAAAGGAAGGGGAGGGGGAGAGGGAAGAAAAGGAAGAGAGAGAGAGTGCATGTGCAACCAGGGTTTGGGGGGGTTAATCTGATTATTCACTCATCAAATGCCCAGAACAGGTGGGATTGGGTCAGGCTGAAGCAAGGAGCCAGGAATTCCATTCAGACCTCCCACATGGGTGTTAGAGACCTAAGTACTTGGGCCATCATCTGGTGCCACCCATGCACATTAATAGGAAGCTGGGTCAGAAGCAGAAGCAGAGTTCAGTCCCAGGCATTCTGATATGTGTTGTAGGCATCCCAAGTGGGAGTTTAACCCACTGCACCATAATGCCATCACTTGAAGTTTATTTGACATTTCTTTGATATTTTATGTTTCTCTGGCATTTTGAATTGCTTTACCTACCGGTACTGTGATACAGCAGGTTACTCTCTCACCAGTGATGCTGGCATCCCATATGAGCACCCTCTTGAGTCTCGGGTGCTACATTTCCCATCCAGCTTCTGGCTAATGCATCTGGAAAGAAGCAGATGATCCAAGTCATTGAGTCCCTGCCATCCACATGGGAAACCTGGATGGAGTTCCAGCTCCTGGGTTTGGCCTGACCCAGCCCCAGCCAATGTGACCATTTGGGGAGTAAGCCAGCAGATGAGAGATGGATCTCTCTCCCTCACTCTGCATTTCAAATAAGTAAGTAAATCTTTAAGAAATAATTTATTTTTCAATATGTTTCTCCTTAGCTTCTAGAATAGCATTCTCCCTTGGTGCTACTGCTATCTGTTGACTTGTCTTTCTCAGTCTCTTAATGGAGCACAATACATCTCCCAAATGTTGATATCCTGTCACAGATGTTTGGCCTCTTCTGTTCTCTAAGTTACAGACTCTTGAGCACCTAAATAACTCTCATGCATAACCTTGCCTATATGTGCCTGAGGAGTCCAAAATCTCAGATTTCAGGTCTGACTTAACTTTCATTTTCAAATGACTGATGAAAAAACATGTCTGGAAGACAGCATTTAGCCCTGTGGTTAAGATGCTGGTGTCACACACTGGAGTTAATGGGTGTGATTCCCAGTTCCGGCCTCTGGGAAGCAGCAGTGTGATGGCTCAAATGATTGGGTTCCCTGCTCCTTGACCACCTCTGGACATTGTGGGTATTTGAGCAGTGAACCAGAGGGTGAATACCCCTTCTCTTCCTGTCTTTTTGCCTCTCAAATTAAAACACAAAACAAAACAAAAAACCCATGTCTATTTCTTCCAATAAAATGACTTAATGGCTAAAAGCAGTTTCATTGTTAAATTCAGCAAAAATAATTCTTGGTTGTAAATGATATTTGAATAATGAATAATTGTAAATCAAACTTACATAATGGATCAGGAAGAGAGAAAGATGTGGACAATGATTTTTACATTTCACTTTGATACTTCTTTGTCATGTAACCTTAAAAAATCCATGTGAATTCATTGTGCCTAAGTTTGATGTCCTTAAAATTATGGGCTCATCTAGTTGAGGCAGTAGTTTAAAGGGAAATGGTCAGAATCTTAGAAATCATCTTATTTCTGCCCAAAACAGTTAAGAGACATAGGCAAGTCATTTTATCTCTCTAGTTCTTTCTCTCTTGTAACATAAGAAGACCATCTTTCTATTTAAAGGATTTATTCTACACATTCCTATCTTAAGGTGAGGTTCATATGACTGTGAAACATTTTGTGACTGTCAGGTCTTCAATTCTACTGCATTGTTAGCAGTGTAATAATCATGCTGGCACTGAAGATGAAGTGCTAAACAACATAGGACTGCCAGGGCTTATTAGGAGCTACAAAGAATCATTTGAGTTCATGAAAATGTTTAAATTTAAAAATAGAATCACTCTATTATTGTTCAGAATCAGTATAGTTACCAATTTTTTTGTTTATAATAATTGAGTATCAGTAGCTTCATTTTTGATAGTATATCCCTGGTATTATATATTGTAATATTGTACAAAAGTATATATATTGTAGTTATACAATATTTATAGACTAACTAAAATTATAGGTAGCAATATTTATTGCTTTTTTCTTTTATTGGATTTTATCATAGCATATGTCAATAAACCTTTCTATTTTAAATTAATGACTAATGAGATTATCCACTGTTCAGCCTCCTGGCTTTGCCTGACCCACTCTGCAATGCTGTAGATATTTGAGAAGTAAACCAGAGGATGAAAGATCTCTTCCTTCTCACTCTCTCTTGCTGTAACTCTGTCTTCGAATAAGTAACTAAATTTGTAAAACAAAAATATTATCCACTGCAAATTGAACATAACCAGGAGGAGAAATTCAAATTGGAAAGTATAACAATTTGGTAAAAGATAAAGGCATTTGTTATATAGTAAAGAGATTATTATGCAACCCAGTATTCTCCTAAATTGTATGGAGGAAAAGGAGCACTGGTCACTGACTCTCACCCTTTGAGGTTTACTTGGCATCTCTATCTATTTTTTGGGTTTTTAAGGCACCAATATAATTGTAAATCCAACTTTATATATTTAGTTATTTAGAAGGTGGTTAATCACCTTGCCACCCACCTCCAGTCACACACACACACACACACACACACACACAATCTGGTTAGGAATGCAATCAATCCATTGAGAAGCTTAATCTCTTGGGCAACTTAATTTGATACTACAGCTATCAATTTTATGTAGCTTTGCTAATGCTACAGCAAAGCAGGACTGTTTTAAAATTTTATCAGTTACAAAAGGAAACAGTCATGGTTTGTACACATTACATTTATAATTTATCTAAATATTTTTGTATTTTCAAATCTTTGTATTTAAAAGTTGTTTTATTTTCATTGAGCTCACAAATACTTTTATTTAAGCACTGATATTAATCTATCTGTCTTTAAACATTCTCTTTCCTTGTCTGTCTGGGTTGTGCAGACAGTATCCCCTCTGAGACCTCAATCTCTTAGTTCCTCAGTGGTTCCTGAATCTTTGATGATGCATTACAGTGGGTTACTCATTCATTATTGTCATCAGCAGCCTCACTGACAGAATCAGCTATCTGATTCACTGTGGACATTCTTTGCCACAGGCTGGAGGAAGACAAGTGCAGTTTTATCTTATATGACTGTCTATAGGCTATCCTGCAAGCCCTGCACTGAGAGGAGATATGGAATGTCTTTGTTCCAAGCTGGCATACCTGGTGCTATGAATTATTTCCCAATTCTTAGTTATTTCATTTCAATCTCTGGGTAATACTCATTTCATTATTTTAATTCTAATTAGTAACTAGTGAACTCATAGGTAATTTTTTTAAGTATTTTTAATTGTTTTTAGGAAGAGTTTGCTGTTGATGAGGGTTACATGGGTTAAAGATTGATGTGACTGATTAAGATTTCTGTCTTTTTTCTGTTTCTAAAATCAGTCATTGCAGGATCACTAAATCAACCTTGTTTTAGTATTTTACTATGTACACTGTTCCAGGATGTATTTCCTTGACTCAGGGTTGAGCTGAGAAGTGGAGCAGGGGAGTAGCATTGTTATTATTTGACTTGGAAGCCTCATGTCATTCATTAGAGCAGTAGGGAGGTAGCAGCATGCATGTCATCTTTGCCAGCTAATGTGTGAAATGGGAAAAGTGTGCATACGTTTTGTTGCCTAAGCTTAGGTTAGTATTCATGGATAAATTAGAAAAACTTAGTAATGAAAGCCAGGAAGTGATTAATAGTGTTTTAGTAATCCAAGAATATTTTCTCTCTTCTCTCTCTCTCCTATCTCTCTCTGTCTCCTTTTGTCTCTGTACTTATGCCTTCCAAATGAATAAATGAATCTTTATAAAAAGCCACCACCCTATCTCTAGTTATGTTTCCCTTCTCCAAGTTGCCTTGCTGAGGTTGGAAGTTAGAGGAGCTAATGTGTGCTCTAAAGAAAGGGCTGAACCAATCATTTACTCTTGCTCCCTTTGGATCTTCTTTAAATTTTTTTTTTCTCTTAGATAGTAGTGCTGAGCCATAGGCTACTATGACTACCTGATGATTCAGATATGCTGAAACACATAAACAAAAATGCAGGATTGAAAAAGAAACCAATTTGTTGAAATATGGTAATCAAAATATTAAAAAGAAAAAAATGGTAGAGAAGATGTTCACTTCCTGGGAGATGGAATACACACACTTTTCCCTATTTCTTCCCTTTGAATACAACTAAAACATTTGTACATTATGGAGGAAACAAACATAAAAAGTCTGAAATGTAGGAGCCAGCACTGTGTTATAGTGGGTTAAGCTGCTGCCTGCAATGCCAGCATCCCATCTGGAAACAAGTTGGTGTTCCAGCTGCTTCTTATCCAGTTACCTACCAATGTGCCTGGGAGAGCAGCTGAGGATGGTTAAAATGCTTGGGTCCCCACCACATACAAGGGAGACCTTGAAGATGCTTCCATCTCCTGGCTTCAGTCTGGCCCATCCCTGAATGTTGTGGCCATTTGGAGAGTGACCCAATGGATGGAAGATCTCTCTCTTCCTCTTTCTGTAACCATTTTTCAAATTAAAAAATAAATCTTTAAAAAAAAAGATGAAATGTAGAGAGATGTAGGACAAACAACCGGAGACTAGACCCAAGGAATGAGATGAGATGGTGGAAAGTTCTCTAGCTTGTCCTTTTGCCTAATATATGTCACACTTGGGCCCCAACAACTGGTAACCCAGAAGTGCCAGGAGAAAGACAAAAAATGTCCCAACAAAAGCTCTGTTTCCTAAGCCAAATGATCAGGAAAGGAGCAGCCTCACAAGACAGATCTGCTTAGGGTTGTCTCTCCCTGTTGGGTGTCAACATAAGCCAGCACAGAACCTGGACTTATCTCCAATCTGAGAACAAAGCAGGACTGCTTCTATAGAAAAAGCACATCCCAAACCAGCTGCAGAATGTTTGGCTAAATAGGATGTAGGTTCTCATCATAATTACTCACTCAGACTCAGAAAAGCACTTGTCATACCGAGAACCAGGCAAATCTCAACTTGCATAAACCCAATAAGTAGATACCAACAATGAGAAAGCAGAGATGTTAGAATTATCTGACAGGGCTTAAGGCAACAATTATACATTTGACTGCCTATATTTGCAAAAGAAATGATTGTCTTTATAAAGCAAAACAAATTCAAGAATTTACAAAAAAATCCTGAAACCAATAAATCCAATGAGGTCTTAGAGTTCAAGATAAACAAGCAAATTCAGGAGTAGTTGTATAAAATAGCAATGAATTACAGGCAACAAAATGAAAACTCTAATGCAACTGTAACCACTCAAATGAAGGAAAGGGGTCAACATTATGGCATAGTGGGTTAAGTTTCTGTGGGTGGTACTGACATCTCATATGGTCAACGGTTTGGGTCCCAGCTGCTCTACTTCCAATCTAGCTCCCTAATGTGTCTTGGAAAGCAGCAGAAGATGGCCCAAGTCCCTGGGTCCTTGCACCCATGTGGGAGACCCGATGAAGCTATTGTGTCCTAGTGTCCTTCAACCCAGCTCAGCCCTGGCAGATGTGATCATTTGGAAAAAGGAAGAAGGAGATAGGGAAGAAAGGGAGGATGAGATGTATCACTATGTTCTTAAGATTGTGTATATGAAATACATCAAATCTGTTCCCATTACATATATAAATTCTAAAAAGTAAATAAACCAATGACTCCTAATTTTAAAATATCACATATTATATTTTGTTTAGATTGGTTTTTATAGGCAAAAATTGTTTTGGAACTAGAGAGAGAAAGAAAGTTGTGACCTAGCTAAAATAACTTTCACATTTATCCTATTCAAAGAGGATTTGTTATTAAAAGGCAGAGCCTGTAGTTTATTCAGTCAATACAAATTCATGGAGCATATAGAATGTGCCTTCCCAGGCAATCAAGTCTCCCATTTGCCTCATCACTTAGTTTTTTTTGTTTTCTTGCAAGCATTTGTCATAATCTAGAACTACCTTGTTGCTTTATTTGGTAACTTGTTCTTGACATTTGAACCCACAAGATTGTACATTCCACATGGGTAGGAATTTCTTTTATTCCTCTGGGTGTCAGTAGGGCCTTGTTTGAGTAGGCAATCGATGAGTATATTTTGAATGCAAGCTTGGGCCAGAGATTAATGAACTATTGTGCCTTAAGAAGATGAGCTGGATCTTGAAGAATGGATCAGATAAGGGAAGATTAAGGGAAAGGGGAACAATCCAGACAGAAGGTCATCAAAAGTAAAATCCTAATGGCTTTTATAGCAGTATTTGCTGCCCTCCCAATTAGAATAAACAGCAAAAACATTGAAGCTATGATTTTACATTAGATACTTTTGGGGAAAAAATAAAGTTGTCAGGGTAGGGACAGACTCTAAGGAACATCCAAAGCCAGACAGGGTTTTGGAGCTGGAAGTGTTTTTAGGGATCCAGTCAACTCCCTTAGAGTGAAGTAACTGAGGAACTAAGGGGTGATGGTTACCTGGTTAACCAGAAAGTTAATTCCGTATGATCATAATCTTATTCATTAACATAAATCCAGTGCTCTAAGGTAATTTGGAAATATTTTAATAGAGAACAATATATGGTAAAATGGTGTTTATGGAAAGAAATCTGGGGCTGGTGCTGTGGTGTAGTGGGGAAAGCTACCACCTGCAGTGCTGGAATCCCATATGGGCACCAGTTTGAGTTCTAGTTGCTCCACTTCCAATACAGCTTTTTTCTATGGCCTGGGAAAGCAGTAGGAGATGGCTCAAGGGCTTGGGCCCCTGCACCTGTGTGTGAGACCTGGAAGAAGCTTCTGGCTCCTGGCTTCAGATAGGCTCAGCTCCAGCCATTGCAGCCAACTGGGGAGTGAACCAGCAGATGAAAGACCTCTCTCTCTCTCCCTCTTTCTGCCTTTCTTTCTCTGTGAACTCTGACCTTCAAATAAATAAATAAATAAATAAATCTTAAAAAAAAGAAATCTTACTCCATATTTAAGGCATATTGGAAGAAAATCTAATTCAAGGGAACACACAAATACTAGGAAGTAAAACTGGCATGACACAAATGAAGCCTTGATGAGGTGGTGAATATATGAAGGGGAAAGAACAAATTCACATTGGAGCGTAAACAAGCAGAACAAAATCAATGCTACTGTTTCAATGGCTCTTCTGGAGAAAATAGCTCTTGGCCTGAGGATATTTTTGTTCAGTCCCACCTAGAATATTTACATGATTTGTTTTCAGTTACATGTTTTTTAAAATATTCATTTTGTTATATGAAAGGCAGAGTTACTGAGAGGCAGATTCAGAGAGAGAACAATAGAGGACTTCTATCCACTGGTTCACTCCCAAAAATGGCCACAATGGCCAGAACTGGGCTGATCCAAATCCAGGAGCCAGGAGCTTCTTCCAGGTCTCCTTCCTTTGGAGCAGGGGCCCAAGGACTTGGGCCATCTTCTACTGCTTTCTCAGGCCATAGCCGAGAGCTGGATCAGAAGCAGAGCAGCTGGGTCTCAAACTGGTGCCCATATGGGATGCCAGCACTGCAGGTGGCTTTTCTTGCTATGCCACAGCACCGGCCCCTTCAGTTACATTTTGAGAATACATTTTTGATTGGATTATATATTTTAAATGCAGAAATACAGAGAGAGGAGAAAGAGAGACAGAAAGGGAGAGGGAGAGATGTTCTATCTGCTGGTTCACTTCTTCAAATGACCACACTGGCTGGGATTGGGCCAAGCCAAAGCCAGGAGCCAGAAGCTTCCTCAAGGTTTCCTATGTGGGTGCAGGGTCCCAAGCACTTGGGCCATCCTCTACTGTTTTCCTAGGGATATTGGCAGGAAGCTAGATTGGAAGTGGGGTAGCTAGGACACGAACTTGTGCTCATATGGGATGCCAGTGCTGCAGGTGGTGGCTTAACCAGCTACTGCACAGTACTGGCCCCAAGGGCATGCAGTTTCAGTTAAGAATTTTTGGGGGTTGGCACTGTGGCATAGCATGTAAAGCTGCCACCTGCAGTTCCAGCATCCAATATGGGCTTCAACTCCAGTCCCAGCTGTCCACTTCCAATACATCTCTCTACTACAGTTACCTGGAAGAAACTCCAGGCTCTTGGTTTCAGATTGAGCCCAGCTCCAGCCATTGAGTGCACCAGCAGATGGAGGATCTCCCTCTGCCCCACCTCTGTATAACTCTTTCTTTCAAATAAATCTTAAAGAGTCCGTGCATCATTCAGCCAATCAATAAATTAATGATATCATCAGTGAGCAATGGGTCCTATCTTGCAAGACATAATAATTATAACTGAATATTATATAATTATATAATATTATAAAAATAATTCCATGAATTATTTTTGTAAACTTTCATTGAGATGGGTTATCTCCAAATATTGTATGGTCTGGTCATGATGGATTATGAGCCAAAAATCAGACCTTTGCTTAATGCCATTTCCTCAGATTACAGTGCATTTCTTAACTCCAGGCGATTCCTCTTTTTATCTGTAAGGCCAAGAAGAAGCTCTTTTGAGTTGTTACAGTCACCTTGAATGACTGCAAACTTCACCTTAACTAAGATGTTAAAAATCAGGTTAAATTTGTGTGGTTGGGCCAGCACTGTTGCACAGTGGATTAATTCTCTGCCTGTGGTGCCAGCATCCCATATGGACACAGGTTCTAGTCCTGGATGCTCCTCTTCCAATCCAGCTCACTGCTATGGTGTGAGAGAGCAGTGGAAGATGGCCCAAGTGCTTGGGCCCTGCGAGACCCAGAAGACGCTCCTGGCTTCTGGCTTCTGGCTTCAGATCAGCTCAGCTCTGGCTGTTGTGGCCATTTGGAGAGTGAACCAGCAGATGGAGGACCTTTCTCTCTGGCTCTCCCTCTCACTGTCTGTAACTCTACCTCTTAAATAAATGGATAAAATCTTTTTAAAAAAGGAAAAAAATGGTAGTCACCATGTAGTAAATTACTTTCTTATGCTGTCAAAAAGCATCTAAGCCAGAATTGAGGAATCTGTACATGTTAAAGCTTACCGATTCAATGGCAGGGATGCTCTATAAGATCAGGCTAACTCCTTTAGCTGTGATTTTGGGCTTACATAGGAAAACAAAGTTAGAAATACTGTGACACCTGGCACAGGGTAGGCACCTCCTTGTTCCACACCACCCAAATATACATTGTACACTTCCATCTATGATACCTGTCATGTCCCAGAAATTCACTACTGTTTCTCTTCTCTCCAACACAATGATAGAAATTTGAACCATGAATGGTAAAATATTGTGGTTGAATAACAGCACCTGTACAAGAGACATGCTCCAGTGAAAATTTGGGGGATTGTTTCAAGTGATGTCATGACAGATAACACAAACTGTTCTATTTGTTTTTTCAGAGTGCCTGTATGAAATTACTCTATGTTAAAACATTTCTGTTTCAAACAGAGTGACAAAACATTATCAAGATGAAGAAATTGACAGGAACATTATGTAGTGTATACTTTCAGGGTTATGTGGTTTCTCATATTAAATCAGTCTCTTAAAAATATGCTGGATAAACTGGATCTCCACATGTAGAAGCATAAAACTAGACCTCTGCCTTATACCTTACCCAAAAATCCACTCAAAATGGGTCAAACACCTGAAGCTATGACCCAATACCGTCATTCTTAGAGAATATTGGGGAAACTCTGCTTGACATTGACATAGATAAAGATCCTTGGAAAGACCCCAGAAACACAGGCAATCAAATCAATATTGACAAATGAGATTTTATTAATCTGAGAAGCTTCTGCACTGCAAAAGAAACCCTCAGCAAAGTGAAGGAAGGGGGCAACTGACAGAATGGGAAGAAATATTTGCAAACTATGCAACTAATAAAGGGTTAATATCCAGAATCTATAAAGTGCTCAAGAAATTCAATAACAACAAAAAAATCCAGTTAAGAAATGAGCAAAGGACTTTTCAGGCATTTGTCAAGAGAGGAAATTCAAATGGCCAACAGATATTTGAAAACATGCTCAGGATCACTAACCATCAGGGAAATGTAAATCAAAACCACAATGATATTTCACCTCAACAGGCTCTCATACAGAAATTAAACAACAAATGTTGGGAAGGATGTGGTGAGAAAGGTGCCCTAATCCACAGCTGGTGAGAATGTAAGCTGGTACAACCACTATGGAAGACAATATGGAGATACCTCAGAAATCTGAATATATACCAATCATATGATACACCATCCCACTTCTAGAATTTACCCAAACAAAAAGAAATCAGCCTATGAAAAACGTATCTGTTCCACCATGTTCACTGCAGCACAATTCACAAGAGCTAAGATATGGAATCAATCAAGTTCTCCATCAACTTGTGACTGGATAAAGAAATTATGGTATATATATACACACACACACCATAGATTACTAATAACCTGTAAAAAAATATGTCTTTTGCAACAAAATGGATGCAACTGGAAACCATTATACTTAGTCAAATAAATCAGTCTTAAAAACACAGATACTATGTTTTCCCTGATCTGAGGTAACTTATAGAGTACCTGAAATGTAATGCATTGGAGTGAACATTTTGAGAATCAATAATTACTTACAGCCTGTCTCTTTCATTGAGGAACAGTTTTTTTTTTCCATATTATTGTTGAGCTCCTTTACTTAGTGTAGGATTAACTGAATGATCATTAAATACACTGAAATTAGCTTTTTGTAAAAAATTAAGAGAGGGAATGGCAAAGGGAGAAGGAAGAAGAATTGGAGAATGGGTGGGAGGGAGGGTGGAGTGGGAGGTATCATTATGTTCCAAAACCTATACATATGAAATACATGAAAGTTACATAACTTACATAAAATTTTAACAAATCTTAAAGACAAAGATGCCAGTAGGCAAAATGCTTAAGTACAAAGACAAATACTTATGTTTGCTGTTGATGCAAAAAAAAAAAAAAAAAAAGTCCACAGGGGAATGACAAATTCTCTCAGAACTAAGCATCTTGTAAACATATGCAATGGAAAAGCAGACTCAAGCTCAACCAAGAACACAACCACTGTGCTGTTTAAGGCTAATTTGTCTTCCCCACTTGGAGTCAATATACTAAAAAATAAGGGGTTAAAAAGATGTTCTAGGCTCCTGTGACTGTTGAGTCTATTTCTCCTCTTGTGAGCTGCTCATTTGTTGTGGGGACACAACCTTTCTAGACTCTTGCAATATTTGCAGTAGATCAAATTCAAGGTTAACTCATATTTGCTGGCCTGGAGCTCCTCGAATCCTTCTGACCAAAGCAGTGCTTCCTCTGGGGGAGGCCTGCAAGAGAAGTTCTGCAGTTAAGAGGGCACATATCAGGTCCGCTTTCCAGCTCAGCCATTCAGGTTTGTGAGCACAGGATTCTCAATTTAATTAATGAAAGTTTGTTGTTTGCTTTTCTTGCTGGTTTTGGTCTTCCCAGGAGTGGAAGAATTTTTGCAAGAAATAACTCAATCATGTCTTCCAATCTTTTAATCTTAAAAAAAAAATCACTAAGCAGACAGGTTTGAAAGCACAACTACAGCTGAATATATTTTTATCCAATAAAGCTGTCTAGTAGCTACAAACCAAATGAGACGAAAACAAGTAGCAATCTTATCGACCTAATATTTAAACTTAGCATCGAATTACTGAAGTTTCCTCAGTTCCTCAGACTGTAACTACTAATGTTAAGAGTAAAGGTCAGAACTACCTTAAAATCACAAAGATATGATTTTTTAAAGATTTATTTGTTTATTTCAAAGTCAGAAGTACACAGGAGAGGAAGAGAAAGAGAGAGATCTTCCATCCACTGGTTCACTCCCCAATTGGCTGCAATAGGTGGAGCTGTGCTGATCTGAAGCAAGGAGCTTCTTCCAGGTTTCCTACATGGGTACAGGGACCCAAGGACTTGGGCCATCTACTACTGCTTTCCCAGGCCATAGCAGAGAGCTGGATCGGAAGAGGAGCAGCCAGGACTTGAACCCACACCCATATGGGAATGCACCACTGCAGGCAATGGCTTTACCTGTTACACCACAGCACCAGCCCCATCACAAAGATATCTTAATATATTGTACAGTCCAAACAGCAGATGATGGGACCTGGCACCATGAGTTAAGGCACCCATCCCATGTTGGCAATGGTTTGAATCCAGGCTGCTCCACTTTCAATTCAGTTCCCTGCTAATGCAGCTGGGAAAGCAGTGGCGGATGCCCCAAGTCCTTGGACCCCTAAGCCCTAGTCCAAGACCCAGAAGAAACTCCTGTCTCAGCCTCACCCAGTCCTTGGTCCTCGTGGCCATTTAGGGGAGTGAACCAGAGGTTGGAAGACTTCCCTTGTTCTGCCTCTCCCTCTCTGTAACTCTGACTTTCAAATAAACCTAAAAAAAAAAAAGATGCTATTTCTGGCCCACAAATGGTGGCAGTTTCTTTGCAAGGTTAATTGCTTTGCACCTTCGGTCCTGGATGCACCAGAGACCATGCATAGGGAGTGATGAGTGATGACTGGCCCCCAGCCTCGCACCCCTCTGACCCACAACACTCCTTTGAGGAAGACACTGCAGAACTATGATTTGTTCCACAGTCATGACTGTGTGAGAACAGCTTTATCATGAAAAAGTGAGAGAGGACTCAAACGGAAGTCTTCAGCCAGTGAAAGCACGTCCCCTGATATGAGCAGGCATACAAGATTAAGTTAATCAGATTCATGAGCTGGAAAACTATGCCCTCAACCCCTATGTATTCCACCTGTATTCCCAACTTGTCAAGCAGACAACTAATCATGCCCCTTTGGGGAGCGCATAAAAAGCATGGAGCCCTCTGGGCCTGCCCTTGCCCTCCCAAGCCTCCAGGCACACAGCTTTTTAGCAGCCCCTCCGCTGTCTGCCCACACCACGTGGTTTTGTGGTCATTCCCACCTGCACGGTTTTTCCTCTCCCCGTGGCTCTGACCTGTGAAGGCTTGTACATGGCCCTTGTTCACCCCACGTCTCTTGGTGTGGGGCCTTCTGGCTGCCTCTGGAGCCTGCTGGTTTGCCCCGCCGCTGCTCTCCTACCCACGTGCTCTCTCTCCTTTGCAGCCTCTGGTCTACTCCCTGGAAAAGCCTGGTGTGCCACAGCCGCTTTCAATTTCTGACCCCCTTCCTCTTGGTAAATCCCTCACCTTCCTGTGTATTTTTCTCACACTCTAAATGCTAGACTGTACCATGTTTTCTCATTTACAGAAACTCGATATTTAGAATTCTTATCTAAATAGACAAGGACCCTCAATATATCAATCTTGATTTTAAAATAAAGTAAACGATGTCCCGCCCACCCCCTCCTCCCAGCAGCAGCACAGGATGATCAAGAGCACAGCATGGCCAGGGTTCCTGGGACTAAACGGTTTTCAGCCACACACAAGGCCGCTCCACCTGCCTCCTTGCAAGCCCTCCCCGAGTGTCCACACTCACAAAGCGAGCACAGCCCTCCTAGATACAATTTCCCGGAGTAAATTTGTATTGTGCACTTGGCTTTTCTGCAGACGTTCAGGTTACAGGGTATCCCAAAGTGCCGCGTGTGTAGCAAGCCGCATGTACTCATGAGGACCAGTTCATCTTCTCCAGCTTTTCCACACTCTTGGTGTCATGCGGTACCAGTCCCCGCACACACAGACTACTAACCCACAGCCCTCAGCGGGCCGCAGCCTTTACAGCCAGCCGGCGTGGAGGCGGGTCTCTCGGGGCCAGCCCCGCCCTTCTAGAGCGATGATTGACTGAAGGCCTACGGCAGGGGTGGAACCTGAGCCGGTGCTGGGCACTGAAGCCCACTGACTGGCTGGAAGTCAGGGAGCTGTTGACATCTGAGCTACCGCTTAGAGCGCCATCTGGCGAGACGCCGCGACCTGCAGGCCCGCAGAAGGTGATTAATTTTTCCAGGCCACAGAGCTATGGCGCAGGCTGGCTCAGGCCCTCCTTTCCCCCAGCCTGGGGAATCTCTGCCCCCTAGCTGAGCGGATTTCCAGAAAGCACAGCTGTGCCTCTGCTTCTCTCCTTAGTGGGCGGGTGAACCAGGAACTCTGCAACGTGGAGCCAGGTAGTCTCCCGCAGCAGGAGACAGTGACTGTCTGAAGGTGACACCTGAGGTGGGCCTGCTTTTGGGTGGGCTCTGGATGGGCATCTGTGCTCCTGGGCCTGTGGGGCTACTCATCGCCTCCTGGCAGCACGGGGAGCTGGCGTCCTGGTGGCAAGGAAGGGTGAGTGAGGAGCAGTGAGCTCCGAAATTGGGAGCGCCGAGGTCTTTGGAGTCTAGCAGTGCAAAGAGACAAGCTCGCCTCCTGAGTCACTGCTGGCCAGCTTAGAACTCACCAGAACCTTTAATTAACAAAAACAGCGTATATAGTGGTGCGATGGGGTGGGAGCACTTTACTTGAATGAGCTGCATTTGTGAATTCTTCAGAAACCACCCACTCCCTACTACTGCAGCCTTAAAATGATTGGTAAGTGGGGCAGCACTGTGTCCTAGCGAGTAAAGCCACTGCTTGCAGTGCTGACATCCCATATGGGCACCGGTTCAAGTCCCGGTTGCTCCGCTTCCAATCCAGCACTCTGCTACAGCCTGGGGAAGCGGTAGAAGGTGGCCCAAGTCCTTGAGCCCCTGCACCCACATGGGAGGCCCAGAAGAAGCTCCTGGCTCCTGGTTTCAGATGGGCACAACTCCAGCCCTTGCAGCCATTTGGGAGTGAACCAGTGGATAGAAGATCTTTCTGGCTGGCCCTCTCTCTATGTGTAACATTACCTCTCAAAATAAATAAATAAATCTTTTTTTAAAAAATTGTATCCAATGTTGTGAACTAACTGTGCATATACAATTAGTTAAGAAAGAAGAATAACAAAAAATAATAAGGAAGAGCAGAATGAGGAGGGGAATGCTGAGATAATGTGGTACAATAAGAGAATGAAAATATTTCAGAGCTGGCACCATGGGATATTGGCTAAATCCGTCTCCTGCAGTGCCAGCATCCCATATGGGCATCAGTTCTAGTCCTGGCTGCTCTTCTTTCAATCAAGCTCCCTGTCATGTCCTGGGAAAGCAGTAGAAGGTGGGCCAGCTCCTTGGTCCCCTGCACCTGTGTGTGAGACCCAGAAGAAGTTCCTGGCTCCTGGCTTCAGATCTTCATAGCTTTGGGTGTTGTGGCCATTTGGGAAGTGAATCAGTGGATGGAAGATTCTCTCTCTGCCTCTGCCTTTGCCTCTGCCTCTCTGTAACTCTGCCTTTCAGGTAAATAAAAAAAAATCTTAAAAAAAAAAAGAAAAAGAAAGAAAATGGTCCAAGGAGAAGAAAGTAGCAAAACAGCTGAATGCTGTTGCGAGTTTAAGATAAAGGCAGGGAAGTGACATTGACTTAGACAAGATAGAAGTTGTTGGTGATATTGCTTAGCACAGCTTCTATGAAATGATGAGGATAAAGTCCAGTTAGAGCAGACTGATGAGATGAGAGGATAAAAAGTGAGGGAATGAAAGAATGACTGTAGAAAGCACTTTAGGGAAAGAAAGGAGAGAATTGAAGTTGTAACTCTAAAGGAGGTGTGATCAAGGAAACATCTTTTTCTCTTCCCTCCCTCCTCTCCCTCTCCTTTTTCCTCCCTCCCTTCCTCCCTTTTTTCCTTCTTTCCTTCCTTCTTTTCTGCATAAATACTTAATAGAGAAGGAAATTTTTTGCAGAAGTAGTTGAGGGTGTGATCCAAAACCCAAGTGAGAAGCCTATAGAATCAGGAACACATCATCTGTTGAAAGAGGAGAGAGAAGGTAGAATTTATATGTGGGGAAGGTGTCTTGCATGGTAGCAATATTAGAGAGTTCCCAACTCATTCATTATACTTGCTCAATGAAGTATGAGCCAGGTCATCAGTAGACAGTAAGGGACAGTCAGGGGTGATACAAATTTGAGGAGGAAAAGGGTTTGAAAAAGTAATATGGATAGTGGAGAAACCAATGTCCTTGGGAAGTATAGTGTAATACTCACCAGTGTTGAGTGCCCATTTGAGATCTGAGATTACAAATAAAAATGGGTTCATTTCTCCTGACTCAGCTTCCCACCATTGGCATTCCTAGCTGCTGCCACTGCTGCCCTTACCACCACAGCCATGATCTCCTTAACAGACACCCAGAAAATTGGAATGGGATTGCAGGATTTGGAGTGTTTTTCCTGTTCTTTGGAATGGTTCTCTTTTTTGACAAAGTGTTACTTCCTATTGAAATGTTTTGTTTGTGGCTGGCTTGGCTTTTGTAATTGGTTTAGAAAGAACATTCAGATTCTTTCAAACACATAAAATGAAAGCCACTGGATTTTTCCTGGGTGGTGTATTTGTAGTCCTCATCGGTTGGCCTTTGGTAGGTGTGTTTTTCAAAGCTTATGGATTCTTTCTCTTGTTCGGGGGCTTTTCCTGTGGTGGTTGGCTTTATTAGAAGAGTGTCAGTGCTTGGATACCTCTGAAATTTACCTGGAACTAGATCATTTGTGAATAAAGTTGGAGAAAGCAACAATATGATATAACAAAAAGTGAATTTGAACTCATTAAAATATTATTTATAAAGTTCTTTGAAGAATATTCAGCACAAAATTAAATTTCATGAAGTAGCTTTTAATGTTCTTTACAGAGGTTTAAAATGCGTAGCCTACAAAGTACCAACAGCAGTTAGCAAAGAAGCAATGAAAAAACAGGCCTTCTAATCAAGTGACCGGAAGTCAGCAAGCAAACTGAGGGAGAGGAAATCATGTTGCAATGCGTATTGAGACTCCTGAAGGCTGTCTTCATTGTTTCCACCATGTATGAAACATAGCCATCTTCGAGAACTGTGGTGCCTGATTTTTTTTTTTTTTTTTGCAAGTTCAGAAGCACCCATAGGCATTTGCTTTGTAGAAATGTCCACTACAATGGCAAATATATTTCCAATGCATTGTACCTTTGAAAGTGTTGCATGAGTTAGATTGGATTATGTCCTTTTGATGTATTAAAACCAAGGGAAACCCAGTTTTCATGTATGAATTGCTTTTTTTTTTTTGTAAATATGTGGTTAAAATAAAACTTTTATGCTCTTTCAGAATCTTAGTTTTTTACAGCCAGATGTAAATCTGAAGTTTGTAATAGTCTTTTTTTCTGGAATAGGCAGAGGTCTATTAGTTCTCTTGCTTCCTAAATTACAGCTGACTATGGACTTTTCTGGTCAACCACACACTCTGGAAGTGTGGATGCTTCTTTGGAGTCTGACCTCCTGAGTTTCTGTATCCTTCATTACATGTTAATATTTAATAGAAAGCATTTTTGACCATGAAGAGGTCTGTTATGAAACTTGTCTCATTAAATATTCTTCTACTTAATGATACCAAATGATGCAAACCAAGTAGATTTTTCTACATCATGATGTGATTTTTCTTCATTCTTTTATTTTTTTTAATTTTAGCAGTGGTTTTACTATTTTGTTTTTAATTAATTAAAATTTACTTTTTTAACTTTTATTTAATGAATATAAAATTTACTTTTAATAATGTTTACTTTAAGACATATAACATTAAAATGTTAAACTTATAACTTATTAAAAACAGTTCATTTAATCTGAATCTTCATTTATTTTCACCTTTTTCATAATATACAAAGATGAGTATATATGATGTATGCTTCATATGATCATTCTTTGGGTTAAGGAAATGGAAAAAAATATTTTAAGTTCACATCCTAAGGTTATTTTATTAGAATTAAACTGGCCATAGTTACCTAAAAATATGACACTAAAAAAAAGGTGAGAAGTTGCTGATTGACAGCAAGAAACAGCGGTTGTTTCTTTTATAATAGATGTGGAAACACATTTCAACAGGCACAGCACTATTTGTTTTATCATGAATGTTTGTGCTATTTATTTTTAAACACTTTCAAAGCTTTTTAACACATAAAATCCTAATTGAAATTTGTGGTATTATTTACAAACATGTCTACAAACTATATTACAACTTGTATTATCTTTAGTAAATCTTTTAATGAACATAGAACTCTTAACCTTGTTCATCTGAAGAAAGAAAGACTTGGTACATAGTCTGATGATTCAGTTTTGGGGATTTCTGTCTTTTTGGGAACTTTCATTTGACTTAAGATGTATCTGTGAAAATGGCGATACATGGAGACTCCCACCTCAATCGTTCATGGAATAAAAGACCTCAAGTTGTGTCTAATGTTCTTCAAAAATTAATATCCTCACTTGGGCAGTGTCAAATATATATACATTGAATGTTGTCTTATATAGGTGCCCTGTAGGGCTCTGTTAAACATATTTTTGACTGATTCATATCATTTACAGTGGTTCAATTATTTTCAGAGTAAGAAGAGTATCTGTTGATGTAAGGCATATCTATATTGTTTCACTTCTTTGTAGACATGTATTTCTTATAAAATGTTGCACTGTAACAGAGATACCTTTTCAACAAAAATATAAGAATAGAAAGAGTAGAGGGAGGAAGAAGAGTGGGAGTATGGGCAGGAGGGAGGATAGGGTGAAGGGAATCACTGTGCTCCCAAATTTGTATGTATGAAATGTATAAAGTTTGTACACCTTAAATTTTTTTAATGAATTGTTACCTTGCATAGTGATCATGCTGGAAGGTTATTTCCTGATGCCAGCAGTTTACCATTGCCCAAAACCTCTTGGGTTTGCTCTTTTATAATTGCATTCAAAGTTAACTCATGCACACTGTTAACTTTATGAGTATGCATTGTTTTAAAAAAGAAAAAATATATTTTAGCAAGCTGATTGTTTTTAGCATTATTTGGCCGTTTCCAAAAATTAGATCTGAGGTAATGCAGAGTGTATGCAAATGTCTTTGAAAGCAATACCAAAAGAGTATTTTGAGCAGTGGCAGTGAAGTTCACAGAATGAACTGTGGCCTTCCAAAGGTGACTACCTTAAAGGAACTCAGCTCATTTGAATGTATTGAGTTTTGGATGTATTTTGTTTCATTTTTTAAAAAAGGTCACATTATTTTATAGTGTCAGAAGGAAGAACCAAGATTAACATAATTTCTTTGGTTTTTCTATTGCTTGTTATTATGTAAAAAGTGAGTGGCAGTGCAGAAAGAAGACTGTTATAACTGAAGAGTGACAACCGAGAATTTTTGATCATTAAATCAGATTTTATAAACAGTGGAAGGAGCATGGACTTAAAGCAAGGCATGCTTATTCGGTTTTGTCAAATTTTACAAAAATATGTGATATATATTTATACTAAAACTATATACTCCTTAGATTTAGGAAAGCAATCAGTTAATGTCTTTAGCAGATTAAAGCAGTATTAAATACAGGTAAAGGTTGGAAATTGTAGAAAACTGAAAGGAAACAAAAGACAAAGTTACTGTCTATGGTAGGGAATAAAAAAGTAAGATATTATAAAATTATGTGTATTTTCTTCTCTTTTACATAAATCATTTGTGAAAAGTATGCTAAATTTTTTTTACAGGAGTGATAATTAGGATTTATTTTTCAATATAATTTGGAGACCCTTTGTTACCCAAGTAAAAATGACAAGTTTCTGTGCCTGTATTCAAAAAAAAAAAATTTTTTTTAAAGTAAGGAAAACACAATGAGCACCCATGCACCTTCACTAAGTTCAACACTTGCTACAGTTTTGTGGGTTTTGCTTCATCTATTTATGTGTGCATTTTCTGTGAACCACTTCAGAGTTGCAGACATCATGACAGTGCATACTCAGAATGCCTGCCTCAGAAATAAAAGCCAACATTTATAGTCTCAATGATCACCATTTAGCCTCCTCGAAATGTGCCTGAGAAGTCAGCAGAAATTGCCCCAAATTCTTGGGTTCCTTCTACCCACGTAGGAGACCAGAATAAACTTCCTGGCTCTTGGCTTATGCTTGGCCCAGACCTAGTTATTGTGGGCATTTGGGTAGTGAACCAGCAGATGGAAGATATTTCCCTATCTCTCCTCTTTCCTCTTTTCTCTCTCTCTCTTGTGCTCTCACTCTCACTTTCTCTCCATGTGTGTTGCTCTCCCTTTCAAATGAATGAATGAATAAATGAATAAATGAATGAATGAATATTTGAAAAGATACAGTTCAAATAGTGGAAGAAAAATGCCATGTAAGGAAACAGTAGAGGAATTGTATTTAAAATTTATCAAAAATTTAATCAACAATAAGAAACTCTTCAATTTAAACAGTTGATAAATATCTGAAAAGTCACTTTCTTTTAAAGATTTTATTTATTTATTTGAAAGGTAGAGTTACAGACAGTGAGAGGGAGAGTCAAAGAGAAAGGTCTTCCTTCCATTGGTTCACTCCCAAATGGCCACAATGGCTGAGCTGTGCCAATCTGGAGCCAGGATCCAGGTGCTTCTTCCTGGTCTCCCATGTGGGTGCAGGGGCCTAAGGACTTGGGTCATGTTCTGCTATCCCAGGCCATAGCAGAGAGCTGGATTGATCACTTTCACATCAAATATACATATTAGAAATAAATGAATAGATGCAGCGAACTGGAGCCACTCTTGAGCCCTGATTTCCAGCTTTCTTTCTTTCTTTTTTTTTTTTTTTGACAGGCAGAGTGGACAGTGAGAGAGACAGAAAGAGAAAGGTCTTCCTTTGCCGTTGGTTCACCCTCCAATGGCCACTGCAGCCAGTGCGCTGCAGCCAGCGCACCACACTGATCCAATGGCAGGAGCCAGGTGCTTATTCTGGTCTCCCATGGGGTGCAGGGCCCAAGCACTTGGGCCATCCTCCACTGCACTCCCAGGCCACAGCAGAGAGCTGGCCTGGAAGAGGGGCAACTGGGAGAGAATCCGGCACCCCGACTGGGACTAGAACCCGGTGTGCCGGCGCTGCAAGGCAGAGGATTAGCCTAGTGAGCCGCAGCGCTGGCCCTTCTTATAGATTGTCCTCTAAGCATCTCGTGAAGACAAATAAAATTGACAGTCTCATTTGTCTCTACTTTGAACAAAGCTTATTCATACTTGCAGACCCTGGGAGGCAGTGGAAATGTCTCAAGTAAGTCTTATGCCTAAATGTGAGACATGGATTGCATTCTTCACTTCTGGCTTCAGCCTGGTACAGTTCTGAAAATGCACATTTGACAGCAATCTCCTATTAGACAAGATCCCCTCTGATAAATCTTGTCTAGCAGAATACCACCTAGCACTCCCAGAATACTAGCTTTTTTTTATTAAAAAAAATCTTCAGTAAATGTCCCAGAGAATATTCTGTTGAGACTGATTTTTATCACATGCTATAAGTCCATTGTAAAATAATTGCTAAAGAAGTAAATGTTAATCTTAACACATTTCAATCTTAAGCATAATGCTCTTTTGAAAAATAATCTTTTCACTCTCATGTCCAGCTGTAGATTAGCTTTTTCCAAAGTCTCATGTTATATGAAGTCAATTTTTTTCCAAAGAAAGTTGAAAATTGTTTCTTTTTCAAATTGCTATCATTTTTTTCTATGAGACTCAGGAGTTTAAAATTCTGCCTATGGGGTCCATCGATGTGTTGCAGTAAACTAAATCTCTGCCTGTGGTGCTGGTATCCTATATTGGTGCAGGTTCATGTCCTGCCCCTCTTTTGATCCAGCTCTTTGCTATGGCAAAGAAAAACAGTGGAAAGTGGCCCAAGCACTTGGCCCTCTGCACTTGTATTGGAAACCCCCAAAAAGCTCCTGGCTTCTGGCTTCAGATCAGCCCAGCTCCAGCCATAGTGGCTGTTTGAGGAATGAACCAATGGATGGAAAACCTTTATCCCTGTGTCTTCCTATCTCTCTCTGTAACTCTACCTCTCAAATAAATAAATAACATCTTTAAAAATTCTTCATTTTGAAATATTGTGGTATCATAAGGAAGCCTTTTTGTTCTATGATAATAAATTCCAAGAAATTAAACAGCTCTGCCCCTTGAACACAAATAAAAGACTTGAAATTCAACATATTTTAGGGTTAATTCCTAAATGTGACTCTTAATAATAGCATAAAATACAGACTGCATATCATAAGAGGCAGTCAAAATTTGTTTATCAAGTCACATTTAATACTGACTGTAGTTTGAATACTATAAATGTAAAAAATTGTGTATAACTTATAACCTCAAAGAAAAGTTACTCTGTTGTGATATAATTCATGTATTACCAAATTTATAAATGATCCAAAGTTCAGAACAACCATTGACAGGTAGATTAATTGTAGTGATAGAGCATAGGAGGACATGTCTATTGAAAAGGGAAGAGTCTCAGTACAAAGAGACTGCTGATGATCAGTGAGATGGTGAAGAAAGAACCAGGAAGATCAGCATGGCTTGGGACAATTACATAAGGAAATGAAGAGCTTGAACTAAAAGATTAAAAAGCCGGGGCAGGCACTGTGGTTTAGTGGGCAAAGCTGATGCTTGCAATGCCAGCATCCCATATGGGTGCTGGTTCAAATCCAGCTGCCCATTTCTGATCCAGCTCTCTGATGTGGCCTGGGAAAGCAGTAGAAGATGGCCCAAGTCCTTGGGCCCCTGAACCTGTGTGGGAGACCTGGAAGAAGTTCCTGGCTCCCAGCTTCAGATCCGTGCAGCTCCAGCTGTTGTGGCCAATTAGGGAGTGAATCAGCAGATGGAAGACCTTTCTCTCTCTAACTCTCTCTCTCTCTTTCTCTCTGCCTCTCCTTATCTCTCTGTGTGTAACTCTGACTTTCAAATAAATAAATAAATCCTTTTTTAAAAAAAAGAGATTTAAAAGTCTATTTCAGAAGACTATCAAAGACCTGGTGACAGAGAGGGAGTGCTACAAAGAGTAAATTGCTAGAGGAGATCACAGAAATCAGCTCTACCCTCTTGAAATGAAAGGGCTGAAATTTTGTTGCATCATTCAAAAATGCTTTATATAAATCTCTGAAAATCTTCTTCACAGGAGACTAGCACTGAAAGTCCTTCCACTGAAAGAGGCAGAAGAGATCAATTGCTATGTAATCTGTTATGCTAGCACTGGGAAACTTTGAAAGTATTGAAATGTTGTGCACATTACAGGGTAAAAGGGCACACAGGACCACATCCTATGTGAATAAACCCAATGCTAATCAAAATGGGGAAAAACTGTTCTGAGGTACAACCTCAAGGATGGATATAATCTGGTATAGGAAACTCTTGACATGGCAGATTTAGTACAAGAATTTAGCTGAATTTTGAAAGATTCTATATAATGTACAGTAACTTGTAATTTTGCTTTTCATGAGGTTGTGTGGCCCTCAGTGTGAGGTTAGAGCATAGATATGAGTCTACTACAGCTACTGAGTGAGGTGATCCCTGAGTATTTATTTACATGTCACTGCAGTTTTGTGTTCTCTTCTCACATTAATAGTTTATAGAACTCCAGTGAAATGCTACAATACCATATTTCTCCATGAAAAATAAGTCTGTGAAGATTCATGATTCATTTGTCAGTGAAGATCCACTCAAAGTGTTAGTAGTTTTATCCATAAACTTACACTTGATAAATTAAAAATGGATTATCAAATTATACAGAGGCATGGAAATTTGAAGCTGTCAAGTTCTATATGGAAACAATAAAAAGTGATTTGGGAACCCAACTTAACAAATGTTCTAAATCACCTGAAATTTGCTCTTATTGTGAAAGATAAAACTTTAGTAAAATCTGAATAAAAGAAACAAATAAAATATGCTGACGATTAGGGAATTATAATGAGAAGGCATGAACTATACATTAAGTGAATGCAAATTCACATATCAATAAAACAGAGGAAGTACACACCTATAAGGGTGTTAACAATATAAAACATCAATGCCAATGACTATGGTTTAGAAGTATACAAAACACCAGAAAGTCTTATTCATGGCAAGTGAGAATATATAGTGGTGCTTTACAAGATATCTTGACATGCTCTCATAAAGGCTACAATAGTATCAACATACAATGCAGCAACCATGTCCCTATTTATTTATCCAATTCTCATGAAAACAAACTTATGCCCACATATAACCCAATGGCTTTGTTTACCATGACCTAACTTTTAAGACATAAAGATTCTTTCAGTAGGTTAACAGATAATCAAATTGTCACACTAGGTAAAGACTTGTGAGGCAGAAGATCCTTAATGTGCAGCCGCTTGGCATGGGGACCAACAGAAAAGGAAGAAACATAAAGTGGACACAGATAAATGGCACAGAGACACCTGAAGGAATGCATGCCTCTCAGACAAAGGACAGATGTCACCAAATGCTCATATGAGCTGAGACACAGGGAATGGAGAGACTGCAGGACAGAAACAAAGTCACCCTGTAGGTCAGAAAGGTTAGAGACACTGAAGTCCTGAAGTGGGCTATATGGACAAAGGAAGCAGTCATTCTTGTAAGTGGTAGACTCATTCAGCCAGCACATGCTGCAGGCACAATTGACAGAGTCTTCTAAGAGCTGGGCTGGATGAGAGATAAAGATTCTTCAATGACAAAAGCTAAAGGACTGACAGGGTTAACAGTCACATAAAATGGTATACTTCAGAGAATATACTGGTTTCAGGATCATGATTAGAGACACACAGAGTCTGGCATAGTTACAGGCACATGGGGTTGGGGCCATTGGGAGGCAGATGGGGTCTACAGGTATAGGATGTAGAAGCAAAGGTAGGAGTACCTGGGATTCCATATAAATCAGTTCTTGGAGAAAATTTATATGCTTCAGTGAATATGTTAGAATCAAAGGCAAAATCAATCATTTTGGGTTCATTCTTTTAATTAAAATAAGAAACATAGAAAGAAACAGAGGGTAGACTGTGGCATAGCAGGTAAAGCCACTGCCTGTAGAGATCCCATATGGGTGCCGGTTCAAGTCCTGGCTACTCCACTTCTGATCTAGATCTCTGCTATGGCCTGGGAAAACAGTAGAAGATGGCTGAAGTGCTTGGGCCCCTGCACCCACATGGGAGACCTGGAGGAAGCTCCTGGCTCCTGGTTTCAGATCAGATCAGCACAGCTCTGGCTGTTACTGCCATTTCGGGAGTGAACAAGCTGATGGAAGACCTCTCTCTCTCTCTTTCTCTCTCTCTTTTCTCTCTCTCTCTCTGCTTCTGCCTCTTTCTCTTTGTAACTCTGCCTTTCAAATAAATAAATAAATAAATCTTTAAAAAAAGACTGTCTAGGGGCTGGCTCCGTGGCACAGTAGGTTACTCCTCTGTGGTGCCAGCATCCCATATGGGCACTGGTTCTAGTCCCGGCTACTCCTCTTCCAATCCAGCTCTCTGCTGTGGCCTAGAAAAGCAGTAGAAGATGGTCCAATTGCTTTCCCCTGCACCTGCATGGGAGACCAGGAAGAAGCACTTGGCTCCTGGCTTCAGATCAGTACAGTTCTGGCCATTGCAGCCACCTGGGGAGTGAACCAGCGGAAGGAAAGCCTTTCTCTCTCTCTCTCTGCAACTCTACCTGTAAAATAAATAAATAAAATCTTCTTTAAAACAAAAACTAATAGCACAATAAACAAAGAACATTGAAACCTTTTCCATGGGCTAGAGCTCCTCTCACAGTCTCTCCTCAACAAATGTAGTGGAGATGTGGTCAGGAAAATAAAACATATAAGGAAAAATTTTTAAGAAGCTAAATTGTCAATATATGAAGATGACACTATTATATACAAAGATAATCCAAAATGGTCCAAAAGTAAATCCAAACTGATAAGTGAATTAAGCAAAATTACTGGATTAGCAAGCAATATATGCAATCAAGTGGGTCATTACGTGCTAGCAAGAAACAAACAGGAAGCAATTGCAAGTGACCAAATACAGACCAGTGTGGGGAGCACTCGGACTAGACTAAATTACTGAAATTAAGACTTATTCTATGCATCTGCTCTCCCACAATATGGCACTGCGAGAGGAGTAAACAACTTCTACACAGCTGCCTCCGGTTCAGCCAATAACCTGCAGGAGCTGATCCTGCTCCTGATTGGAGGAGAGCAGCATACTCGGCGTGTGGGTAGCAGAGTTGGGATTGGTGGAAGAGGACTATAAAGGAGGAGAGAGACAACATGCATCAGGAACATCCGGATAACATCTGAGCAGCCCCCGAGAGAGCCGGCCGGTGGTGTGCCCTTCCCCCACGGAAGTGGGGAAAGTGGCAGGGGGAGCCGCCCTTCCACGGAGGTGGAAGGATGGCAGCCAACCCGGGAAGGACCAGCAGCAAACCCGGGAAGGGCCGAGCAGACAAAAGAACAGCGCAGGGTCCAGTGTCATTCCCCCGTGAAGAGGGGGAGCGACAGACCAGGAAAGAAATTCTTAAGGGAAATGAAACAAATGTAATATCTTTAAATATTCTTCATATATATTCAAGTGACCTAAGGGCAGAATAGAACAAGACTATGAAGACAAAGAAAGACCCTGGATCCAATAGACATTTGTAAGTTGCAACTCATGAGCACTTTGTTGTTGCAGTTTACAGGACCCCAGTGCATGGGGTCACCAGGGAGGTGACCCAGCCCCCTGCTGTCTGCAGAGTAAGGCCATAGGAGGGTGAGATGGCTTCAGACTCTAGTCCAGGCTTCATGCCTCACTATCCTCACTCTGCATGACCCCAGTGACTGTCCCCATGCCAAGGGCGATTCTGATTGGTTGCATCTCCTCTGACGTCATGTTCACTTACTGGCTGTGAGAACTGTCTATTCAGCACACCAGGACAACACTGCATAACCATGGTGATCTTCTTTGCTGGCTCCGCTATACTGGGCTTTCCAACTCTGCTGCTGAGAAAGGCCCCAGGTGGGTGAGGCTTGTCGTTCTGTGAACATCTCGCACAACTGCAGTCCTCTGAAGTGCAGGGGGAGGCCTTGGAAGCCGGGGAAGGGTGAGTGTGTGGGGCCATTCCCCTTGGCCTGCAGGCTGGGAGCTCAGCCTACAGCCGGGACACTGGCCATTTTGTCTCACTCGGCACTCAGAGACTTCAGCTCAGACCTAGAGCTCCTTCTGTGCTGCTCCGGGTCCCCTCAATTTGTGTGGGGAGGACGGAACTGTCCTCAGGGAGAATTCAGAATGCATGTATGGTGTTCCTGTGAGGAGAAACCGTGATCTCTGGGATCCTCTGTCCCTCCTTTCTGAGGGGCAGAGTTGGGGGAATCAGGATCTCAAGCCTACAACCTGGTCCTCCTGGCATAGCTCTTCTAGGGATCTGGGCCCGCTTTCTGTTGTTAGTAACACAGTATCACAGACTGCGCAAGTTACAGAAAACAGTTTTATTCGTCTTATGGTTTTGGTCTAATTTGGAGTGGCAGCATCTGATGATGACCTTCTTATTGACAGAGCCCTGAGGTGGCTCAGAGACCATGTGGCCAGTAGGGGAGAGGCCAATGTAAAAAGGTTTCTATAGCAGACACCCTATTGAAAACCCATTAAACACTTTTTATAAAGTCCCACCTGGTACCACTCATTGATAGCTCATAATTGGATTTATTTTTCTGTGGGTTTCAGATGGGATAAACCATGTTAAGCCATACTGTAAAGCCTGGCAGTAAATCCCTAAATATTCATCTCTCTTCCCCACCTTGCCAAATGCCAAGTTCCCTACTGAAATTTCAACACTACAAAATATTTTCCCCTTGATATATTTAATTAAGCTTAAGCTTCTCTATTTTAATTGATTTTTTCTATAGAATAATCAATAAGTCTTTGAAAGGTTTACTTTCTGTTTGTATTTACTAGGAGAGAAAGTAGAAACCCCAGTGTAATATATATATGTACATATATATTATGTGTATATTATGTATAATGTGTATATTATACACATACATTATATTATGTATAATATGTATAATGTATAATGTGTATATATAATGTGTACATTATATATATATGTGTGTGTATATATATATATGTGTATATATATATATATATATATATAATGTCCTGGAGTGGACATTTGAGCAGATGTTTGATTAAGAGGCTGCTTGGGATAGCCACATCCCATATCAGAGTGTCTGAGGACTTCCCATGTTTCAAATCCAGTTTCCTGCTAATTCATTCTCTGACTGTAGGTGATGATGGCTCAAGTTCTTGGATCTTTGCTGCTCACAAGCAACCTGTAGATTTGGTTTCGGTCCCCTGTCTTCACTCTGGTCTAGTCTGGCCATTTCAGGCATTTGGAGGAGTGAACCAGTAGATGGAAAATCTGTCTTTCTCTGCAATTCAAATTAAAATAAATAAATTTTTAAAAAATCTGGGCACCTCTCCATTTCTCTGACTATGTGCTGATGTTTTATCAGCATGAAATAGAGTTGAGGCTCTCCTTGGAAAATTTAAAGCGATGTCTTCTCAATAAACCCTCTACTCTGCCATTGTCTGGGTTTATAACCATCTGTTGGTAATGACCCGAGATGCCCCCAGTGATCAAAGCCCCTAGGAGTGTGGTGTGCATAGCAGCTTCTGTGTCAGTCTACTTGGAGAACAGCAGGAGGAAGAACTTGTCATGGGAGTAGCTGGGTCCCTGAGACTGGGACCTCTGCTGTATACCCTCCACCTAGATAGCTTACACCTTGGGAAAGTAAAACTTTTTCCTCCTTACTGTGGTTCCTATTCCTCAGAGACACTGTCAGCTAATTTAAAGGCTCATATTCAAGAGACAAGATAGAAGTAATTCATGCACTCTGTATTCTCTCAGCTTTGTGAAGGGAAAAAATAAAACTTTAACAAAAGCAGAAGAAAACCATCATAGCTAAGTGATGTGAAACCTAGAAAGCAAATGGACTTTGGATGCACAGCAGTTTGATTTTACATTTACAGAGTTGATCTTATCAGAGCATGGTTTGTGTAAATGGAGAATAGGAAGGTCAGATTCTGTTGGATGAGAAAAATTTGTGAATTTATAGAGTTTATTTCAGTTCCTGGTATAATAAAATATTTGTTTGGACTTGCCTTAACTTTCTGGCACAGAGATCCAGATCCAGAGACACTGGAAATTTCCTGAGTGATAGGGGTGGCTTTTTTTAAAAGATTTATTTTCTTATTTGAAAGTCAGAGTTACACAAAGAGAGAAGGAGTGGCAGAGAAATAGAAGAGAGGTCTTCCATCCACTAGTTCACCCCTCAAATGACCACAACAGCAGGTGGAGCTGTGCTCTGATCTGAAGGGGGTGTTTTGATTCTGTATGACACATACTTTTAAGATAGTAGCTAAGTTTATGCTAATGAGGTGACTGGGCAGGATCCCTAGATAACATCACAATGGAGACCAGTAACCAGAAAAAGCAAACACTGGCTTTTCCACTGGCATCTGCGGGAGGACTGTTGAGGCACCGAGCACTTAGCCTTTGAGGCCTCTGCTGACTCTAGATGCTGTTACAACTGAATTGTTTGGAAATCAATAGGTATTGGAGAATTGGTTAGTGTTCAACAAACATCTCATGTTTGATGTTAAAACTAATGTCAAAGACACCCTGGGTCAGAACCTTGAACTCATTTTGGGTGAGTGTTGAGCTGCTACTCTAGTTTTGGATGATTCCACATTACTGAAAGTGTGCAGCCTCCAGAGTTACATTTTCTGGTTGTTAATGTTTCATTCATTCTCCAGCTAGCATAAGCTTCACATCTCCACAGTCAGAGTGATTGTCAAGGCTTGGAAACCTGTTTAAGCTTCTTCATTTGGGTTCCTTTGTGAACTGTGGATTAAGCAGGCTGCTTCCCAGAGCTAGTTCTCCTTTATGTGCTTTGTAGAAGCTTGCTGCAATCTAATTATACTTTGCCCAATTATTTAGGAATTATGTACCATGATTTGAGTGTTAGATTTTTATGTTCTTGCATAGAACCTGAGTTTATTCAATAAGGCATGAAAAGGAAAAGAGAATTTTTAAAAGATTTTATTTATGTATTTATTTATTTATTTATTTGGAATGCAAAGTTACAGAGAGAGAGGCAGAGACAGAGAAATCTCCCATCTACTTGGCTCATACCCCAATGGCTGGAAAGGCTAGTGCTGTGTCAGTCCATAGCCAGGAGCCAGAAGCTTCTGGGCATCCCACATGGGAGCAGGGACCCAAGCATTTGGGCCATCTTATGCTGATTTCCAGGTGAATTAGAGATCTGGATTGGAAATGGAGTGCCCATATGGGACACTAGTACTGCAGTAAGGGGTTTTACCTACTATGTCACAGATCCAGCCCCAGGGAAAGAGAATGCTTGACATCTTTCTTTTCTGCCAAGTTTCAAGAACATATAAACATCCATAGTGTTGTCCCCAGGATAAATGGGCCTTGGTCAGTTTAGGTGTCTTCCTGATCTTTTCTATTTCTCCACCCGGAGATGATCAAATCTTGATTCTTTGTGATGTTCTTTGTAGCTTATTGTCAGTTTCTACCTTTTTTTAAAAAGATTTTTATTTATTTATTTGAAGGTCAGAGTTACACAGAGGAGAGGCAGAGAGAGAGAGAGAGGTCTTCCATTCACTGGTTCATTCCCCAGTTGGCTGCAATGGCTGGAGCTGAGCCAATCCAAAGCCAGGAGCTGGGAGCTTTTTCTGGGTCTCCCACACAGGTGCAGGGGACAAGACCTTGGGCCATCTTCTACTGCTTTCCCAGGCCATAGCAGAGAGCTGGATTGAAAGTGGAGCAGCCAGACTCAAACCAGTGCCCATATGGGATGCTGACACTGCAGGTGGTGGCTTTACCTGCTATGCCATGGCACCAGCTCCTCTGCCTTTTGTGAACTGTCCAATTTCATGTTAACCTATTGATACTAAAGTAATGCTGCTTCCCCAAAAATTTTTCACATGGAGCATGCTGCTGTTTGAGGCTGTGGTTCACCAAATTCTCTCATTGCTTCTGTATTTTATGGCATTTGGCTTGTTTTAAGTTTATATTTGATGTTGATGACAGTGTTTTTTTTTTCTAATTCTTGAAGAACTAATGCATGGTAAAGCTTAACAATGGTGTGTCAATATTTTGCTTTGCAATTCTGTAAGTTTTTGCCTTAATTAGTATGATGCTCTATTACATGTATAGTTATGAAGCATTGTAATTCCTTTTTAGACAACTGCCTGCTGTATCTTATGTAACCTTTGCAAATTTTTTCTGATCTAAATCCTGATTTGTCTGAAATGGATATAGATATTCCAAGTTCATTTGGACTGGTGTTATAATGGTCTATATTTCTGTATGTATTTAAATTTGTATCTTTATGCTTATATCTTTTTTTAAAGATAGAGAGAGAGAGAGAGAGAGAGAGAGAGAGATTTTCCATATGCTGATTCACTCTCCAGATGGCTACAATGCCTGGGAATGGTTAGGCCCAAGACAGGAACTTCTTTGAGGTCTCCTATGCAGGTGGCATGGCATAAGCACTTGGGCCATCCTCCTCTGATTTTTCTAGTCCATTAGCAGAGAGCTGGATTGGAAGTGGAGTAGCCGGGACATGAACTGGCACCCATATCAGATACTGACATCGCAGGTGGTGGCTTTACCCACGATGCCACCATGCCAGCACCTATGCTTACCTTTTAAAATACATATTTATATAAATTAAGTTGATAAACATAAGTTTACCATATAAAATGAAGTTTGGAAATACTTATACATTGTAGAACAGATACATTAAGCTAACTATGATATGTATATTATCACATACCTATTTTTAAAGGTTTATTGTTTATTTAAAAGGCAAAGTTGCAGAGAGAGAAAGAAGCAGAGGAGGCAGAGAGAGAAATCTTTCTTCTGTTGGTTAACTCCCCAAAGGCCACATGGACAGGGCTGGACCAGGCCAAAGCCAGCAGACTGGAACTCCATCTGGGTCTCCCACATGAGTGGCAGGGGCTCAGGGACTTGGGTCATCTTCGCTGCTTTCCCAGGTGAATTAGCAAGAAACCAGATCAGAAGCGGAGCAACTAGGACCTGAACCAGTCCTCATGGAATGTCAGTATGGCAGATGGTGACTTAACCCACTATGCCAAAATGCTAGCCCCACATACCTATATTTCTTATGGTGAAAACACTTAAATTCTAATCTCTTAGTTAATTTTCATGGTAGAGTACATTGTTATTAATTATTGTCACTGTATTGTACATCAGATCTCTTGAACATATTCCTCTTACACAAATGAAATTCATTCTGCTTTGACCAATGTGATCTCAAATTCCCTCCATATTTAATTTTTTTGTAGACAACATAATGTTGTACTTTTAATTTTCTTGTTACTTTTTTTAAGATTTATTTTTTTATTTTAAAGGTGGAGTTTACAGAGAGAGGCAAAGACAGAGAGAAAGAGATCTTCATCTGCTGGTCCACTCCTCAAATGGCCATAATGACCAGGGCTGGGCCAGGATGAAACCAGGAGCCAGGAACTTCCTCTCAATCTCTCATTGTGGGTACAGGAAACACAAGTACCTGGTTTCATATTTTTCTGCTTTCCCAGGTGCATTAGCAGGGAACTGGATTGGAAGTAGAACAGCTGGACTTGAACCACTGCCCAAAGGGGATGTTGGCATTGACTTAACCACTGTGCCACAGTGCTGGCACCTGCTACTGTATTTTTGATACATGTAGATAATATACATTTAAGGTTATTGATATAGTTGGATTAATATTTCCCATAATTATTTTTGTTCTAGTTCTTATTTTCCTAAAATCTTATTTTTTGTTTATATGAAAGAGAAAGATCTTCCATATGCTATTTCACCCCCTATATCGCTCCAACAGTCATGGCTAGGCCAGTAAAGTCAGGAGACAGGAACTCCATTGGGGTTCCTACCTGTATGGAATAACCCAAGTATTTGAGCCATTACCTGGTGCCTTCTAGGATTGTGCATTAACAGGAAGTTGAATCAGAAACCATGTAACAAAACTCAATCCAGGAACTTCAATATGGGTTGTGATCATCACAAATGGGCATCTTAACTAACATACCAAACACCTACTACAGTTTTTGTTTTTAAAATAATTTCTGCCTTTATTTTTATTTTTAAAACACATTTCTGTTTCATTATTTATCATATTTGAAGCATAGAGAGATAGAGAGATGTACCATCTGCTAGGTCACTCCCCAAATGCCTGCAATAGTTTGGGCTGTGCCTGGCCAATGCCTGGATCTTAGATATAGTAGACAGGGATCAAAGTATTTGAGCCACCTCTTGCTTCTCACAGAGTGTGTATTAGCAGGAAGCTGGAATTGGGAGTAGAACCAGGACTCAAACAGGCACTCTAATATGGGATGAGGGCATTTCAAGTAATTATGCTATGCCTACTCCTCTCTTCTCGCTATTTTAAGGTTTATTTAATATATTTGAAAGGCAGAATTAGAGAGAGAAAGAGAGAGAGAGAGGCATTCCATTTGCTGGTTCAGCCCCCAAATGACTGCAATGGCCGGGGGCTGGGCCAGGAGCTTCTTCTGGTTCCCCCATGTGGATGCAGGGGCCCAACCACTTGCCTATCCTCTGTTGCTTTCCCAGGTCATTAGCAGAGAATAGGATCAGAAGTGGAGCAGCCAAGAATTGGATTGATGCTCATGGGGTTATAAGATCTGGCATTGCAGGCAGGTAAAGCCACTGCCTGTGACACTGGCATCCCTTAGGGGTACCAGTTTGAGTCCCAGCTGCTCTGCTTCCAATCCAGTTCTCTGCTAATGTGCCTGGGAAAGAATTGAAATATGTCCCAAGTCCATGGGCCCCTACATCCACATGGGAGGCCAGAAGAATTTCCTGGATCCTGGCATTTGACTGGCCCAGCTTTGACTATTGAGGCCATTTGGGGAGTGAACCAGCAAATGGAAGATTTCTTTCTCCCTCTGTCTTTCTCTCTCTAAGTCTACCTTTCAAGTGAATGAATAAATCTTAAAAAAAAACTGCTTTATGTGATCTGACATCTAAGATTATGTTTCTCTTTTTCTGGAATTAATTCCTTTTCTGTTTATTTGTTTTGAAGGGTTAAAAAGTTAAAAGCCGCTTCCCCCCCCACAACCTCCTCTGGTGAACTTTCCTGACCTTGTTAGATTTGCTCTGCATAGCCATTAGTCAGTAAATTACCCCAATGTGAGCGTAACCTCAGTTTCACCTAAGTGAGATAGAAGAAGTCACCATATATCTCTGCCTCCTGGACCCCTGACTCCACCATGTGTCCCTTATCGCCATTCGGCTGCATTCCTAGGTATCACTCCCTGTATTCATAAATCAACTGGTTGTAAAATCACTTAACTTGTATCAATTGTTTACTCTATACCACTGTCTGCTCTATGCAATGATTGATTTTCTTTGTTTCAATGTGTATAAAAACCCCAACCCAAGACTATTCGAGGCCGCTCGCCTGTACTGGGACGGGGGCCCCGACATGTCGGAACATCAATAAACTTTACCCTTTGTTAATTGCATGAGAGAAGGTCTCTTGGAGCGTTTTTGGGTGGCAAGAGCAATTCAACTCGAATTCGACTGTAACATATGGAGGTTCCACCGAGATGGCTCTGCTGCCCACGGACGTCTCCAACGGACATCTCTCGGGGTAAGTAAAGGCGCCTAAAGGATAGGGACTCTGTGCACGTGCATTTCTGTTTCTGTATCTGGTTCAGGCCTGAAGCGGTTTCGGGCTGGCACGGTAGACGTTGGGTGGCAGACGTGCCTGGAAGCCACAACGCTACAGCCTCGAGGGACGCCTTGGGAGGACCGGGAGACTGAGGACGCTCAGCGAAACTCCCATCTGGAATTCCCGCGGTCGGGAATTCGGTGCCAGCATCAGTATTCACCCTTTGTCTTTCAGGTTTTACTTCTATTGCATAAACTGTTTTCAGACTCACATTTTGTGTTGCCGGCATTGTCACAGGACTCTGATGTGGTTCCGGAGTCTGTGTTTGTCTGTTTGTGTGTGGCATTGTCGCGAGACTCTGATGTGGTCCCGGAGTCTGCATTTGTAGGTTCTGATGTGGTTCCGGAACTTGCATTTGTATTGTCGGCATTGTCACAGGACTCTGATGTGGTTCCGGAGTCTGTGTTTGTCTGTTTGTGTGTGGCATAGTCACGAGACTCTGATGTGGTCCCGGAGTCTGCATTTGTAGGTTCTGATGTGGTTCCGGAACTTGCATTTGTATTGTCGGCATTGTCACAGGACTCTGATGTGGTTCCGGAGTCTGTGTTTGTCTGTTTGTGTGTGGCATAGTCGCGAGACTCTGATGTGGTCCCGGAGTCTGCATTTGTAGGTTCTGATGTGGTTCTGGAACTTGCATTTGTATTGTCGGCATTGTCACAGGACTCTGATGTGGTTCCGGAGTCTGTGTTTGTCTGTTTGTGTGTGGCATAGTCGCGAGACTCTGAAGTGGTCCCGGAGTCTGCATTTGTAGGTTCTGATGTGGTTCCGGAACTTGCATTTGTATTGTCGGCATTGTCACAGGACTCTGATGTGGTTCCGGAGTCTGTGTTTGTCTGTTTGTGTGTGGCATAGTCGCGAGACTCTGAAGTGGTCCCAGAGTCTGCATTTGTAGGTTCTGAAGTGGTTCCGGAACTTGCATTCGTATCTGTGTCTGTGTGTCAGTGTGGTTCTCGGATCCCATCTGGGACTCTGTAGGGGGGCAGGCTCCCCACCTCTGTAGGAACGAAGTGGTCGCTCCCGCAGGCGTGAGGCCGATGTTCCATTTTTGTCTTTTTTGTTTTGTTCAGTGCCTTTTTGTGAGTCTCTTTGGTGTTTGTTTTTGGCTATTTGTATTTACCTTTCTGAAATTCAGACAATGGGACGGATTTAGACAACTCTTAGAAAGGGAGACTAACCACCCTTTGTTCTGCAGATTGGCCTACCTTTAAAGTAGGATGGGCGCCTAAGGGCACCCTTGACATCCTGGTCTGGCAAGATCTGGTAAAAACTCCCTTTCCTGGTTAAAGCCTCTTTTACTCCCTCAGAAACAACCTTCAAAAAAAGATTTTAGTCATCCAGGACCGTCCCAGCAAAGCAGATAAAACAAACTAAGACTTCAGCCTCGGCGCCGCTCTATTCTGTTTTACAGGGCGACTCTGAAGATTTGATTTTCCCTCCTCCCTACCAGCCGCCCGGCCCTGGCTGTGGGGCCGGCAGCCGGGGCCACAGGAGGGGCTAAGAGAAGCAGCTCCCCAGGGGCCAGCAGATCCCTCCACTTTCCCTTCACAGGCAGCAGGGAAACCCCTGCTGTGTCATTAGCAAGTGCTGAAACCCCCTGTGTGTTCAAACAAAGCTGGCCCTTTGAGCCTCAACCTGCAGGACTCAGCTGGGGCCCAGGAATGGTAGGCGGAGGATGGGAAGGCGCGCCTCCTGACTTATTCCTCAGGATCCTAACTCCCCGAGCCATACCCGTCCCCCCAGACTGACTCCCCATGGCCGACCAAATGGGGCAAATGGATGGATCTCCTGGACTTCAGGACCCGGTAAGTCACCCTGGGGCACTCAGTACTCAGGCCCGCCTTTGTGCGGAAGGGGGGGCTTCTGTTGCCCCTCTACCAGGGACCTGCCTGGTGTCTGCAATGGAAAACAGCGTGTGTGTGGTGTAAATGTGTTTGTGGCTCCACGGCCCTGCAGCTACAGAGTCTAAATGGGCCATAACCTGCAGCTCCGTGTTCACCAGGCGGGCGAAGCAATCTCACTCCGGATCAGTGCCTGTTCCGGAGGTCTTTATCTCTTGTTTTGTACAACCAAGGGGGACACATTATGGGAAAATTCCATTCAGAACCAACTGTTCTAAACTGTATAATAAAAACTTTAAAAATGTTGTCTTAATTTAAAAATTCTTAACAGGTTATTCCAAAATATAAATGGGCTTTTATCAGCTCTTTTCTGTGCTGCTGTCCCTGACTTAGCTGATAAGAGTTTCATTTGTCTTGAAGGTTTCATGTTTTTCTATTTGTAGTACTGAGACTACGTTGTTTATCTGTTTTTAATGTTTGAGTGATTACCCAACTGATCAAAAATGTACTAATTTTGGCTAAATGGTTTGACTCTGACAGCTTAAATTCTAAATCGAGTCTTCCAACTTTGGGCTTCCAGTCGGATCCCTGGAACTCTCAAAGGATGAGACTCTGAATTTGTTAAAGTAACAGTTGCTTGAGTCAATTCAGACTATGTAAAATGTATTAAAATGTTATAAATGGTGTCAGACCTATGCTGTATTCATGTTTTTGCTTTCCAGCTAAATTAGTCTTATAAAAATAAGAGTAAATTCTGTGTATACAAGCCTTTATGTTGTTAACTAAAGTAAGCCAATGCAGATTGGTTCAGAAAATTGAGATAATGCAAATGCCCTTCGGTTTGCTCAGTGGCTTGCTTGCTCAGTTTTACATGTCTTTGATGTGCTTTAAACTTGTTTCTTTTAATGATAAAGATCTTTTCAAAGTTGTAACCATGCACTAGTGACCATGTTTGCTGCTCAGGAGGTGTTGTCCTTATATTACTTAAAAGCATGGAAATGTAATTTTGACTTCTATTTCAGATACTGGTATGGTATTCATTAATAACTCTATGTCTTAAGTCATCTAGACATCAGTACTAAGTAAAACTTGGAAAAGTGTATTATGTGTACTTTTAACATCTCAAATTCGATAAGAGAGACTGTTTGAGTTTGTTAGCATGTATTCTCATAGGTTGTCCACACATGACAATTCAAGGCTATATAAAAGTAACTACGGGTGTAAAGTTTCCAAAAGTATAAACAAGTCATAAAAAGTTTTAAAATGTTTAAAAATAGTCTAAATCATAAATCTTAAAATCTGTTTTCACAAAAACTGTAATGTCTATTTTAACAGTGTCTGTTTAATCGGCTACCCTGCCATTTCTAAAATTAGGTCCTGTAAGCTCTTTTTGACTCTGTTAAATTATTCTGAGTTATATGATAATTGTGTACTAACTCTAATGTTCAGGGTTTTTATTTCTGGTTTATCCGACAACAAGAGACATAGAATTCATGTTCTGCCTAAGTAATTTATTGTGTAACAACCAGGCATTGCTAGTTCAAATATAGATCAAATGAAGGTCTAGCCAAAAAGAAAAAAGTGTGCCAAAAGAGACTTAGAGACGACGGGAGATGGTTATGCAGCGGGTGCTGGAGAGCTGGGTTCCAGG